>NW_027555847.1:491728223-492328223 GCF_003287225.1 Phascolarctos cinereus
GGATTTGTTCTGTGAAGTTTCAATTCAGTCAAAGGGCCACATTTGAGGACCTTAGAAGGCCACATGTGGCCTGGAGGCTGCAGGTTCCCTACCCCTGAAAGACAATTCCAAAAGACTCATGATGGAAAATGCTATCTACATCCAGAGAAAGAACTATGGAATCTGAATGCAGATCAAAGCATTCTATTTTTCACTTTTTTTTCTTTCTCATAGTTTCCGCCTTTTATTCGGATTCTTCTTTCACAACATGACTGAAGTGGAATACGTTTAATAAGATTGTACAGGTATAACGTATATCAGATTGCTTGCCATCTTGGGGAGAGGGGAGGGGAAAAAGAGAGGGAGAAAAAAAAATTGGAACTCAAAATCTTATAAAAGTGAATGTTGACAACTATCTTTATATGTAATTGGAAAAAAATACTAATAAGTGGGAAAAATAAAAAGAGTGATTAAGTAAAAAAAAAAAACCAATCCTATGCCACAACTTGTTCATCCATTCCCCAATTGATGGGCATCTCCTCAGTTTCCAGTTCTTTGCCACCACAAAGAGAGCTGCTATAAATATTTTAGAACATATTGATTCTTTTCCTTTTTCCCTAATCCTCTTGGGAAACAGACCTAGTAGTGGTATTGCTGGGTCAACGGGTATGGGCAGTTTAATAAGTATTTGGGCATAATATTTTTTAATTAAAGTATGTTCACTTTTCTTTAGATGTAATACTGTTATGCACTTAATAAACTACAATAAGGTATGAACATACTTTTATATGCATTGGGAAACCAAAAATTTCACATGACTTACTTTATTGTGTTATTCATTTTATTGCAATGGTCTGGAACCAAACCTGCAATATTCTGAAGTATGCCTGTATTTATTGGTCCCTGTGACTGGGGGTTGTGTCAAAGAAGACTGGCTTCTAAGCATGGTAGAGATAGACTCTTGTGGAGGAAACTTGTTGAGCAATAAAAGAAGTGAGATGAAAATCTCTACCTTCTTTTGGGCCATAGGTCATACATATTTGTTGGGGAATTCTCTGGGAATTTCCTTGTATTAGATCACCAATCCACAACCAGTAAAGGTTGGAAACTTCTAAAGTTAACTTGGGTCTAGCTATTCAGTTAATTGTTGTGCTGATAAAAACCTAGGAAGTGACGACATGGAATCAGTTAACTGTAACAGAAATGAAAACATTCTCAGCTCTCATTCCATAAAACAGTCTCCTACTCTTTTCTTTGTAAGCATAATCTAGAAAAGGAGTTGCCCTGCCTTTTCAAGATCCTGCCTGAAAACTGAAGAAAACAGGGTGCAATTTCTCTGACCTGACCCAGCTGTACACCTCTTGAATCAGAATCTAGTTAACCTGGTCAGCTCCCACTTGTTGCTGGCCTCCCGCAGCTGGTAGCTCTTCCTCATGACTTTTCCTCCAGCTGCAACTCTCCAAAACCTCTATGAGGCATTGGAACACTGATGGTTTCCACAGCTCTGCTGATTCACATTCATATTTAATACAACTTGGGCAGCTAGGTGGTACAGTGGATAGAGTGCTAGGCCGGGAGTCAGGAAGACTCATCTTTGTTAGCTCACATCCAGCCTCAGACATTTACTAGTTGTGTGACCCTGGGTAAGTCACTTAACCATATTTGCCTCAGTTCCTCATCTGTAAAATGAGCTAGAGAAGTAAATGACAGACCACTACTTTATCTTTGCCAAGAAAGCCCCAAATGGGTTCACAAAGAGTTGGACAGGACTAAATAACAATAATTATTCATCAAAATAGTTCCAAAGCTGTTTCTTTTACTTATGTTTTCTCCTGAACCTTTCTGTTGTGTGCAATTCATGCTTCAATGATTTATTAATCATTCATTTTCCTTGCATCACTATTGTCACCAATTAAAAAAAATCCTTCCTAGTCACTAATAAGTGTAATCAAGCAAAACAAACAAATCCTTGTTTTTGCCACATTTAAAAATATATGTTTCATTCTTCACCTGGGGTCCATTATCTCTCTGTCAAGAGGCAGAAAACATGTTTCATTATCACTCTTCTAGAGTAGTGGTTGGTTACAGCATTGATCAGAATTCTTAAATCTTTCAAAGCTGTTTTTCTTTACAATATTTTATTTATTACATAAATCATTTTGATTCTGATCACTGAAATCTTCATCAGTTCATACAAGTCTTCCATGGCCTCTCTGAATGTTATTTTCATAATTTCTCATAAAGTAATAATATTCCTTACATCCATATACTGTAATTTGTTTATCTATTTCCTGATTGATGGGTATCCCCTTAGTTTCCAGTTCTTTGCTATAATAGACAAGTGTAACTATAAATATTTTTGTACATATGGGTCCTCACCCTTTTTCTTCTGACTCTTTAGGGTATAAATCTAATAATGGTATCATTGGATCAAAGGGTATATGCATATGCATATATGCAATATGCAAATTAGTGATATCTTGGGTATAGTTTCAAATTGGTTTTTATAATGCTTGCACTATTTGATAGCTTCACAAACATTATATTAGTATATCTGTCCATTATACCTCAGCCCCTCCAATATTGCAGTTTTTCCTTTTTCATCATCTTTGCTAATTTTATGGGTGTGGGGTAGAATATTAGAGTTGTTTTAATTTTCATTTTTTTTTATTAGTAGTGATTTGGAGCATTTTAAATATGATTATTGAAAGCTTGTTTTTCTACTTTTTAAAAATTTTTTTAAATTTTTCTACTTTTGAGAAATGCCTGTTCGTATATTTTGATTACTTATTTATTGGGGAATGTCTCTCGTTCTTATATACTTATATCAGTTCCCCATATATCTAGGATTTTAACTTTTTATTAGGGAAATTTGCTATGATGAATTTTTTTCCCCATCCAATGATTTCCCTTCTAATTTTAACTGTGTTGATTTTTTTGCATGTAAAAATTTCACATAAATATTTTGTAATTAAAATATCTATTTGGAATCAATCAGAGATGTAAAATAGACTAAGAAAAATCCAATTAGAGCTCCCCTTAACTATACTGAAGGTCAAAGCATATTGAAAAAAGATGTATCATGGCTAACCTCTATAAAACACAGGCAAAATGTTGCTTCATAGAACTAGAAAAAAATAATAAAGTTCATATGGAGAAGCAAATGGCCAAGAATCTGAAGGGAAATAAGGGGTAAATGGAAAAGAAGGGAACTTGGCAGAACTATATTTTAAACTGTACTACAAAATAGTAATTATTAAAAAAAACCTAATTGGTACTAGTTAAATATATAATCCAAGTCTTAGGTAGTCTGTGTCCATATTCTCACCTATTCCCAAATCCATAGCTCATGAACTCTCATAAATGTATTTCTCTTCAGTAGTAAGCTATAAGATGTAATTAGTGAAATGCAAAGATATTTATTGAATTGGTGTAGTAAAAGAAGTAGCAACAAAATATTTCCCTCATCAACTAGGAACAAATAGACCCAGCAGTAGCAGGGAGAGTGAGCTCATATATAGGTCACCAGTAGAGAGGCATGAATAAAGAGAATTCCTGTGATCAAAGCAGTTAGGTGGAGATGTCACCAAGTCATGAGTCAGAAGGCAATTCTCACAGTTGATTTTGTGGGCTGCAAAGCTGCTGATGTTTTCATGCTGGTCCTTCTGACCTTGGTCTCATAGTTCCAACCAGATGGAGCTTCACTAGTCAGTCAGTTGCTGTTGGATACTGCTTCACTGGAGAATTCCAGATGTTGACAGAATTGATGCTATTGGCTGGAGTCTCCGCTGTCTCCAGCTTCTGGCTCAGCTGAAATCCTTGGCTGAGATATTTTCCTGCTCTTTTACAAAGAACAAAAAGTTGTAATTGGGTTTTTAATGCAAGTGGGATACTATTCAGGAATCATGTGGCCTGTCTTCTTTCTTCTCTAAGCACCAAGTTCAGGAAATCTTTCTCAAGAAGATCCAATAGCTGGAACTCTTGAACTCAGCAACACTTGAACTTGAGAGTTATTCATGAGGGAAATGTCAAAGTTAGTGCTGTCCCTGATATCTTTCTCTGCTAAAAGACTAGATTCTGGAATCATGCTTTCTAAGGAATTCAGAATCTCTATCCTCCCCCCCCTCCACACACACTCTACCACACAGTAGGTTGGGGTTTAGTAAGTGATATCCTTGTATTCCTTTCTCTGTCTGTGTACAAACACATGTATCTCATGACCATGTGTGTTCTTAACAAAGCCCTATTACTATTTCTGATTTGGAAGAGAAGGGCAGGCTTCTTTCTCCATTTGCCATATTCTGGAAAAGATACGAGGGAAAAGGTGAAGAATGAGTTCTTAAGAGCTAAAAACAAGCAAAAAGAGGGAAGGGACTAAGTTTTTATATGCCATAGAGTGTTGCTGATTCTCAATCAGCCAATCACTAAGAGTTTTCTGCATATCATTGGTTGCCTTCATGCAATAGTCCATTCCCTGTAATCTCTACCTAGTTGTTTAGGAGAACTCCCTAGTCTGATCACGGCATCTCATCATCTACTTCCTTTGCATCTATTTGTGGTATATACTTGTGTGTATAGATGTTTTATCCACCCAATGGAATGGAAGCTCTTTGAGAGCATGAACCTTTTTATTTTTGTTACATAGTATGTAAATTATAAATGCTCATAGAGTTTAATTGAGTTGGGATTTGTTGTATCTAGCTGAGGGAAAGAAAAACGGCAAGGAACCATGTCTGTGGTTTGTTTGGTGAAAGAATAAAATCATTTTTCAAATGAAGACGTGAGTCTCTTCAAAAGTGGGTCCCAATCTCCTGGGTTTTAATGTTTGTTCTGGATTAGGCCTGAATCTGGCTCAATCAGTGATTTAGGCCTAGGAGTCAAATGAAACAAAACATTCATTGAGCATATAACCTTTAACAAATGGAAGTGTATTAAAGGACATTTATATTCTATCAAAAACCTAAAAATTGTACCAAAGCCAAGTAATTATTAAGAAATCTAATGAGAAATTGCAGTAAATTACTTTTTTCCCTTCAGAATTGCATGGTCAATAGGAAAGGAGGCTACCAGCAAAACCTGCACAAGCAAACTAGCTGGTAGTCCACAGTGTGAGCAAAGACAGAGGAGAGATGCTTGTATTCTGTAGGCTTTGTCAGGAGGCGGAAAGAGTATTGCAAGTTCCCCAAGAAAGCCCCAAGTTATCCAAAATCCACAGCAAGAACCTTAGAAGCTGCTGTGAGAAATAAGTGCCAGTGTAAGCATGGCAGCCCTCAGACTGGAACACTCCAGGGCTCCAAGGGTCTAGAACTCTGTCCTGAGGCCCTAACAAGGGCCCTAAAGATCCAGAGCTCTGAACCTCAAAGATACAGAAAGGCCTAAGCCTAGGAAGTAGAGGTCAATGAAGGAATGTGGAAGACTCGGGTAGAGAACAAGCAGGGTCAAGCATGCCACCCAAAAAAGGAGAGCAGAAAGAGCCTGGTCCTAGCACAAAGTCCCAATTCAGGAATAAGGTCTAGAGAGATGAAAAGCAGAAGACACCAGCCTCTATAAATAATTGTTGTATATCAAAAGATGCCCAAAAAAATCCTGCCTAAAGAAAAAGAGTAAGCACATAACTGCAAGCAGACACAAGAAAGAAAGATTTCCCACAAGGATTATATAAATATCTAGGAGAAATTAAACAAGAGAAAAAAATTAAATGAAAGCTCTAGAGGAAAGAATTAGGAGAATAAATAGTTTACATAGCATTTCCCCCCAATTACATGTCAAGATGATTTTTAGCATTCATTTTTACAAGATTGAGTTCCAAATTTTTCTCCCTCTCTCCCTCCTTCCCCTCCCCCTTTCTAAAATGGTAGGCAATTTGATGTAGGTTATATATGTGCTATCATGTAAAACATATTTCCATATTAGTCACAGTTGTGAAAAAAGAAACAGATCAAAAGGGAAAAAAACACAAAAAAGAATAAAGTGAAAAAAGTATGCTTCAGCCTGCATTCAGAGTCCATCAGTTCTTATCTGGAGGTAGACAGCATTTTTCCTCATGAGTTCTTTATACTTGTCTTGGATCATTGGGTTGCTGAGAAGAGCTGAGTCATTCATAGCTGATCATCACATGATGTTGCTGATACTGTGTATGATATTTTCCTGGTTCTGCTCATTTTGCTTTGCATCAGTTCATACAAGTCTTTCTAGGTTTTCCTGAAATATCTGTTCATCATTTCTTATTGTACAATAGTAGAAAATAAATAGTTTGAAAGAGAAAGTAGAAGACCATACCCAAATAACAGAATCTTTCAAACCTAGATTAGACCAAACAGAATCAATGACTCCATGAAACAGCAAGAGTCATTACAGCAAAATCAAGAGATTGAAAAAATAGAAGAAAATGTGTATCTCACCTTAAAAAAAAACGGACCTGGAAAACAGGCCAAGAAATAATTTTTATGTCATTGAAACTCCTGAAAGGCATAATTTTTAAAAAGTCAGGATAATATATTTTTTAAAATCATTAATCAAAATGCCCAGATATATTAGATGCAGGGAACAAAATGAAGACAGGTAGAGGGCAGCCAGGTGGCACAGTGGATAGAGCACCGACCCTGAATTCAGGAGGACCTGAGTTCAAATCCAGCCTCAGACCAAACACTTGACACTTACTAGCTGTGTGACCCTGGGCAAGTCACTTAACCTCAACTGCCTAAAAAAAAAAAAACCCAAGACAGGTAGAATCCACTGATCACTTCCTGAAAGGAATATCAAAGGAAAAAGTTCCAAGAATATCATAGCTAAAATCTAGAGTTCCCACATCAACAAATAAATACTAAAAAATCTAGGGGGGTTAATAGGGTAAGTACTGGGGAACTACAATTAAGATCACAGAAGACCTAGCAGCTTCAACTATGAGCAAAGAGAGGTTAGAATACAATATTCCAGAAGGCAAAAGATATTGACTTACAACAAAGAATAACTTATGCTGAAAAGCTGAGAATAATCCTGCAGGGGGAAAATGTATTTTCAGTGGTTTAGAACATTAAGCATTTCTTTTTTGTGAGGCAATTGGGGTTAAGTGACTTGCCCAGGGTCACACAGATAGTGAGTGTTATGTGTCCAAGGCTGGATTTGAACTCAGGACCTCATGGCTCCAGGGCCAGTGCTATATTTGCTGAGCCACCTAGCTGCCCCCAGGATATGGAATTCTTTTTTTCTTTTCTTTTTCTTTTTTTGTTTTTGTTTTTGCTTTTTGGTGAGGCAATTAGAGTTGAGTGATTTGCCCAGGGTCACACAGCTACTAAGTGTCAAGTGTCTGAGGACAGATTTGAACTCAAGTCCTCCTGACTCCAAGGTGGGAGTTCTATCCACTGCACCACCTAGCTGCCTCTCATTAAGCATTTCCGATGGGGGAAAAAAAGAGAGCCATTGAAACATCATTTAAAATGTACAGAAGAGAACAGAAAGAACTTTGGAAAGAAACTCAGGAAAACAAGGCAATTTTGAAAGTAATACATGGAATATATTAAATACTCTGAAAAAGAAAGCAAGAAACAGGGACATAGTTTCACATTCAATCCTCTTTTTGTGTTCTGGTGAGTATGGAAACGATCATTTGGGGGGATTTTTAAGTTTAGAATGAACTTATAAAAATTAAATTTTAATTTTTTAAAAAAGAAAGAATATGCTGAGCATATTGACACATATGTGAAAGCCCTGCTACCAGCAAGACTGAAGCTGGTGGATAAATGGAGCTCAAATGTTCTGAGATGCAATAGCTCGTCAAGAGTCTACATTAAGTCCTATAGCAATATAGTGAGTCCTGATGAGTGAGGGGCCATCAGGCTGCCTAAGGAGGAGTAAACTGTGCCACCTTATTCTAATCTATGTAACTTCCCTGTTTTGAAGCCTGTGTATGTATATGGAGTAAAATTCCAATTTACCACATATTGCCTAAAGGACAATTCACAAAACTCTGATGAACAAGAGGGCAGAAGTGATAGACATTTACTTCAGTGGACCTTAAGTAAAAGAAGCCACTCACTAATTATAGAAAGACCATCTATACCAGACACTGGCTCAGAAGGTAATACTTCCCCTGAAGGGGGTACTGTGAACCATAACCCAATAATCTGGCTTCAAAATGAGGAGAAATTCAGTGTCACCATTCTCCAATTGATGGGTACCCACTCTGTTTCCAGTTGGTTGCCACTATAAAAAGCTGCACTTATCTTGATAATGTTCTTTTTGCATATGCTGATGAATGCTGAGCCCTTCAAGGAAAGATAACCAAGTGTCCCATGACATGTGGCTTCTCGTTATCTTTGGGTGTGCAACAAGACAATTCTACCAGTGTCTTTATTTGTCTCTGAGCCATCCTTCTGTTTAACTGCAGCTTCCTTACGTCTTCTGAATTATAAAAAGCATGTCAATATGGCTTGGTTCCTCTAGAAATGTGTTAGCTTATTGGTCACCGGACAAAGATCTCACATAAATGAGTACTAGCAATTGTTTTATTCAATGTCTATAGATGATCTAAAAATGGAAGGTTTCTTAGCCACCTTTCCCCCTCATTCCCATGGACTCCCACCATTAGATTATGTGATGAAAGAAAACCTTAAGAAACAGGGTTTCTGACTAATTAATAATCAATTTATTAATTAGGCTAGCCAGCAATCAATCAATTGATGATCAGTGGTTTCTCTCAGTAACCAAAGACCCTAAGGGAGACCCTGAAATGCCTTAAATTCCTTCTGAAAGGTAACTCCACTGACAAGTGAAACTCAACACTGAGTGGTGTACATTTAATGAGCAGGTAAGCCAGAAGTCTTTAGTTCCTCCTGGTGTGTGTGTGTGTGTGTGTGTGTGTGTGTGTGTGTGTGTGTGTGTGTGTATAAAACCATACTATGTGTTCTTCTATTTATCAGTTCTCTCTCTGGAAGTGGATAGCATCTTCCTTCATAGGTCCTTTGTAGTTGATTTGAGTATTTTTAATCCTCAGGATAACTTAGTCGTTCACAGTTATTCTTCAAACAATATTGCTTTTACTGTATATGACATTCTGTTGGTTTTGCTCATTTCATTCTTCATTATTTCATGTAAGTACAGGTTTTTCTGAGAGCATCAAGCTCACCATTTCTTACAGCACAGTAGTATTTCACCACAACCATATATCACAACTTGTTTAGCTATTCCCCAATTGATGGGCATCCTCTCAATTTCCAGTTCTTACAAACACGAGTCATTCACAGGGATTTTACTCAATGCTTTTCCTACTTACTATAATTTTTACAATTTTAGCTATACATTGCTTTCCAGAACTCAAGATCTAGAGCACCAGCCTTGGAGTTAGGAAGAACTGAGTTAAAATCTGGCCTCAGACACATGATACTCACTAACTGTGTAACCCTGGGCCAGTTACTTAACCCCAATTGCCTCACCAAAAACAAAACAGAACTCAAGATTACCTCCATGTCATGATGAGGCATCAGAACACATCTGTGGAATGGGACTTTACACAAATGCATAATAAACTTTATCTTATTAGATTTGGCTCATCATTCTAACTTATTAAGATTTTTTTGGCTCTGGACTTTATCATTTAATAATCTTTGAATAATAACTGATTTATACGGTGCTTTAAGATATATATGTGTGTGTATACATTAACATACACACACACGCACACACACGCACACACACATATATTTGATCCTTACAACAATTTGGCAAGGTAAGGACTAGAGGTATTATTGTCTCCATTTTGTAGATGCAACACCAACAGCAGGGGTGGTGAGGTGAGTCTCCTCAAACCCTTACCCTTTTTCTGCTTTTTGGAGGACTCATACAATAGCCATAACGTGTAAGGGGATGGGGAGAGCTTCTGCATGTACCTACATTCAGGGAAATCCTTCAACTAGCTTCTCTCTGCTCTCTGCTCCAGCCCAGCCTAGGCCCAAGTGCAGGCATTGAGTCAGGAGTCTTCTGGGGCTTTTAGCTGAGGCAGGCTCCAGAACCAGAAACCAAGCAGCATTTGGATGGTGACACTGAGCTTCTTCACACTTTGAGTGAAACCATAGTATGTATACTTCTATTTATCAGTTCTTTCTCTGGAGGTAAATAGCATCTTCTTCCATAGGTCCTGTGTAGTTGATTTGCTGGTGGGGGGGGGGGTGCAGAGTCTTGGACAGCAGGCTTGGCTTACAGGATGTGTTAACTTCTGGTGAGCCAACTTTATCCTTGACCACATGGGGAAACTGATGTCTGGGCTCCTGGAGGGAGGGCCAGAGTCAGTCTTCTACATGGGGAAATTGAGGCATGGGCCCTGGTGAGGAGGCGCAAAGCAGAGATTTATATAGCGCTTTAGGGCTTACAAAGTACATTACAAATATTATGTCATTTTATCCTCCTAACAACTCTGGGAGGCAGGTGCTATTGTTTTAACTAGTGTACAGATGAAGAAACTGAGGCTGATAGATGTTAAGTGATGTGCCTAGGGCCATTGCTAGTGTCAGGGTTTGAATCTGAACTCAGGTCTTCCTGATACCTGGTCCAGCATTCTATCTACTGCGGCACTTAGCAGCCTCTTGATAATAAGGAAACTGAATAAACAGAAATCAAAAGAAACATTTAAATATGAAAAACTGACAAATGTGTGGGATGCATGTGGTTAGTCATCTAACTAGCAATGTCAGAGGTGGAATTTCAGAAAATCACAGAATCATGGAATTTCAGAATCAGAAGAGACTTCAGCAAATATCTAGTCAAACTTATTCCCCCCAAAACATATTCTGCACAACATTGTACTAAATAAATTGTCCTCTAGTTTTTGCTTAAACAATTGCAGAGAGGGGGAACCCAATACCTCTCAAGGAAATGAAATCTACCTTCAGAAAACTAATTATGATGAACATTTCCCTATACTAAGCTTTAGTTTCCTTCTTTGCAATTTCTACCCACAGCCCCCAGTTCAGCACACTAGGACAAAAGGGGGGGGGGAAAGACCAAATTAGTAAATATTTCTTATTCCTGAGCTTTTAAAACATTTGAACCCATTTATCAAACAGAAAAAGACTGACAATTCTTTTTTATGCCAAAGTTTTAAAAATATTTGAACACACTCTTCTCCATGCCCCAATACATTGAACAGATCCTAAAACAGGGTGGACTCCAGGCTCTTCAACATACTGGATGCTTTCCTCTGGACATGCCCTAGTTTATCAATATCCTTTATAAACCCTGCTGCCCAGAACTGAACACAATACTCCAAATGTAGTTTAACCAAGGCAGAGTAGAGTTGGACTATCATTTCTTTATTCCTGGAAGCTATATCTCTATATCTTAGCATAGCTTTATCAAATTAGGCTGTTTTTTTTGCTCACATTTCACACATTAATACTGAGCCTTCACTAAAATCTTCAGATCTTTTTTTCATTCAAAACTACTGTTTAACTATAGCTTACTTGTCTTGTGCTTGTGAAGTTAATTATTTGAATGTGAGTATAAAATTTTATATTTATAACCATCAATTTGTCTTAATACCTTCTGTCCAATGTGCAAGCCCATCAATATTTGTTTGTATTGTCAGTGTCATCCAGTGCTAGGTATCAGTCCTAGCTTTGTGTCATCAGCAACTTTGATTAATATGCCATCTGTGCCTTTATCCAAGTCATCAATAAAACTGTTATACAGCGCAGGGCCAGACACAGATCCCTTGGCCTTCCCCAGAATTCTTTCTTCCATGTTGATATTACTATTCTTTGAGTCTGGCCATTTAACCAGTTTTGAGTTCATCTAATTGTACCGTAATCTAGTTCACATTTTTCCATCTGCTCCACAAGAATAGCAGATGATACTTCATCAAATGTTTTGCTAAAGTCTAAATTGTATATAGTATTCCCCTGATTGACCAGTTTAGTAACTATTAAAAAAGAAAATAAGGTTAGGCTGGTATGAACTGTTCTTGGTGGAGCATTACTGGTTCTTTGTGACGAATGCTTCCTTTTCTCTGTATTTACTAATCATCTCTTTAATAATATGCCCTTGGGGGCAGCTAGGTGGAGCAGTGGATGGAGCTCTGGCCTTGGAGTCAGGAGGACCTGAGTTCAAATTCTGCCTCAGATACTTGACACTTACTAGCTGTGTGACCCTGGGCAAGTCACTTAACCTTGATTGCCTCACACACAAAAAAAGCAAAATAATATATCCTTAATTTCCTCTCTCCCCCTACAAGTTAAAGTCAAATTCATTGGTCTAGTCAGAGGACTATTCTCTTTGCTTTTTGAAAATTGGGGCATTTGTCTTTCTCTATCTTGTGGTACCCCTCCTGTTTGCCATGATCTTTCAAATGACAGTGGCTCAGCAATCCCATTTGCCATTTCCTTCAGTTATTTTCAGAATGTGAGGATGTAGTTTATCTGAGCCAAATGATTTGAATTCATCAAAAGGCAGCTAGATACTCTCTAACTATCTCCTTACTTAGCTTGAATACAAATTCCCTGTCTATCATTTTGATTTGACCATTCTCGGCTACCCCATCTTGGTGAAGGTGGAGGAAAGATCATTCTCTCGCTTTCCTGCTCAGTCTGCTTGCATGTGTAACTACTGTCTTTTTGGGTCAATAAGTTGATATGCTAGAGTTTGGACTTTCATCTGAGTCTTATCACCTCCAAATTGGGCTGCTGTGAGTGACTTTTGCAGGAAGTCACTGTTAATTAATAATCAGTTTTCTACGTTCTTTGAACCTAGCTCATAGTTCTGGATAGGGTGGTTTCCCTCAAATTGCCAAGTATTCTGCCCTGACTCTCCCAAACCTGAACAATCAGTTGTGAAACTGGAGGGGAGGGGTGAGGCTTATTAGCATTTGTATTCCTGTATCCTTTTTGTGTAGAGAGGTAAACTACTAGACTTAGAATCAGGAAAAATCTAGGTTTGGAATATGACTAAGACACTTATTAGCTTTATGATTCTGGGTACTCACTTAATCTTTCCTACCTTCAGTTTTCTCACCTATAAAATGGAGATAATAATAACACCTACCTCTCAGATTTGTTGTGGGGAATAAATGAGATAATGTATACAAATTGTTTTTTAAGCCTTAATGTGCTATAAAAAGGGAGTTGTTAGTATTATTATAGCATTAGTGATTTGTAAATCATTGATAAATCTTTTATTTATTCTAATGGTGTGGGGTTATCTTTGCTCCTTGGGTTCCAAAACTGGATAAGTTCAGTGGAATTGGAGAATATTTTACAATCTAATTTCAGTTCAATAGTAAGAAGATGTGATAGAGATAGGATACAACTATATGCTGGTATAGGTCATGCTATTCTAGATAGCTGGGTTAGGAAATTTTCCCTTATGTAAAAGAGATCATCAACTCAGATAATGATGAGACTTTATTTGTGAGTAATGCTTCATATTTGTCAGGTTATTTTTCACATTTCATATAAATAGCCAGTTATAGTCTCATGGAGACTCAAGTATCTTCAGGAATTTCTGCGGGCACCCAAACCTACCTGTTTAGGCCTCCTTACACTGTCAACATTTATTTAAACTCAGTGCATCCAGTGGGTCTCAATGCTAATTCCTGCCTTTCTTCCATTTCTGTGACAAAGATCAGGTCCTTGTTTTCACATGCTGACCTACTTTCTGATTATGTTGTGACGGCCAAAAAGACTTTGGCCAGGACTTTGTCTCATTTACTTACAAACACACACATCCACACCTCTCACAGAAATCATGGTTTATGAGTACTATATGAATCTTTTTCTGTACATACAGATACATTTAGTGTTTATAGGTCTTCAGATAAACAATAGCGTATCTTCTGTATGGTTTTCAAGCTGATGTTCTTTGTGTGCTATACTCTTACTGTAAAAGATTTTGAAAAGAATTCTATTAAAACAAATCCAGCAAGTGTTTGAGTACCTGATCAAAATGCAATTTTAAAGTTATTATTAGAAAATATACTTGGTTACCAAATTTGCCTCATTTGGGAAGTGAAGGAATAGTAAAAACCTGCTCACCGTTAACCTTTTCACAAACTCAAGATATTTCTCAGAAAAAGGAAATTATTTCTGAACCTTAGAAGGTATCAGCATCACAGAATCTTAATATTGAAAGGAACCTCAGAAACCATTATATTCAAGTCTCACCTTTACAAGAATCCCCTCATGAGATACCTAATAAGTGGTCATGTACATGAAGACAGGTACAGTGCTTTGTGTAAATTTTCTCTTCTCTAGGTAAAATATGCCCAGTTCCTCCAACTAATCCTCATATGGAATGACTTCAAGGCTGCCCTCTTCCAGATGCTTTCCTTTCAATCTTACTTCTTGGATTCAGAATTTCAAATCAATAAGGACTTAAACTCAACAATCTGCACATGTTAATGTCTTTATTTTACAAACTGAAGAACTAAGTAAGGTACAGGTAGCTTCAATGACTTCCTCAATATTAGTTGTTTTTCCTTCTTTCTTGAAGAGAATTAGGTTTTAATGTCTTAGAATGAGTGGAAATAGCAATTATTTTCTGTTCTGGCCAGAAAATGAGGGTCTTTCCTTCCCACACTGATATATATGTATATACACATATATATATACATATACACACACACACACACACACACACACATACACATATATATTACATATATAGTATGTATGTGTATGTGTGTGTGTGTGTGTGTGTGTGTGTATGTATGTATGTATGTAAATTAGTTTCAATATTAGAGTCAGTTAGTGAGTAGGGAAGCCTGGGTGAGAGCCTGGGTCTTCTGACTCTATCTACAAGAGCAGTATGTTTCCCAAAGATTTAAATAGGAACCATAATATGTCAACAGAAGCAACCAGGTAGTCTGAGTCAGCTGTGGCACAAACTTTGTACTCTTTGTTTACACCCCACACCAAGTTTTTATAAACATAGGTTCAAGTACAAGGTCACCAGCCAGTGACGTGAATCTTTTTACCCTTTTGAAGTACTTTATGAATTCCCCTATAAAATGTTGTATTTACATAGCCAAGGTGGAATGAATAACTGACCCGTGCATTGTTGGTGTTCTTTTTAAAGAAATTGAGGGTATTTGAGATATAAACAGCCGATATGGCCCCTTAGAAATGAGGCCTTCTTGATTTGTTCATCTGTTCTTTACTGTTCTAGGTTCAGAAGATATTGGATGATGTAAATAATTTAAGAAGTGGTCCACCTTCATTACAGTATGCAAATACAGCCAAGACTAACATTTCAAATAGTCAAAGTAAGAAGTCAGTCTCCAAATGGTGAGCTTTGAGGTGGTGGTGAGCAGAAACCTTAATTCCCTTCCTCCAAATGTCTTAATGTATTCACTCATTCCCATCTTCCCTCTTGTCCCAGAATATGAGGTAATCCTACTCTCGGCCAAAATTAACCTCTCTACCTGGGCCCTTAATCCTATTCCCTGTCATCTTTTCTGGCATTTGGTCCAGCAATTATTCCCTTTTTCTCTTCTTTTCACTCTCCCTCTAGTGGTTCCTTCCCTCTACCTACAAATATATTTAGATCTTTCCTATTCTAATAAGACTTTCCTTTCACCCTGATATTCCTTCAAGAAATCATCCTATGGTTCCTCTCTGCTTCACTTGCCAAACTCCTAGAAACAAGTAATCTCCATTCACTACCTACACTCTCTTGCCCATTTCTCAGCTCTTGGCAATCTAGCTTCCCACTTTACTATTCTGCTGAAACTGCTCATTACCAAATTCAATGACTTTTGTCCTTGCCCTCATGTTGTGTGAACTCTACAGCATTTGATACTAGTGACTATTCTCTTCTTGATACAATATTCTCTCTTCCCTTGTATTCTGTGATTGCACTTGACCCTCCTACCTCTCTAATTCCTCTCTTTCTTTTTCCTGTATGGGTTCCTTTTTTCTTTACCCCTTAAATTTTGGTGTCTCCCAACACAGAGTTTGCTTAAACCCATTGCTTGTTCCTACGTTCTCTAGCCTGATGACCTCTCTAGCCTGATGACCTAATCTACTCCCATGGTTTCAATGATCACATATGTGTATGACTCCCAAATCTATTTTGGTCTCTCATCTTTTACCTGGGCTCCAATGTTTTATTTCAGAATGACTGGAATATAGCTCCACCAAAAGTCCTGCCTTTGCTTCAGTTCAACATATCCATAAGACATTTTTTCCAGAATTGAATCCATCATCCTCATTCATCATCACTCCTAGCCCTTCCCCTTTTCCTAATTTGTCTGTTTCTCTGGATGATACCAGAATTGTCCCAATTACCTAGGCTCAAAAAACTCAGACCGTTTGATTTTGCTTCTATGATTTCTTTGCATCCATCCCATTCTCTTTATTCCTTTTTTTGTTTGTTTTTAGGCAATTGGGGTTAAGTGACTTGCCCAGGGTCACATAGCTAGTAAGTGTCAAGTCTGAGGTCAGATTTGAACTCAGGTCCTCTTGACTCCTGGGCCAGTGTTCTATCTACTGTGTCACCTAGCTGCCTCTCGTTCTCTTTATTCTTGCTGCTACCAACATAGCAGTGGCCTTTACTACTTTTCATTTAGATTTTTGTAATAGTTTCCTAACTGGTAATTCTCTTTTCAGCCTCTTTTCACTCCAATTCATCCTTCCCATTTCTGAGCAAGTAATCTTCCTCTATCAGAGGTTTGATTTTTTTTTGTCACTGCTCAATCCCCAATCCAATGCATTCTCTTCCAACAGACCCAAGGAACCACAAATCAAATTGCAAAGCTTTTAATTGTGACAGAATAGCAAAGTAAATAACATGGGGAAATAAAGTCGTAGAAGTATTACCATACCCATGCCCTACACAAAAAAGGGTATAAATTCCCAAAGATTCCCTTGCCAGGGAGATAAGAAATGTGCCCAGGACAGCTCACATTCCTATTGTGGCATGGTGGTTAATGTACATTTTATAGGTCCGTCTCCCAGAGGTCAGCTGTGCCTCATTGCTTCCCCATGGGGCTCCTCTGCTGTTTCTCCATTGAGTTGCTATTGCCACCTGCTGGAGGACTCAGCTTCTGCTGAGTTTGCTTCCTCAAAGGGGAATCAGCTTTTCAAGAGAATGCCCCAACTTCATTGGGACTAATCAGCACACTTTTAGTTCTTGATAGTCAGACCCACCAAAGGGCTCCTCAAGCAGGTATAAGATGCTCATTCTCTCTCCCTCTCCCTGTCCCTCTCCCTGTCCCTCTCTCCCTGTCCCTGTCCCTCTCCCTCCCTCCCTCTCTCTCTCTCTCTCTCTCTCTCTCTCTCTCTCTCTCTCTCTCTCTCTCTCTCTCTCTCTCTCTCTCTCTCTCTCTCTCTCTCTCAAATTCATTCATCCATTCATCCCTTTCTCAGTGAAAAGTCTCCAGACTTTACCTATCAGTTTAGGTAAGTAGAATGACTTTGTCAAAGTTGATTCCTTTGGCCTGCTTTCATACTCTGACATTTAGTATGAGTATCATAATACACACCTCAAAATTCACCAAGGACTCATTTAACAACACCAAAGGAGCCAGGTTGGAGCTAGTGGTTTCTGCCCTGCACAGATATTACTGTAATAATGTGTTTGTCCTAAAAAGTAAAATGCAGATAAAAATATTTGCATTACCTATTTCACAGGAGGGTATAAGAATTAAATGGGATAACATAAGAAAACACTGAAACAACAAGCTTACATAAATATGAACAATTATTATTTTTTCTTTTAAAAATATTAATTTTCTATTCTGAACATAATGAACACACAAAAAAAGAGCATATCCATATGCAAAGTAGAACAGAAAAAAGTGACTGGTATACATATAACCAACAAAATCCAGCAGGAAGAGATAGAGAAATTCCATTAAAAAATAGATACATGATGTTTAAAATATTTTTGGGTCTATCTACCAAGCTATATAAAGGAACGATATGAATACAACTACAGAACACTCTTTACAGAAATAAAGATGGACCTAAATAATTACAGAGACATTAACTGGTCATGATTGGATTGTGTCAATATAATAATAATGACAATACTACCTAAATGAATTTATTTAGTGTTATACAAACTACCAAAAAATTACTTTATAAAGCTAGAAAGAAATAATAACAAAATTAATCTAAAGAAGCAAAAGGTAGAGAAAATGAAGGGAAATAATTTTTTAAAGTGGTAAAGAAGAGGGCCTACCAGTACCAGATCTCAAACCATCTTCCAAATTATTTGGTACTGATCAAAAAAAAAGTCATTCACTGGAACAAAGTAGGTATACAACATACAGAAACAAGAGAAAATAGCAACATAGTATTCGATAAACTCAATTATTCCAATTTCTAGGGTAAATAGTAGTAGACAAAAACTGTTGGGAAAATTGGAAAGAAATCTGGGGGAAATTAGGCTTAGACCAACATCTCACACCATATGTCATAATAAGCTCCAAATGAATATATGACCTATCTATAAAAGATCATATAAGCAAGCTAGAGGATCAAAGAAAGAAATACCCTTTGTAACTATGGATAGGGGAAGAGTTCATAATTAAACAAGGGTAATAGGCATCTGGCGTATGACCAAACCACCTGAGATGGCATTTCTCCAAGTATGCTAGGGAGCTACATCTAGGAGAATTGTGATGATGTGTAAAGGAAATATCTTGGACAGACTACAGCAGGTATAGATATTCTGTAACTAGTTCCAGTTGGCTGGTCACTTGGTTGGGAGGAGTCTTCCTCTATTGGTTGCATAGCCAGAATTGTTAGAATCTTCAAGTCCAGGAGCTTTGGCTGCCTTCTTTTGTCACTCTTGACCTCATTGTCTTCAGCTCTGTTCCAGTGGTATGATAGTATTTGGTAAAGAGACCATGCAGTTGGGGCAGCAAGGTGATGCAGTTGATAGAGCTCCAGCCTTAAAGTCAGGAGGACCTGAGTTCAAATCTGCCTCAAACACTTGAAATTTATTAGCTGTGTGACCCTGGGGCAAGTCACTTAATCCCGATTGTCTCACTAAAAAGAAAAAAAAAAGACTGTGCTGTTAGGGGAAGGGCAATGAGGCCTTCCCCCTCTGAGGCCATATGGCCCCTGAAAAATGGGGTCTACTTAACCTATTCATTTGTTCTTTTCTGCTCTAGGCTCAGGGAGTGGAGTCTCCAATATGGGTCAAGGGTGTGAGTTACTGGAATGGAAAGGTCATACCCTGAAAATATTAAAGACAGAAGGGAAGGACAAATGCAATAATATTTATAGCTGCCCTTTTAGTTCTAGCAAAGAAATGGAAACTGAGGGAGTACCTATCAATTGGAGATTGATTGAACAAATTATGGAAATTGAATGTAATATAATATTATTGCTGTGTAAGAAATGATGAAAGGGATTCAGAGAAGCTTAAGGAGACTTCTATGAACTTACTGTTTATGAAAGCAAATCTCAAAATCTGAAGTAGTTTTCAGAAATAAATGTAATAGGTGATTTGGTAGAGAGTGAGAGAACTGGAAAGAAGGGATGGCACCCTCTCCCAGGTTCTGAAAGGTTTATATCATAAAGGAATTTGACAAGAGTATCTGTATACAAATCATAAGTACACAGTTGAGTAATCTTGCTCAAGATGGATATCAGTAAATGTAAACTTTCAAAAATATTTAAGCAGAAAATGAAACACAAAGAGAGCACAAAACAACATCTGGCTGTGGTTACCCAAAACATAAATAATTTGGGTAGGTCCAAGACCTGAGAGAACCCAAAATTTCTTGTAGCCATCTCTGTTATTCTTTTTTTAAAAGTTAATCATCTTTATTGATAAAATTATGCAGTACACATTCCAAATACACATTTCAAGTTTCTGGATTACAAAAATAATGGGTAAGTGCTGTAAAACCCTAAAGTTAAATGTCAGAAAAACACAATATATCTATGATAGTCAAGAGGAAATAAATTAAATCACAACTTTATTTGCAAAAATACTCACTAAGTATTTGTTTTATAATAGCTGTCTCAAAATTGCCACATACTAAATCTTAACATTGCAGCTTACTCTACATAGAATTTGTGCAGTTGTACCATTTTAAAAAATCCACATTTTTTATCTCGGACTTATAAAAAAGGAAATGTGTTCATTCCTAAATTTGATCTCCATTTGATATGAGGGCTAGCAGATGGTTATTATATTTTACATGTACTGGGCCTAACTTTATATTTCTTTTTTCTTTTTTTTTTTTACCTTTACATTTCTTAAGAAATGCTTTTCAATGATGTCAAGATTATCCAAAAAAAACACCCAACTTTAAAAAGATTGATAATCTTTTGGTTTTGTGGCATAGGCCATAAATTGGATATATGTTTGTACTTTAAGCCTACATCCTAAGGGGTGCTTTTGTCTTAACCAGCAACATACCTTAGTTGGTAATGATATTTTGGGTAATAAGTATCCATAACATACTGAAGGTGAAGAAATGTAGAAACTATCTTTTCAGTAATGAAAAAGAAAACTATACTACTTTCTGAGAAAGAAAACTATTTCTGGTATTCTTCTGGGTGCAAACAATCTCTAATCACATAAAGTTGGATTTAAACAGTATAATAATTAATAAGTTTTCTGAACAATATAATAAAGCACTTTCCCCACAAACTGCTGCAGACTGAAATGAACAAAACCAGGAGAATTATTCAAACAATGACTAAAGAGCATTAATGAAGCACTTTTAAAAATGCACAGAAGTAGGGGCAGCTAGGTGGTACAGTAGATAGAGCTCCGGCCTTGGAGTCAGGAGGACCTGAGTTCAAATGCGGCCTCTTGAAACTTACTAGTGTGTGACCCTGGGCAAGTCACTTAACCCTGATTGTCTCACTTAAAAAAAAGTGCACAGAAGAGAACAGAAAGATGACAGAGGAGAACAAATCAGTGTTTGACTTGGAAATTTATTATATATACATATATATATATATATATGTGTGTGTGTGTGTGTATATACATATATATATACATATATGTGTGTGTGTATCTATCTATCTATCTATCTATCTATCTATCTATCTATCTATCTATCAATATCTCAAAAAACCAAATGGTACATGATGGAGATTCACAATTGCAAATGCAATCTTTTTTGTTGTTGTTGTTGTTCTCCATATGTGGAAACAATAATGTTGGTGTTTAAATTTAGAATAACAAAAAAATTATTTTAAATGATCATTGTTGTTGGATTGTTTTGATCATGTCTGACTCTCCATGAACCCATTTGGGATTTTTTTTGCAAAGATACTGGAGTGGTTTGCCATTTCCTTCTCCAGCTCATTTTACAGATGAGGAAGCTGAAGCAAACAGGGTGAAGCGACTTGCCCAGGGCCACAGAGCTAGTAGTTGAACTCAGATTTGAGGCCAGATTTGAACTCAGGAAGTTAAGTCTTCTTGACTCCAGGCCTGGCATTCCATCTGATGTGCCACCTTGCTGCCCCAATTAGTGATCATTTCTGGTTTTTTTTCCCCTTAAATTTATATTGCATGTAGTTTTCATAAACAATGATATTTTGATTAACAGCTAGTAATTAGTTACAATCATCTTAACAAATATAGTTCATAAAAATATATATTTCTATATAGAAAACAGTCTCATATTTCCTAGAAAGTTCATATAATTTTGATCTTAAATAACTGGTTCAGGAAGGAAGCTCCTGGGAAACGTTCAGTGGTCAAAATTATTCATTTTCGTTTTATGAAAATTCACATAGTTTGTTAAGGATAGTCTATCCAGAGGTGCACATTTAAAATGGGGCTTAACGGAGGCACTGGCAAAATGGTGTAGTGCTTGGAATATTGAACGGGAGCCAGTAAGACCTGCTTTCCCATATAGCTTCAGGTACATACAATTTGTGTGGCTATTGGCATGTTATTTAACCTCTCTGATTCAAGGTTTCCTCATCTGGAAAATGAAGATAATATCTTCATCTCAGGGTTTTGATGCTATTGAGTCTTAAGTGAGGTAATCTATGTAAAGTGCTGTTTAAAGGTCAGTTATTTTATGGGAGGAAGCCCAAATGATATTATTAGTCTAGAAAAATGTAACTATTTTTTTTTTTTGGCTAGGCAATGGGGTTAAGTGACTTGCCCAGAGTCACACAGCTAGTAAGTGTTATGTGTCTGAGGCCAGATTTGAACTCAGGTCCTTCTGAATTCAGGGCTGGTGCTCTATCCACTGTGCCACCTAGCTGCCCCAAAAAATGTAACTATTGATGTCTGCAAAGTTCTCTTTGGTTTCTCTCTTGAGAAAATGTCTAAATTGGTCTGCAGTCCACAAAAATACACTGAAATCTTTTTGGCATCTATATATTTATACACACACACATACACACATACACACATATATATGGTACAAGATCCAACAATTAGTACTCTTTGTATTCTGCTTGACATCAAGAAAACAATATTTCAATAATGTGTGTTGAGGAAATGTTTGAGAGAAGCTTTCATTTTTGTTGTTGTTCAGCAGTTTTAGTTGTGTCTGACTCTTCGTGATCCCATTGGGGTTTTCTTGACAAAGACACTGGAGTGGCTTGCCATTTCCTTCTCCACCTTATTTTACAGATGAAGAAACTGAGGCAAATAGGGTTAAGTGATTTGCCTAACAGTGTTAAGTGACCCTAAGTGTCACACAGCTAGTAAAAGTGTCCGAGCCAGGTTTGAACTCAGGTGTTCCTGATTGCAGCCACCTAGCTGCCCACGATTTTTTTACCACAGATTAATTCAGAAAAGGATTTCTCTAAATCTTGAATAACTTGATGAAGTATAACTGAGCTCTTGAACTTGTTTATTTTAGTAGAACTAAAATAATACTAAAAAATGGCTGACATCCAGAGTGTAGGGGAGCTGGCCTGCTTCAGTTTTAGCTAGGTTTTTCTCATATCTACTTGTATCTAAATAGCAATTTGCAGTTGCAAAGTGTGCTTTCGTGAGTTATCCAATTTTATATTCACAGTAGCCCTGTGAAATGGGCAGTACTGTTATTGTTTTTACTTATTTTAAACATAAGGAGCTAGAGGCTTAGAGAGGGTAAATGACTTGCCCAAAGCCTCGTGGCTGGAAGTGACACCAGTAGAACCCAAACTCAAGTTTTCTGACTTCAATCTAGTGCTTTTTCCATCACACCATATGACCTCTAACCATCTAAAAAGACATTGAACAGTAAAAAGCAATTGTTTGGGTCAACATGAATGTGACAGGTTTCAAGAAGTGAGAAATCTTTAGTGTTGATTAAAGTAGCAAAAAATCACTGACATTCAGAAACTTTTTTTTTAGGCGTTAGGGTTTAAGTGACTTGCCCAGGGTCACACAGCTAGTAAGTGTCAAGGGTTTGGTCTGAGGCTGGATTTGAGCTCAGGTCCTCCTGGATTCAGGGTTGGTGCTTTCTCCACTACGCCACCTAGCGGCCTCCAGAAACTTTTTAAGTGCCAGTTTTAAAATCCAATTCTCATAACTTTTCAACTTAAAGAGGTGTGTGCCCAAGACCTGGAGCTAAATCATTTGCATTTTTGAAGCCATCACCCATCAGTATTCTCTCCTGTGGAAATGGAGAGGGAAATCCAAAAGGTCTGGACCTGAAACAATGTGTGTGTTATTGCAGGCTGAGGTCTCCACGGACTAAGGGCAGCTTCCTGAAATCAGAGTATCATAGATGTAGAGATGGAAAGAACCCAAGAATCTAGATAGACCAACCCCCTTAATTTACAGGTGAGGAAACTGAGGCATAGGAAGGTCAAGTGGCTTGTCATATCACACAGGAATTATCTGAGAGGGGGGTACTTGAACCCAGGTTGAGTGGGTTATAGAGTCAGTGCTCTTACCACTGTCCCTCACAGCCTTCTAAGTGACTTTAGGAGAAATCTCAAAAAATATAGTAATAATAGCAGTAATAATGATGATAATAAGAAGATTCAAATTTATTTAGAGTTTTAAGGTTTGCAAAGAGCTTTCCTCATAACAAGCATGCAAGGAAGGTATTGCATGTGCTATTATCTTCATTTCATATGTGAGGAACTGAATTTCTGAGAAGTTGCATCATACAGGAAATATCTGAGGTGAGACTGAAACCCAAGTTTTCTGATTCCAAATCCAGTTCTCTTTCCCCTATATCACTTTTCTATAGCAGGCCTGATAGTTATCTAGCCTTTGCTTGACTCACTGTAGTTATGGGGGCAAAGGGGAGGGTTTACTACCTCACAAGACAATCATTCCATTGTTGCATAGCTATTATTGTTATATATCCTTATATTGAGTTCAAATGTTTCCTCCTTTCACTTCTATTTAGTCCGATTTTTGCTTTCTGAGCTAAAAATACAGAATGGATCTCTTCTTTCTTCTTCCCCGTTTCCATGAAAATTGTTCATATTCTCACTTCTTGTTAAGAAGTACTGGTAAGCTTCATAAGCTTAGATAAACTAGTTTATGTGTAAAATGGGGTCAATAATGCTCTGATTATCATTATGGTCTCTGGAGGTCCCTTCCAGCTTTCTCCTTCTCTTCTGCAACTGTGACCACTATTTTCTTGCCACTTCTTTTTCTTTACCTTCACCCTCAGAAAAACCCCCTGGGAGTTGGCTCCCACCCCTTATCCCAGAACATTTGGGTCTCCTCTCAGCTCTTGCTTCAGCTCCAAATGATCTAATTTCTGACTGGCTTTTTCTGTTTGATTCAGGGCCTCCCTTACTTTGAATATTTCTTTTAACCAGGCAGCTCCACGGTTTGACTTCCCTGCATTTCAGATATAGCTTTGCCCTAATTGGAGACTGGACAGCTCTGAAAAGAGCTCCTTTTTTGGGTAAATGATCCCCTCAACAATGCTATCTTTGAATATGTAGCAAAAAGAGTGGGTTTCACATGTAGTGAGGCCCCACATGTGGCGAGGCCTATCCGTGAATGATTCAAAGAGAGATAGAATAGATAGCTCTAGCCTCTTTTCCAAGGAAGACATGCATTCCTTCCAGGAGGGGAAGTAGGGGGTCAAGGATGGAGGCTACCACTCTGCTCTCTTTCACAGAAAGGAGTTTCTGATGTTTTTGCCCCTTTAAATATCATTAGTCTAGGAGATATGGTCAGGTCCATCTAATTTCTGATCATTTTGTCAGGGAACCTCAACCTTGATCAAGCTTGTCTCCTCCCCCCTCCCCTGACACCAGTTCCACAATGAACACACATTGCAAATAGCAAAGACTCCCATTTATCCAAATGATGGCAAAATACACATCAGAAATGGTATTCATAGGAGAATAAATTCCAAAAATACAGAGTGAAGGAGATCTCCCATTGGAAGCAAGATAACTCAGTCTATCCAAGAGAGAATCACCCAAGGGGAAACTCCCTGTTGTCTCTAGTGTAGCAACCTAGAAATAGGGACACGATGGAGACTTCCAGCTCTTCTCATGTCTTTCCAGTCCTTTCCTTTAGCAACGTAAAGTGAGGTTGGTCTCTTCCATCTTCTCTCTTGAATCTGGAAGCCAGAAGAACCCAAAAGGACTCATGCTTGAAGAAGACTTGGAGCTTGACCTCTCCCAAAGGGGACTAGCCCTTAAGGGCTCAAGAAGGACTCAAAGGAGACTCTCACTTGGAGAGTCCCAAAAGGAACTAGCAAAGGATGGTACCTTCCACCAAATTCATCTTGGCCCACATGTAGGGCAGGACTTTTATCCCTACCAATAAGGAGAGAGTCCTCTACCAATGGACATTGAGACAGAGGTTACTAAAACAAAGTAGAACAATTAATTAACAATAACCATCATAACTATGCCCAAAGGGTTGTAAAACCATGCATACCCTTTGACCTAGCAACATCACTATTAGGTCTGTATCCCAAAAGAGAAAAAAAACAAAAGGAAAAGGACCTATATGTACAAAAATATTTATAGCAGTTCTTTTCTGGGGGCAAAGAATTAGAAATTGAGGGGATGCCCATCAATTGGGGAACGGCCGAACAAGCTGTGGTAAGTGAATATGATGAAATAATATTGTGATATAAGAAATGATGAAGGGGCCGCTAAGTGGCGCAGTGGATAGAGCACCAGCCCTGGATTCAGGAGGACCTGAGTTCAAATCCGGCCTCAGACATGTAACACTTACTAGCTGTGTGACCCTGGGCAAGTCACTTAATGCCATTGCCTAGCCAAAACAAAACAAAACAAAACAAAAAAAGAAATGATGAGCAGGCCAACTTCAAAAAGCCTGGAAAGACTTGTATGAACTGATGCTGAGTGAAGTGAGCAGAACCAGGAGAACATTGTACACAGTAACAGTCACGTTGTATGATAACTAACTTTCATGGACTTGGCTCTTCTCAGCAGTTTTGTTTCTTCTTTCTCATGGTTCCTCCCATTGGTTCTAATTCCTCTTTACAACATGTTTAATGTGAAAATATGTTTCATATGAATGTATAGGTAGAACCTATATCAGATTGCATACCATACTATTGGCTCTTTTTTTGTTGTTTTGTTTTGTTTCTTGTTTCTTGTGGTTCCTCCCATTGGTTCTAATTCTTCTTTACAATATGACTAACGTGAAAATATGTTTCATATGAATGTATAGGTAGAGCCTATATCAGATTGCATGCCATCTTGGGAAGGGGGAAGGGGAAGAAGGGAGAGGGAAAAATTTAAAACTCAAAAGCTTATGGAAGTGAATGTTGAAAACTAAAAATAAATAAAAGAAATTAAAAAAAGAAATTATAGAATGCTATTGTACTATAAGAAATGATGAAGATACTCTCAGAAAAACCTGGAAAGACTTCCATGGGCTAATGCAAAGTGAAATGTACTGTGTACAAAGGTACAGCAATACTGTAAGATGATCAATTGTGAATGACTTAGCTATTCTTAGCAATACAACAATCCAAGACAACTCTGAAGGACTTATGATGAAAAACACTATTTATCCCCAGAGAAAGAATTGATGGTGTCTGAATACAGATTGAAGCGTACTTTTTAAAAAAAACTTTCTTTGTTTTTCTTGAGGTTTTTTTGGTCTATGCTTTCTTTCACAACATGACTATTATGGATACGTTTTGCATGACTACATATGTATAACCTATATCGAATTGTTTGCCTTCTCAATGGGGGGGGTGGAGAGGAAAGAAGGGAAAAATTTTGGAACTCAAAGTTTTAAAAATGAATGTTAAAATTGTTTTTACATGTAACTGGGGAAAAATAAATACTAAATTTAAAAAAAAGGAACCATCATAAAATACATGAATTTATAAACATAACATCAGATTGAGAAAGCAGGAATAGACTACTATTGCTAAGAGTTAGTGAAGGCTCCTTTTTGGTAGCAAAGAATAACATATTGAAGTAAAATAGTGTTAGTTGCTTTGATTATATGTGTAATGGGACTGGCCAATGAGCCAAGGCCTTATGAGCATGTGCAGTGAACTTTGCTGATACTATCTTCATATGCACTTGATAATGTGTAGACATCTGAAACTGGTTCCAGTGCACTAACTATGTGTTGCCTCTTTGATGAATTATAAAGCTGGTACATTCAAAAAGCACCCATCAACTTTAAAGTACTATGTAAGCTAAACCTTTTGTATTAATATTATCACAATGAATAATGTTTGTTGATTGATTGAATTATTGATTGATGCCTTATTCAGGTAGTGTAGAGCCAATCAATAAACATTTATTAAGCATAAGTGTGCTAAGCACTGGGGATACAAAGAAAGGCATGAGATAGTCCCTTCTCTCAAAAAGTTCATATTCTAATGGGGGAGACAACATATAAAAATAATCTGAAAAGGAGGGGATAAGTTACCTGATACAGAGTGGAAAGGTATAATAAAGTCATGTGTCTGGGGGTGGTAAATGATCTGAGGAGGTGAGAGATTCAGAGTTGATTTCATCTTGCAGAATGATGAGTGGATATAGTTTTATCACTTGAAATGACATTAAAGGTACATTAGCATCTACTTTGCTAATATACTCAAAGGACCAGGTAGCATTTTTTGGAAAGAGGGTCAGCAGTAATCATGTGACTAGACTCAATCCCATTCTACAAGCTTTTAGTATGTATCTACTACATGACATAGTCTGTGGCGGGGTTAAGGAAGCAATTTTCTTTTCTTTTCTTTTCTTTTTTATTTAATTTAATTTAATTTAATTTTTAAATTTTTTTTTCCATATGCTTTTGAGTTGAAAATTTTTTCTCCCTTTTTCTCCCCCCCTCACCCTCCCCAAGACGGCGCACAATCTGACATAGGCTTTACATTTACATACCCATTAAACATATTTTCACATTAGTGAAGTTGTAAGTAAAAATTAAAACCAATAGGAGGAACCATCAGAAAGATGAAACAAAATTCAACTTAAGGTAAAAATAAGTGAGAGCAATTCGACTTCCATAGTTCTTTCTTTGGATGTGGACAGCATTTTCCATCCCGAGGCCTCTGGAGATGTCTTAGATCCTCGTAATGCTGAGAAGGGTTTAGTTTAACATTCTTAGTCACTGCATTACGAGGCTGCTATTGTATACAAAGTCCTCTGGGTTCTGCTCACAAGGAAGCAATTTTCTTTTGATAAAATGGCAGGACTTTTTCCTCTGAAAAACTAGCCCTAAATTTACAAACTCTGATCAATGTAATAACCAACCCATGATTCCTTGCTATTCATCTCCTGAGAGAGAGGTGATGGATTGAAGGTACAGAATGAAACATAGCCAATGTGAGAATTTGTTTTGATTGACTGTACATATTTGTTAACAAGAGCTTTGTTTTGGGGGCAGCTAGGTGGCGCAGTGGATAGAGCACTGGCCCTGAAGTCAGGAGGACCTGAGTTCAAATCCAGCCTCAGACCAAACACTTGACACTAGCTGTGACCCTGGACAAGTCACTTAACCCCAATTGCCTAAAAGTAAAACAAACAAACAAAGAAAACCCCCAAGAGCTTTGTTTTTCTTTTCTTTCAACCCTGGGTGGGGGGGAGATGGGGGGGGAGAAGAAAGGGCTGGTGATAGGGTTTCCAAAAAGGAAAAAACATATCCATAAAAGTAAAAGTTAGCTGTATACAATAGAGTTTCGCAGTTTTGTGTGCAATCCTCTTTTCTGTTCTACTTTGTATATGGAAACACTAATTTTATTTTATGTTTATTAAGTTCAAAACAAATACAAATAATTTTTTTAAAAAAAAACAGATTTTTAAAGTACATTATACCTGAGGACCTTGAAATTCTAAAGTTTATAAATCATTTTCTTCGTGGCAATCCTATGAGGTAGATCATGTGAATATTAGTATACCTTATTACAGATGAGGAATTAATATTCCTTTTTAAATGAGAAACCTTAGATTAAGTGAATTGTTTATGTTGACATAGTAGTCAGTAAGTTTCAGAGCTAGAGTCCAAATTAATGCCCTCTGACTCTAAACCCAGCAGAACATGTTGCTTCCAAGGACATAGTAGGAAGAGCATAGGAAAAGCAGACACAAACAAGACTTCCCCTCCATTTTCCTGTAACTAGACCAAAGGCTGCATCTTACCCTAACTTGTTTTTAATTTTTTTTTCTGGTAAGTGGAAAAACATGCTAGATGTAGTTTTTCTCCTTTCTTTCTGATTTCCTGCCAGATCTCAGGAAGGAAGAAAAAAACATTTATTAAGCACTTACTATGTGCAAAGCACTGTGCTTAGTGCTGGGAATAGAAATAGCAAAATAAGACACTGTTTTTCAAGAGCTCCTGTTACATTGCGGGGAGAGAACATATACAGAAGATTTCAGCTGAAGTCAGACAGAAAGCTCCCTGGTCCTTTGAGTACATCAGCAAAGTAGATGGTAATGCATCTTTAACGTCATTTCCACTGACAAAACCATATCCATTTCTGATGTTGAACCATTTGACTGTGCCAAGGATTTTGGTGAAGAGAACTCTCTTTCCTGGGCGTTCAGTAGCTGTGACTACTCCATTATAATATCTCAAGAGGGGTGGGGGTGGGCAACTGCTCAAAGACAAGGGCTACACAAAATATATACAAAATATAAATACAGCAATTTCTGGGAAGGAATGTGATAGGTCTCTTATAAAAAAATGACACAAGCTGAGCTTTGAAAGAAGCTAGGCATTCCAGGCATGGGGCATACTCTGTACAAAAGATGAGAGACAGAAGTCAAGTAAGAGAATAGCAAAGAGGTCACTTTGGCAGGAGTTTGAATTCATGAGGAGAATAATGTACGGGAATCCCGTAAAAGTAGACTGAAAGAAGATTGTGAAAGATTTGGAAAGCCAAACTAAGGAGATTATATTTTACCCTATAGGCAAGAGGGAGTCCCTGGAGCTTCTTGAGCAGAAGGGTAATATGACAGAGTGCTGCAGAATCAGTCTTTCTAGTCCTAGTCATTTTGTTTCTAAATGCAGCCTAAGGTTGCATTTTTTGGGGGGTGTTGCCATATCATGCTGTTGACTCATATTGACTTCTTGGTTAACTAGAACTCTCAGATATTGTTTCAAATAAACTTATATTTAGAGCTTAAGTTTTGATCCAAGCTTAAGATTTTATATTTACCTCTATTAGGTGTCATTTTATTTGTTTCATCCAAACCTTCCATCCTATCAAGATTTTTTGGATTCTAGTTTTGCTATCAATGTGTTAGCTCTCTCTTCTAGCTTTGTGTCATTTGATAAATTTGCCATATGTGCCCATGTGCAAGTCACTGACAAAAATGTTGAACAGTACAAGGCCAAGCCGAGGCTCCAGGAGCATACTACTAGAGACCCCCTCTAAGTGGACATTGAACCATTAATGACTATTTTTAGGTCCACTAATTTATTTAGTTCCAAATCCAACTAATTGTGCATAGTTAGTCCACATCTAGTCCACATCTCTCCATCTTTTACACAAGAAAACATAAGAGATTTTGTGAAATGTTTACTAAAATCTGGGTAAAGTGTATCTAAAACATTCTTAAGATCCACTTACTAAAAAAAAAAAGATCCACTATACTAATCCTGTCAAAAAAGGAAATGAGGGTAGTCTGGCATGGCCTGTAAGTTCAAAAAACAAAGTAGAAAGCTTTATTGATGCTGCTTATTTTTTTACATAACTCATTTCCCAATGTAGGCTAACCTTCACTGAACCTTCATTTGTAATAAGGAAAAACCTATGAAGAACATGACTGCAAGTGAGAGAATATGCAACATTCTGCCCCAGACGTCCACATCTCTTCCGTGGAAGATCATCAAGCTGATGAGCAATTATTAAACTCTTACTCTGTTCCAGATACTATTATGAGCTCTGGGAATATAAATTCTATATTTATATAATCTATATTTATATAAATATAAAATATAAATGAGCAAAAGGAAAGACCTGATCTTAAGAAGCTTAGATGATAATGAGGGAAGACAACATATAACAGAAAACTGAAAGGCAATGGAGTTGGGGGTGATGAGGGAGGGAGGCACTTACGTGAAGGAATGGTGGCAAAGTCTGAAAAGTCAGAAGATTGACTAGAAGAAAAAAGGAAGGCTATCCTGGGCCCTTCATTGAAATAATGGTTCTAGGTGGAACTTACCAATGGAAGAAGTGGGTCAAAGGTATGGAAGGATGTTCCACAGACCCCAGGTACCCCAGGTATATACAAAAGCTCTTCCTGGGTGAGAAGACAGCTGAGACATGGTGGTAAAGTTCAGAGAGTCAGAATCAGAGCTGGTGGAGGAAAAGAAATGAAAAGAGACTAAAGTCAACTCTTTCCTCCCTCTTTTAGAAATATTAAGAAAGATTTTTTAAAAAATTATCCTATTCTAAAAACCTAACTACTTTCTTTTCAGGAGGTAAATTAAAGATTAAGAATAAAAGATAAAGTCCAAGAAAATAAATTGTGTGGTAGCTAGGCTTTAAACAAGATATGCCTTATTCTAATTCCAGAAAAAACACCTACTTCTACTTCATTAACTACACTAAAGCCTTTAACTATGTGGATCACAACAAAATGTGGCAAGTCCTCAAAGAGATGTGAGTACCAGGTCATCATAATTGTCTCCTGAAGAATCTGTATGCAGATCAAGAAGCAACAATGAGAACTGAACATGAAACAATTGATTGGTTTAAGATTGGAAAAGGAGTACAACAAAGCTGCACATCATCATCTTTTTTATTTAACTTATGTGCAGAGTACATCATGTGAAATGCCAGACTGGATGGATCAAAAGCCAGAATTAAGGTTGCCTGGAGAAATGCAAACAATTTCAGATATGCAGACAATACTGTCCTGATAGCAGAGAGTGAAAAAGAATTAAGAAGCCTCTTGATGTGTGTAAAAGAGGAGAGTGTAAAAGCTGGCTTGAAGCTTAACATAAAAAAAAAAAACCAAACACCTAAGATCTTGACAACTGGTCCCATCACTCCCTGGCAAATAGTGGGAGAAGAAATGGAAGTAGTGTCAGATTTTATATTTCTAGTCTCAAAGATCACTGTAGATGGCAACTGCAGCCATGAAATTAAAAGACACTCCTTAAAAAGAAAGCTATGGCAAATTTGGACGGCATACTAAAAAGTAGAGACATCACCTTACCAACAAAGATCTAAATAGTCAAAGCTATGATTTTTCCAATAGCAATATATGGCTGTGAGAGTTGGACTCTTAAGGAAAGCTGAGTCCTGCAGAATTGACACTTCTGAATTGTAGCACTGGAGAAGACTTTTGACAGTCCCTTGGAGAGCAAGGAGATCAAATGAGTCAATACTTAAAAGAATTAATTTGGATTATTCACTGGAAGGCCAAATATTGAAACTGAAGCTTAAATACTTTGGCCACATAACGAGAACACAGGACTCATCGGAAAATGATGTTGGGAAATATTGAAGGTAAAAGGAAAAGGGGATAGCAGAGAATGAGATGGATATATAGTGTCTTAGAAACAATGAACACGAACTTAGATTCCAAGAGATAGTGGAGGATAGAAGGGCTTGGTGTGCTATGGTCCATAGGGTCAAGAAGAGCTGGACACAATTGAACAGCAACGAAAGTTGAGATTATTGCATATCCCTCAAGTCTTGACCAGAGATCAATTTAATGATTTAAGAAAAGGAAATAGTCTTAGATTACTTAATTAACGGAAATATCTGTGTAGTTCAAATGATTTTCCAGAGTTGTGACAAGTTAAATGGCTGTTGTTCTGTTAGAAAATTGACACTGACATAAACACTAAGAAACATTGATGTATGGATGAAGCAAAATGAATTTTATCTCGAGTGTTATAACTATGTTTTATTTCATGGTAGAATTTGGTTTATTAACTAGGATGTGCTGGAGCCAGATCTAACTAACTTGTGAGAGCCAGTTGTAAAATTTTCAGTGTAAGCGTTTATATCTCAGAAATCAGCAATAAGTACAAATCAGGGCTTGATTTATTGTTTTGCTGATTATTTAAACTTAAGAAAGTGTTAATAATGTAGACTGAACTTAAAAGTGTGTACACACACACCACATACACACACATTTTTCTAGCTAAGCCTGGTTGTTAAACATTTAGCAGCCCATCTCTGTATTGTTCTATAAACATTGCTTAAGTTCAGCAAGAGTGCAACAGAAGGCTCAGGGAATAAAATTTCATCAGACTGGAGAACTGGTTACTGGAAGCTAATAATGATGGTGATAACTGATCATTCTGGGGTGATTTCTGTCAAAGAGATTTGTCTTCATAGGGGAGGGGTAATCTGCCCACCACCACTCCCAAACAAATACTTAGATACGCATAATGAAAATGAATAAAAACTGTTCCTGGCAGGTTTGTACTTAAAAGATTTAAAGTACAGAACTTTCTTCCACATTACTGAAAACAAGGAAATAAATTTCATCTTCTATTTCCCAAGACAAGCATTGGTCAATACAAGTAACCTAGCTTTCTTTTATTGTTGCTTTTGTTTACATGGGTTTATTAATTCTTTCTCTTTCCCTTGTTCTTTTAAAATATTTATTTCACTTAAAATATATTTTTTTTGTTGTTTGGGACTTGACAAACACTAACAACATTAACCCATATACGAATAAGAACACAAAAAAGGATTACATGGGAAAACACAACTTTATTACATAAGGCTTCTTTTATTGAGTATGTGATAAATTTAATAAGTTTGTTTCAAAGCTGTCCTGCTTATTTGTGAGTCCTTCCAAACTTCCTTTCATTCTCTTATGTGCATCTTTTAAAAATGGTTTAATAGCCCTCTCTATTTTTCTTTTCTTCTTTTTCTTTACATCACTTTTACACTGCACCTTGACCTCAGCATAGTGATGTCATTTTGGTCTGCTTCCAGCTCAAAGTACAACAACCAACTACCATAGTCATTGTATAAATTGTTCTTCTGGGTCCACTTGTTCAATATTAGGTTCCTCAGAATCTGTCACTTTATCATTTTACATTGTACAATAATATTCCATTATATTTACATACCATAATTTGTTTATCCATTTCCCATCTGATTGGCACTTGTTAGTTTCTAGTTCTTTACTACAACAAAAAATGCTACTATGTGTATTTTTGTACATAAGGTTTGTTTTCATTTTTGTTATTGACCTCTTGGGGTATATGCCTAGCAGTGGATTCTCTGGGTCAAAGAGTTTAGATATTTTAGTTACTCTCTTCACAGAATTCTAAACTGTTTTCCACAATAGTTGTACTGACTCAGTTCCAGTAACAACGCATTAGTGTGTGTATTTTCACATTGCCCTTCCAATGTGGATTCTTCCCATTTTTTTGTCATCCTTTGTCTATTTGCTAAGTGCAGATGGAACTTCTGAGTTGTTTTGATTTGCATTCAACTATTAGTGATTTGGATAATCTTGTGGTTTTTTTTTAAATGAAAATGGACAGAAAATAGATTAAAGGGTATTTATAATATTGGCTATTGAACTTCCTATGAAGCCTAACAATGGAGCCTTGTCTTTCTTTGCTATAACTTCCAGGTTAAGCTCAGGTGAATCAATGTTTCATCTCAGAAAGGAAAACTCCCCTTTTATCTCTTATCTATATACCTGAGCACTAAGCAAAATATATCAAACTCAATTAACTCTAAGTTAAATATGAGTTTTTGTTGGCCAATAGTTTTTTTAATCACATTTAATGGTTTTGAAGAATAAGTGAATGTTTGCAAAAAAAAAAAAAAAGACTAAACTAACTCCCATCCTCACCCCATCTCAGCTGCTTTTCAAACAATTTTGCAGGGATGAAACGAAGCAGGGAGTCCATCAGTTGAAAATAGAAGTGTCAAGTTTGGAACAGTCTAGAAATCAACAAATTGTTATTAAGTGCCTATCATGTTAAGTGCTAGGAACTCAAGATAACTAAGATAAAAGTGAATTAGCTTTTGCCCTTGAAGAGCTTACAATTTAGCCAGGGGACATATATAGGAATAGACCTCCCCCAAAATACCATGGTAATTTTGCAGGGAGGGAAAAAAGGTGATTGCAGAGGCGGGAAGTCCAAGGTAAGGTATATTGCATATATGTTCAGATTTTTCTTTTCTTTTAGTTGGGCAATGGGGGTTAAATGATGACTTGCACAGGGTCACACAGCTGGTAAGTGTTATGTGTCCACCTGGCTGTCTCTAGACTTTTCTGATATAGTAATAAGTTTTGTGTGTTTTCTTGTCTCTATTTCCTCTCTTTCTTTTTTTTTTCCTTAAAAATGTTATTTGTTATATGGGATTCTTGTCTCTTTTTGTATCCCCATGAGTAGCATGGTGCCTGGCACATACTAGATGCTTACTAAATGTTTATTGATTGGTTGATTAGATAGTGCTCTGGGAAGGGAAGGGAAAGAATATGAGGAGAAATTCGGGTGATGCAAAAAAATCCATAACATATATATTTTTAAAAGGATGCTCTTGTGATAGTACCAGTGAAGGGTGTTGAAAGCCTGAACTAGTGTTATGGCTTTATGAGTAGAGAAGGCAACAGATGCTACAGTTGTTGTTGAAGTCAAAACAACAAGATTTGGCACCTAATTGGATATGTGGGATGAGTAAGAGTGAGGAGTCAAGGATGATGTTTAACATGAGTGATTAGAAAGTTGATGGTATCCTCTATAAAAAGATACATTGAGAAGAATGATGTGTTTGGGTGGAAAGATAATTAATTCTCTTTTGGACATTTTGAATTTGGGCATCAAGTTAAAAATGTGCCACATACAATTCATAATATGGTACTGGAGCTCAGGAGAGAGACCAAGGCTGGATAAATAGATCTGGGAAGCATCCAAATAGAGCTAATAATTGAATCTAGGCAAGCTGATGAGATCCAAAGGAGAGCCAAGAGGGAGGAGAAAAGAGGGTTTAGTACACAGTCTTAGAATTTGCCTGCAGTTAGGAGTTGGGATATGCATGATGAAACAATCAAAGAAAATGGAAAAGAAACAGGGGAAGATGGAGAAATAAGGCAGAAATAAGTGTCATTAACAACAACAACAAAAACCTCAAACATGGAAGAGAGAATACTGAGGAGCAGAAAGTATTTAATAGTGACTAATACTATAAAAAGGTAAAAAACAAGCATTGTGAAAAAGCCATCAGATTTGGCAAATTAGAGATCATTGGTAACTTCAGAAAGATGTTTTAGTTCAGTGATTAGTCTAGAACATGGGTGGGGAACCTGAGGTCTTGAGCCCACCTGTGGCCTTCTAGCTCCTTGGGTGCAGCCTTTTGACTGAGTCCAAGTTTTACAGAACAAATACTTTTATTAAGGGGATTTGTTCTGTAAAGTTTGGATTCAAAGGGCTGCACTTGAGGACCTAGAGGGCCACATGTGGCCTTGAGGCCACAGGTTCCTCACCCCTAGTCCAGCAGCTAGATTGCAATGAGTTGAAAAGTAAAAGGAAAGGAAATAGAGGCAATGAGTATAGATAGCTTTATCTCAGAGTTTGTCCAAGAAAAAGAGGTATAGGATGATAAGTTGAGGGGATGGTGGAGTCTCATGGTTGGTTTGTTTTTTTAAAGGATGAGGATGATTTGAGAATGTTAGGAGGTAGCAGGGGAAAGCCAAGAGAGAGGGAGAGATTGAAGATTTCAGAAGGGTAATGATGGTGGGGGCAATCTGAGAAAGAATGTAATAAAGCAGGGTTGGTCTTGGTGAATAGAAAGGCTAATTTCCTCAGAGACGAAAGAAGAAGATGAGGGACGGTGTGAAGAGGTTTTGAGAAGCAGAGAAATGGAGAAAGAGGTAACTAAGAGTGAATGATCATTTAACGTCTCTGAACTTATGTTTTGTTACCTATGAAAGGGGTATTGCCGGTCTATAGATACAATAGTTTCAAAACAAAAGCTGCTTCCCTGGTTGCTTTTGATAAGGAGGGTTGCCCCAAGCTTATATCACCTTGCCCCTTTCCACCAAACATAAGTTATTCAAAGGACCATCACAAATAGTGAATAGCCACTAAACCTATTTATATAAGCCAAACAACAAAGACAAATTGCAGATTATAAAGATTATAATAGATGATAAAATATACAGAGTGAATCAACGTTTCAAATGGGAGTAAGAGAACTCAGTTGAACCAAGAGAGAGGCTTCATTTCATATGAGGAGAAATTTCCCCAAATCTCCAGGGATGCAAGATGGAAATCAGGAATAGGTTGAGGAACCAATTAGCCCTTCAAGTTGGCAGCTTCTAAAGTCTGCCTCTCTCCTTCTCTCTTCATGTGTCTGGAGTTGGCCCTGAAGAGAGTCTACATCCATATGTGTTTCTCTCTTGAAAAATATTTTTAGTTTCGAAAGGTCTTGTAGCAACTCTGTTACATAGCATAAAGGAGCTCAGCATTCTCTCTACCAATCTAGTGTCATACATATTAAGCATATAATATGCCTTAGGCTTATTTGAAGCCCAGGTTGCATGTTAATGAACTACCTTATTGCCCTCTATTAAAATAAAACTTTAGTAAAGAAATATGACAATATAATCAATATAAATTACACTTGAATAAGTTAAAAATATCAACAGAAATAAAAGCCTGGGCGGGACCTTGTTAGTAGGAACACTGGCATATCTAAACCTCATTTCTGTCACACCACTTTCCAGTTTTCCATGCAGTTCTTGTCACATAGGGCATTATGCCCCTATCCCAGAGCGAAACTATGGGGGGAAATTTTCTCTTTTTAAAAAATTACTTTCTCTTAAACTCTGAATTTAATGAACACACATGTAATATTTCCAAATGTAATGTCCCAATTTAGGGCTCACTTGCCCAACTCATACCATCACCACTAGCAGAGTACTCCCAGGGTACTAGCAGTAACCCTGTGTGCTTCATGTTATCAAACTAGTGGACTAAGTTCTTTTGCAAAGGCATTTACTTACCTGACATAACAATAGTAGTAGTTACAAAGTACTTCCAAACATCAAGTGCACACTCTCCCACAAGGGCTCTTAGAGTCTAGGAGGAAGAAAAAGTGAGCATAAAGTAGAGGATATTTGTGCCCCAGCAACTTACAACTGTAGAACTACAGGGCCTCAATATCCTGTCTCTCTCCAGATGGTTTTCATGAAGTTCCTAAGTGTCCTCCACTATTCAGCTGGGCTGACCCTTTTCAAGGCAGAGTCTCTGCTAGACCAGTAATTGGGCTGGGGCTTGCTTCTCCTAGGGTGTGGTGTCTTAATTGGATAGGCCAATCTGCTGCCTGCTTACTTCAAGCTAACTGAGCATTTATTAAGCCTCTACTATGTTCTTACCTGCATTGTGCTAAGCACAGGACCTGAAAGAAACCAGGAGGTAGAAACAAGAAGGGAGAATTGCAGATAAAGGAGACAATCAGGAGAGAATGCCTCAAACTGGGAGATGGAGTGTCTTGTTTGAGAAAGTCTAGTGTCACTAGATTTAAGAGTATATAAGACTGAGTAAGGTATAAGAAGACTGGAAAGATGGGGAGGGGGATTTAAATGCCAATTTAATCCTGGTGATGATAGAGAGCCATAGAAGTTTGATGATTGGGGTGCAGTGGGGTTACATGGTCATACTTATGTTTTAGGATGATCAATCTGACAGCTGAATATCATATGTATTGCAGTGAGAAGAGACAAGGCAGAGAGATCAATCATCAAGCTATTGTAATAGTCCCAATTTAAGATGATGAAGGATTGTGCCAGAGTGATGGCAGTATCAGAAGAAAAAGGGATATACATGAGATACAGGAAGGTAGAAACAATAGACTTGGTGACTATATAAGAGTTGGGGGAATAGGAATGAGAGAGAAAAGTTGAGGATGACACCTAGATTTTGAGCCTGGGTGACTAGGAGAGGGTGGTGTAGTAGACACTAATGAGGAAGTTAGGAAGAGGAGAAGCGGGGGAAAGATAATGAGTTTAGTCTTGGACATGTTGAGTTTAAGATGTCTATGGGACAGCCAGTTCAGTTCAGCCAGATATCCTATAGGTCATGGAAATGGAAGGTTATGCTGTTGCTGCCCAGGCAGGCTGCTTCCTATGCTCTCTCAAAACATTCAGCTGCATTTTCAGTGGGTTGGAGTCGGTTAATAAACATCTATTAAGGGTCTTTAAGTGACTGAAAGTTAACAAAAGGTGGATTAAAGCAAGTTTTCTCTGAGCAATATAATAGTTTATTAACAAGGCATGAACTTATTAATAAAGCAGGTCTAATGACTGCCTCATTTTAGCCAAAAAACAAAGAATGGAAGATGCAATTCCTTTTTATAGGCAGAGAACAAAGAACAGAACAAAACAGGTGAGGAATCACAATTTGTCATGGGGTAGGCAGGATCATGGGAATGAGGTATCATAATTGGTTACATTAAGGGAAGGGGTTTACACACCCATGTTGGACCTCTCTTTGTCTTAGAGGAATGCTTTATGGATTTATGGGACCCAGCTGCATCCTGAGGCTATTGATAACGGACTAACGATAGTAGAGTCACTGGTGCCTGGGAATGAGATAAGACCACCTTTAACTGGATAAGGATAAGCAAAGATTAGGTCAGCTTGTGTGCTCCCAAGGATAACATACAAATGTCATGGAGTTCCTCAGGAGATGAAATTAGGAGGGATAACAAGCTTCCTCAGCACAAAATGACTTTCATGTGGTGCTGAGATAACGATTCCCTTAGAGTGAGAGTGTTTTTTGAGAGTGTTGAACTTCTAAACTTAGCTCAGAGTTTTTCTTTAACTAAAAGTGATCAATAAGAAGAATAAACTTTGGGATGTAACTGTGAGACAGAAAGAGTAAACTTTTGAGCTCACGAGCTTCTCTCAGAGACAAGAATTGACTTTGGTGTGTTACATAGAATACAGAATAAGGTTACAGAGTAGCATCCATTACAAGAGAAATAAAATATAAAATAAAGGACCAATATTTAATTTTCATACCTACTATGTGCCAGGTACTTGCTAAGCAATGTAGATACAAAAAAAAAAGGCAAAAGAGCCCCTGCCCTCAAGGGACTCATTATCTAAAGGGGAGAACATATAAAAAGAAGCTGAAAAGGGAGAGCAGAAAGAGGAGAGTGAGATACCTGGGGGAGAGGGAATGAAGTTCTATTGCCTGGTAGAGAATGATGAAATGTCTGCCCCCTTCCTTAAGTAAAGGATCTGGGATGTCTCAGGAATGTCCATTCTCCATCTTTTTCAATCAAAAGGAATGAATGGTCCCAGGAGCAGGAAGTACTGAGGAGATGTGTTTCTGATTTAATTCCACCTTGCAGGAAGATGAGTTTCTGGAGACAATGAGAGTAGCCAGGTGGAAAATGATGAGGTAGCTGACCTGGGGCCCCTACATAAACAAAGGATCTGGGAGGAAATTCTCCCATGTCAACTCTCCACCCTTTCTAGTCCTCTCTTCGGTTGGAATGCCACTGAGTTCTTCAGCTAGAGTGATGCCTCCTAGCTTTTCCATAAATTCTGGTGCTTGGTAACATAGCATATAGACCTGGAATCAGAAAGAGTCCAAATCTGGCCTCAGATGTACTAGCTGTGTGACTGCAGGCAAGTCACTTAACCTCTCTGTCTACCTCAGCTTCCTCAACTGTAAGATGGAGATAATAGTAGCACCTAACTTCCAAAGTTGGTATGAGGATCCAATGAGATATTTGTATAAGTTTTAGCATGGTATCTGGTATGTAGTAGGCCTTATTAAATGTTTGACTTTTTTTTTTTAACAAAGGAAACAACTTATATCCTTTACCTCCACAAGCACTCTATGTAGTCTCAGGGTGATTTGTTTATTTTTACCTCCTGGTGGGCAACCAGCACTCAATTCTGCAGCTCCCAAAAAAACTGAACTCATAAAGTAGCTGCTGTGTTCCAGGAAAGAAATGCGAAACAGAAAAAGGCATTCAAGGACTTGATGTCTAGGCAAAAATATGTAATTTCTGCCACATGCTTGTAGCTGCCACAGCCTTCTCTGGAGGAGGAGACAAATCCCCTTCCTCCCATCACCATAAATCTAAGGAATAGTTGTTGGAGTCCTAAGCCACAAGTTCAAAAGAGAAGTGATTGCAGAAGTTGTTTCTCCTTTAAAAGTCCATTAAGTGGATAGCTCTTACTGCTCATTGTGGTAGTATATTTAAATTTTCCTTCTCAAATTTTCTTTAGAATTATCAAGAAATATTTTCCCAGCCTAAACTTTTCTTTAGAAATAATAAGAAATAATATTTCTCCAGTCTAAAATTCTCTAGAGATTTTTCCCTTGAGGAAAGTGGGCAGAACAAAAGTTAAGGCCTTTCTCAATGAAACTGACTAAAGGCAGTGAGAAAAGAATGCTGGGCCTTAGGAATGCCTAAGTTTAAATTTGGCCTCAGACACTTGCTAGCTATTCAACTTTTGGGAAGTCACTTAACTTGTTTGCCTCAGTTTCTTCAACTCTAAAATGGGGATAATAATAGCACTTACCTCCCAGAGCTATTGTGAGGATCCAGTGATTGAGGGAGGAACGGAATAAGTACCTACAGTGTTCCAGGCACTGTGCTAAGTGCTTTTTACAAATATTATCTATTAGCTATTATACTATTAGCTTAGTATCTGGAACATAGTAGGCAATATATAAATGCTAGCTATTATCATTTTAGAAGTCTATATCAAATTGGTGCCTTCTCTTTCCTTGAAAAGACTGGCACTAGAACCTAGTCAAGGGTAGTAGCCTCTTCCATTGAAAGGGAGGCTCTCTCTCCACCTCCTATTTAGAAAAGATTCTGAATCTTTGAAAAAAGATACTAATCTCTGGCATAGTCCCTTTGATCTCTCAAGAGGAGTGGTCTACCACATGTACAAAAATATTTATAAGGGGCAGCTAGGTGGTGCAGTGGATAGAGCACCGGCCCTGGATTCAGGAGGACCTGAGTTCAAACCCATCCTCAGACACATAACACTTAACTAGCTGTGTGACCCTGGGCAAGTCACTTAACCCCATTGCCTAGCCAAAATATATATGTATATATATATATATATTTATAGCAGTTCTTTTTGTGGTGGCCAAGAATTGGAAATTGAGAGGATGCCCATCAACTGGGGAATGGCTGAACAAGTTGTGGTAAATGAATGTAACGGGATACTATTGTGCTATAAAAAATGATGGGAGCAGGTAGGTGGTACAGTGGATAGAGTGCTGGCCCTGGAATCAGGAGGACCTAAGTTCAAATCTGCCTCAGATACATACTAACTGTGTGATCTTGGGCAAGTCACTTAACTACCTCAAAAAAAAAACTAAAAAAAAAAAGAAAGAAAGAAATGATGAGCAGGCAGACTTCAGAAAAACCTGGAAAGCCTTACACAAACTGATGTTGAGTGAAGTGAGCAGAACCAGGAGAATGTTGTACATAGTAACATTGTCCGATGACTAACTTTGTAAGACAGTAATGCAAGGTTCTAAGACAACTCCAAAAGTCTCATGATGGAAAATGCTATCCACATCCAGAAAAAGAACTATGGAGTCTGAATGCAGAGTGAAGAGTACTATTTACTCTCTCTCTTTTTTGTTTTGTTTCTTCTTTCTCATGGTTCCTCCCATTGGTTCTAACTCTTCTTTATAATATGACTAATATGAAAAACAAAACAAAACAAGAGGAGTGGTCCAAGAGAAAATGGGATGGTGACTTGGTTTGACTATTATGGAATGTTAAGCCAAACTATGTTTTAACATACCTTTTCCTTGTTCAAGATTCCTATAAGAGATACCTCAAAAATTATCTTAGGATAAACAGTGACATAAAAAGGCATGGGAGTTTAGACATTTCTTTCTCCAAATGAGAAATACTTGAGTATCATATTATTGTTAAATTTAATAAAATTGTTTCTGGCAGACTTGAGCCTAAATGCAAAGTACATCATTAATATTAATTATTTTGTCTTTGACTTTAGTTTCCCCAAACAAGACTACCAGGAACTGCTGGGAAAATTGAAAAGCAGTTTGACCTGTTTTTGACACAGCCCTCAATTATAGGAGTGGGGAAAAGTATAAGGGGACCACCTAAAAGCTTCTTATTGTATATGTCCTTTAGCAAGGGGCTAAGCATATGTGTCATTGAAAATGGCCCCTGTATGTGCTTAGCTCCAGCACAACTCTTATCTTCTTCCCCAAAGGGTCCACCCCCATGGAGCCAGAGTGCATGCCCAGTATGCTCATTTCTTTTATGTATTGAATAATTTTGTGTCTAAAAGTGATGTTCTTTCTTCCTTACTGTTTTTTCACATTATTTCCTTTGAAATCCTAGACCTTTTGTGCCTCCAAATGAGTTTTGTTATCACATCTAGCTCTATAAAGTAATACTGGCAATTTAAATGATTGTTAGAAATTAAAAGTGAGAAGTTGAAGCTGATACCTAGGTTGTAAACTTTTTTTTTTGGTCAGGCAATAGGGGTTAAGTGACTTGTCCAGGGTCATACAGCCAGTAAGTATCAAGTACCTGAATCCAGATTTGAACTGGGGTCCTCCTGACTCCAAGTCTGGGGCTCTATCCACTGTGCCACCTAGCTGCCCCTAGGTTATAAACTTGAGTGACTGGGAGGATGGTGATAGCCTTGATAGTAGTTATGAAAATTTTGGAAAGAAAGGTGTTTTTGGGAGAAACAGAAACTACAGAAAGTTCAGAGGTTTTAGGAGAGATATAGATTGAAAGGGAAAAGAATATACCATCTTTTGAGGAAGCCTTCCTACCCAAAAGCTCAAACCAGTTTTTAATGATATGTTAGCTGCCATAGAGTTGCATTTAGTGCTGGCTCATTTCCCCATCCCATCTTCCCTCTGAGGAACTGCTTATCCCTTACAGCTTTTAGAGAACTTCTGAGTCATTCTAGCATTTGTTTGTGGACAGATTTCCCTCCCCAACCCTTGGACTTCATTAACCATATCAGGTAAATTTACTCAAATTGGAAGGTTTACCTTTATGCTTTCAGACATCCTGCAATTTGATCTTACAAAGACAGATTTGTACTGATACTTGGCCACAACAACAACAAAATCTTTACATATGGCTTGCTAAATTTAGACAGAACATTAGTAAAATTTTAGGGCTTGTTTTTAATTTTCTAATATTTTAGTATTAGTTGTAGTGCTTTTCATCTCTTATTGTTTTTGAAAATTCAAGTGTTTGACCCAGATTCTTGAGTTTTTATAACTTTGCATCTGGGACCATTTCTCCATCTTTAAAAGAACAAGACTTGAAATTCCCTGGACGAGTTCCACATCCTGAGTCTTTGTTGCCCGGCTGATGAAATCTTTTGTTCTGGTACTGAGGATAGCTTCTAGATAAAGTGTGACTTTACCTTGCCCTGAGTACTTCTGGGCCTACTGACACCATAATCACTGAATTTCAGATTTGTAAGATGTCTTGGCAGATGGCCAAAATCTATCTCCCTTCTCCCCCCCAACCAACACCCAACACACACACACACACACACACACACACACACACACACACACACACACACACACACACCCTTGGTCCATGTATTGGGTTCTAGGAATTTGTGATATTTGACTATTGGAACATACTTATGGTTGGCTTTCTTACATAGACTTTATTGAAGGATGGGTAGATACAAGGAGAAGTAAACAGTCTCTTGATGGCTCTAAATAGTCATAACTACTATCTTAAGTGCCATTTTGCCCAGGCTTTGGGCTGTAAGTCAACTAGCATTTAAATATCTATTATATTCCAGGCACTGTGCTAAGTACTAGGGATACAAAGAAGGGCAAAAAGCTAACAGTCCCTGCTCTCAAGGAGCTCACATTCTATTAGGGTCACAAAATTCAAACAGCTGTGTATAAACAAGACATTTTCAGGATAAATTGGGGGTAGTCTCAAGGGGAAGGCACTAAGATTAAGGATGACTAAGAAAGACTTCTTACGGTAGATGGAACATTAGCCGAGAAGGAAGCCAGGGAAACAAAAAGATGAGGAGAGAGAGAATTCTAGGTGTGGGGAACAGCCTGTGAAAATGCTTAGAGTAGGGAGATTGAGTGTTCTATGCCAAGATTAGCAAGGAGGACAGTTTCACTGGATCATAGACTATGTGGAGGGGTGTAAGGTGTAAGAAAACTGGAAAGGTAGGAAGGGACCAGGTTATACAGGGCTTCGAGAGCCTAAAAGAGGCAATATAGAGTCCCTGTGATGGGGTGAGCTCAAGCAGAGATCTCCCCCCCCTTTACTCCAAAGGGAATCTGGCTCCCATTTGTCTACAAACCCCAGCTCCTCTTCTCCCCTTGGAAGCCTTAGCCTTCACCTTTTGACCTTACTAAGATGCCTTCCAACTCCCTCCCTTACAGGTCCCATAAAACACTTAAACTACTCCCCTTATCTCCCTTTGACCTATGCCTTCCTGTTCCTTCCATTAGCTATTCCCATTGTCTATTCAATCTCTCAGACCTCCCCAATTAGAATTCTTACCTAGACCCTTTTCCTAGCCCTCTTCTCTGGCCACTCAAAGTTACTTTAGTATTTAAGATCCACCCCGGCCCCCGTTCAGATGCTGAGAATCTCATGCCCAAAAGGCTGAGACCTTCTCTTGGCTGCTTGTTCTTGTGGGCATCACCTGGCCTAAGTGTTTTATCACTAATAAACTTTTCTTCTGGCTGAAGAAGATTTGAGTTGAATTCATTCAGGCAGGGCCCAGTACCTCGATCTTGGGGTTGCAGCACCCCAAAAGTCCTAGACCTCTTCACCTGGAGTTTATTGAAGGGGGGGTTGATAGGATCAGACTTGCATTGTAAGAAAATAATTTTGTTATCTGAGTATAGAATGGATTACAGTGGGGAGAGACTTGAGGCAGGGAGACCAACCAGCTATTGCAATATTCAGATGTGAGGTGATGAGAGCTGCACCAGGATAATGGTTGTGTCAAAAGAGAGAAGAGGATATATGTGAGAGCTGTTACTGAGATGTAAATGAAGGTAGACAGGATAGAACTTGATAACTGATTGGATATGGGGAGTGAGAGTGAGGAAGTTAAAGCTGACACATAGGTTGTGAACCTGAGTGAGTAGTAGGATGGTGGTATCCTTTATAGTAACTAGGCAAGGTTTAGACATGGCAAGTTTAAGATGTTTATGGGACATCCAATTCAAAATGTCTAATAGGCAGCTGAAAATTCATTTCTGGAGGTTGGGAAAGAAGTTAGGGCTAGACAAGTAGATCTGAGAGTCATCTGCATATAGATGATGACTCTATACGTGGAAATGTATGAAATTACCAAGTGAAATAATATAGAAGGAGAATATAAGATGGTCTAGTATAGAATTTTGGGGGACCATCATGGTTAGTGGATGTGACCTAGGTCAAGACTGAGTAAAGGACACAGAAAAGGAGCAGACAGGTAGGAGAACCAGGAAAGAGCAGTGATACAAAAACCTAGAGAGAAGAGAGTATCAAGGAGAATAGGGTGACCAACAGTGTCAAAGGTTGCCGAGAAGTAAAGAAGGATGAATTCATTAGTAACTTCGAGAGAGTAGTTTCTGTTGAATGATGAGGTCAAAGTCAGATGGTAAAGAATTAAGAGAGAGGAAGAGAAGTGGGCATTTAATAGAAATAGCCTTTTCAAGGAGTTTCACTATAAAAGGCAGGAGATATAAATACTGATATCTATTGGGGATAGAGTTCAAGTGAGATTTTTTTGAAGATGGGGGAGACATAGGCATGTTTATAGATAGTAGAGAAGTAGTCAGCAGATAAGGTAAGAAGATTGAAAATTAGTGGGAGTATGGACCATAGAGGGGTAAATCTGCTAGAAAGAATGGGATGAAATGGGATTATTTGTGTATGTGGAGGGGTTTGTCTTGGCAAATTCAAGGGCCACTTCTTTGGGTGAAACAAGTGAAGGAGCAAATAGTGGCTGAAGACATCTAAGTGATATGAGATGAGGGACAGGGAAAAGAAGAGTTGATTAGGGCGGCATAGTGTTAATGACTTAAAGGACATGCTTAATCCTTCATTGTGGAGACTGGAACAATGGTAGGCTAAATGCCTTAAAGATGTGCTTCTTAGAGAACCTTATATAAACTAGTATCAAGAAGGGAAGGTAGCTCTGTGGGTTGGATGAAATGTTTATTCTGGAATGGGCTATCATTGTTAATGTCCTAGAAGCATCCCATTCATAAAAGTCCTATAAAGTTACATCTGTATTATCTTTAATGTGTATTTATATTTAGTAAAAGTGTTTTTTTTAATGTGAGTAATTGATCCAAACTCTCCAGACTGAGGACTGCTTTTGGGGCCAGCACCTAGTCTAGGATAGCTCCACAAAATTTAGCAGTTTTATTGTAGCTGAGGAGCCCAAACTTTCAGAGGCCTAGGGGAATTTTGGCTAAATTTGGATCTTCTCTCCAGGACTGACTAAAAACAAGACTTAATTTTGGGCTCAACCTGATCTTGGTTCCTCCACCCTGAAGTAACATATTGGGCATGTTCCCAAGCCTGGATGATATGTGCAGGTTGGTAGAAGCTTCTGGCTAGGACTAATTTACACAAAAGAAAGGACCTCAGTGACCATATCCCAAAAATAATCCCTTCCACACCATACCTAAAAAGGGGTCATCCAGCCTTTGCTTGAATGCCTCTAACAAAAGGGAACTCTCTACTTCTCATGACAATCTGTTCCATTTTTGGATTATTGTTGTTTGTCCTTCATTTTTGAAGAAGACCAATGACATCATGATATTGAGGTGACAAAATAGTGGATGATGAGTGATGTATTGACTAGCATATGAGTTGGATTTAAGTGAGGCAGGGTTGCTCAAAATTGACAGCCTCAATCTCTCTTCCAGAGTGGCAAGAAAAAGTCAGGATGACCAGTGACAGTTCAGGATGCAGTGGAAGAACTTGGCTTCTTTGATGTTTTACCAAGCCCTAAGTGGTCCACAGAGTTTGCTTCAGCTGCCTTCATGACCACTGGAACAAATTGTTCTTGTCTACCCATTCTGCCGGAAGAAGTCTACTTATGCTTGTTATCTCCCATAACTCACCAATGGGTTTGAAGCCTGTTAGCTGCTCTCAACCCTTCTGGTTTAGCCTTTCTGCCATGGTGGTTTTCTTGGGGTGTGGTCGATGAGCATGCTATGGCTTCTTGGAGTCACAGGTGAGAATTGGGTAACAGGAGGACAAGCAGCCCTAAAAAGGGCTTGGCTAGCCCTCTCACCAGAGGTGCTAGTCATCTCGAACTCCCCACATACCCCAATTTTTGGATAGCTCCCAAGTGAGTGGGAGTAGCTACTTTCCATTGGGTGCATAGATGAAAACAGGCTCTGTCTCTAAAACTATCAGACCAGGATATCTTTCTCTCTTTCCGGCAGTGTCCAAAATGTGAAAATCTTGTTCATCCAAAGCTTAGGCATCATACACTGAACCGGGCATGGAGGAAGAGCTACCTCTCCCCCGCACCCTGACTTTAGGCCATGTGGCCATAAAATTAGGTTTGGGGTCCTTTTTTGTTACAGGTATTGGTAGAATATTATACTTCTAGGTGTTGGGTATGTGTGTGTTTGTTCTTGGTATACTTTTTTAAAAAATTATTTATTTTGTTGGAGAAGATGTGGGAAAATTGGAACACTAATGCATTGTTGGTGGAGTTGTGAACTGATCCAACCATTCTGGAGAGCAATTTGGAACTATTCCCAAAGGGCTATAAAAATGTGCATACCCTTTGACCCATCAATAGCACTTCTAGGTCTGTATCCCAAAGAGATCATAAAAATGGGGAAAGGACCCACATGTAGAAAACTATTTATAGCAGCTCTTTTTGTGGTGGCAAAGACTTAGAAATTAAGGGGATGCCCATCAATTGGGGAATGGCTGAACAAGTTGTGGTATATGAATGTCATGGAATGCTATTGTGCTATAAGAAATGATGAGCAAGTAGACTTCAGAAAAACCTAGAAAGACTTGTACAGACTGATGCTGAGTGAAGTGAGCAGAACCAGGAGAATGTTGTATGCCACGTTGTATGATGACTAACTTTGATAGACTTAGCTCTTCTTAGCAATGCAAGGATCTAAGATATCTCCAAAAGTTGCATGATGGAAAATATTATCTATATCCAGAGAAAGAACTATGGAATTGGAATGCAGATCTAAGCATACTATTTGCTCTCTTTTCTTTTTTTCTCTTCTGTTTTGTTTTGTTTCTTCTTTCTTGTGGTTCCTCCTATTGGTTCTAATTCTTCTTTACATCATGACTAATGTGAAAATATGTTTAATAGGAATGCATATGTAGAACTTATATCAGATTGCATGACATCTTGGGAAGGGGGGAGGGGAGGACTGGGGGAGAAAATTTAAAACTCAAAAACTTATGGAAGTGAATATTGAAAATTAAAAATAAATTAATTAAAAAATAATTTTGCCATAGGTTGGGCACAAATAATCCATGTGAATATTTGGGGTAGATTTTCTAAATTTGAGCATCTCGAGTTTCTTTTGAACTGCTTCAGTTATGCTTTGCTCATAAGGATAAGCCATTCTGGGTGATACTGTACCAGTGTTTCCCATGTCCCACAATCAATTCCATACTTCTTATGACAAAGTTCCACTTTGCTCAGATACACATATGGCCAGTTCTGCTACAATGAGTGTTTTTAAAATGCAAATTTGTTCCAAAATAATTAATATATTAGCAAATATTCTGAACATAATGAGAATTTTGAATTTACTTCTGTGAGATTTCTTCTGAGAAATAGTGAGAATTCAGAAAACTACACCATTTCACAATAACTCATGAGCTACAAGCAACCCTTCTGAAGACCACTTCCATAAGTAAATTTCAGGTCTTTTTGAAGGTAAAGTGCCAGATTTACTGTATATCTCCTTATACAGGAGAAGCTATGACCAGAGAAGAGCTGGTCTTGATCACCTCCCACGCCTTTCCCCTTCTACCATGGTCCCAAAGCCTGGATACCTAGCTTGCAGCTACTATTTATTATAGTATTTATTAACCATTTAAAATTGTGCTGTTTTTAAAATTAGATTCTATCTTTTTTTTCAATGTATTCTTGATATTTTTGAGAGTCGTATCCCTAAGCTCTGTGGTTTTTAATTGAGTGATTTTGCACACCATCGATGCTATTGGGAACATATGTCAAGTTATGGCAGAACTGACTCAATAGAAAGCTAGTTCTGATCTGACTCTACAATGGATCTTCTCCACTAGGAATATTTCAGAAGGAGGCTGGAATCTTTCAGGTCTATCTTTGTCAGGACTACAACTCCCTCAGTGCTGGGCCAAAAACAACCTCTGTAGGTCCACATAATTATTATTTTATAGGGGTAAGGCAACATTTACCTGGGTTTTCACTTCAGTGAATTCATTGCTTCAACTGTTTATATTGGAATTGGAGCCAAAATATCTCCACTATTCTCACATTTTTTCAAATAGATGAGGGGGATGAGAATTCTTAATGTTCAGCTACCCTGATTAAAAAGTGGCAGCCATCAAGATTTTCTTCCTTCCAAGATTTCAGTCATTGCTGATGCAAATTCTATTCACAGCTCAAAATTATTATAATTTGAAAGTCTTGGTAAATTGAAATGCGTTGTGGGTTGGTCAGCAAGTATTCACCTTGTGTCTTTATGCCGTGTATTTAAGCTCCTTAAGGATAGAGACTGTCTTTTTTTTTTGCTTTTATTTTTATTCCCTGCACTTAGCACAGTGGTTGGCACATAGTAAGTGTTTAATAAATACTCTATATTTCCTTGTGTTATGGAGCATGCTCTTCAGCAGGGAGAATAACACAGTCTGAGAGTTGTTTTATCCTGTTCCCCAGAACCAGCCTTGCTTCAGTCTCGTTTTGGCATTTATGTCCCTATTTTGTAGAAATGTGAGAAGTGACTAATTTCCGTAAACTAAAAGCTCTTTGGAAACCAGAGATTTATATCCATTTCTAGCACTGTATCCTGCATATTACTAATCTCCAAAATACTAAATGGATGAATGAGACTTTATCATTAGGTAACCCCAAGCACAATCTTAAATGGAAAAGGAGGTAGGTATATCTGTGACTTTAAAACATTCTTCAGCTGTTGAAGAAAAGTTGAGCATCTCCGTTCAATACACTACTACCCTAAATACCTACTCTGTTCCAGTTCACCCTTGTATTTTAAGCAAACATCATAAATTCTCGCTCTCTGGTGGTCAGAGTGGAACTTGCCCTAGTTCCTCCTAAGCAAAACTCAAAGCTAGGTGAAATCTGCATAGCTTGGATCACTTTCAGATAAACTGGATCAAACTCTTTGTAAGTGACAGGCTGTAAACCGTGGGGCCACAGAGTAAGAAGTCAGGAAAGAATGCAAACAGTTGCAAAACAGCTGCAGAGGAAGAATGCAAGTAGCTGCCCCTGGGACGCTCGGTGCGTTTGCGTCACCAGACAGCTGGACCTCAAGGGAGCGCGCGCTCCTCCCCTTAAGCTCTCGCTCCTGGAGTCCAGCTGGGGCAGGTGTTCGAAGAACTCCGAATGTGACAGCCTCGCCACAAGGCGCATGCCCACACTGCTTTCTTCTCCTCTTCCCCCTCCCCACCTCACAACAGCCCCACCCGCCCGGCTCTCATTCTCCCCGGTCCCCACTCAGCTTCCGGCTCCCCTCCCAGTCCATCCCTCCCACTTCTCTTTCCTCCGTCTTTGACCCAGTCACGTGAGGGGCGAGCGCGGGGGCTGCCGGGACTGGTACTGCCGGTCGATCAGGGTTCGGCCTCAACATGGAGGCTCCTGTCGGGCGGTGACCGAGGGCCGCGGGGAGGAGGACTGAGCGGCGATTGTCGGGGTCCCGCTTGACCCGCGGGGGATGTGAGGGGCGGCGGCGCCGACGCGGGGGTCGCGACATTCTGGGCGGCGGCGGCGGAGGTCGGGGCGACTCCTTCCTCTCCGGGCTCGGGTGAGCGGCCCCGCCCGGCTGGGCCCGGGCGGAGGCGGTCGCGGGGATCGCTGTCAGCCGCAGCGGGGCGGCGCGGCCGCGATGGCCCAGTGCGTGCAGTCGGTGCAGGAGCTGATCCCGGACTCGTTCGTGCCGTGCGTGGCCGCGCTGTGCAGCGAGGAGGCCGAGCGGCTCACCCGGCGCAACCACCTCAGCTTCGCCGAGCTCCTCAAGCCTTTCTCCCGCCTTACCTCCGAGGGTACGTGTCCGCGGCGGCCGGGCCGAGGAGCCTGGGGGAGGCGGGGAGGCACTGTTTACATCTCGGGCCAAGGCCCCTCGGGGGTTGCCAGGCTTGGAGCTGTCCCGGCTCTCGGGGCCCCCTCGACCGCCTCAGCATCCTCATGAGGCTGCACTCTCCCCGTCCGCGTCGCGCTGAAGTGTCAGCTTCCTGGCTGTAGGAGAAACGTGAGCTCAGGAGAAGGGCTTTTGGGCTGTCATCTTTCCCCCTTGCGGGTCGCCAGCTGTGCAGGGAGGAGGAGGGCTGGAATGCAGCCATTGCACCTGAGAGGCGAACAGGAAGTTGCTAAGCGAATTTGGGGGCGGGGTGGGGGGGATTGGGGTGAGATAATGTCACCTGAGAGACCACGTTATTTGTCTCTAAGCTCTGGTAGTTTGGCTCCACTTAGAGGGGTATGGTAAAGAAGGTATTTGTTATCTTGAGCTTCCTATTTAAGCAAACTTTCGTGAGGTGTATGTAGTCCCGTACGTTTGTTTGGTTTTTATCTGTTTTAGTCCACTTCCTCCTTTAAGTCTACTGTTTTACATCTGTTATGCACTCTATCTTTTAAACTTTAATCTAGCAATTTTAAGAATTCCAGCATGAGTGATGAACCCTGCAATAAGCCCTTCTTGTCAGGGCTGAATTGCTTTATGTAATATGAATGAGCACAGCAAGTCAGTTGTCACATTGTTAGCCATTCTAAAACTTTTTTGATCTCAGGACCCCTTTACACGATTCAGAATTATTGAGGACCTCCCTCCCCAAGAGCTTTTGTTTGTATGGATTCTATTAATATTTACTATATTGGAAATTAAACCATCCTAGTAGTATGAAAATCATTTTGACCTTGTGAACCCTCTGAAAGGGCCTGGGGAGGAGTTGCACTTTAAGTACAGCTGTATAAAAACAACCATTGACTGATGTTAATCATGGGTTGACTAGGTTATCTAGAAATAAAGAATTGGAAGGGACCTAAAGAGCATCTAGTCCATCTTTCTCTCCTCAGGCAGGTAAATGACTTTACTGAACCATTCAGGAAAGTTAGAATCACCTTGTTGGAAGAGATCTCAGAGGCCAACTAGTCCAAGGAGTACCTAAGAAGAATTCCTTCTATACTGTATCTGACAATTGGTTATCCAGCCTAGCTGGATACCTAGCTGTCTCTTCTTTTACTGAAGAGACTGCATCTGTTCTCCAGTTTTAGGTACTTTAATTGGGAGGAGCAAAAGAACTGAATTTCAAGATTGTAGTTGCAAAAAATCCTAAAGGATAGAAGTTACAGATCACAACTCCAGGTATAATGTAACCAGCATCGTGCAACAGACTAACAAGGTACATGTGAAATCCTATTACAGTGTCTTTAAGCAACACTATTTCTGTGGCCAGAGAGTGGCCAAATGTTAGCTGTACCGTTTGATTTGTTTACCAGGAATTCAACACAACTGTGATCTATTAACAATGTGCACACCACATATGCATGCAATACTCTATGGTAAAATGTGCTAGAATGAAAGGGAAAAGGAGGAGAGCTGAGTTGTAGTTGGCCTCTTGGAAAATTACTGTTGTGCCATCAAGAAGCAACAGTCCTTCAACTTTTATTTTTCCCACTTTAAATTTGCCAATCTCATCCTTTCTTAAATTATTCTGGGGGGTAACCCAAATTAACCCCCCCCAAACATTGATCACTTTAACACATAAGATCTAAAAAGGGGAAGTGGAAACATTTGGTATATGTGTGACTTTTCCCACTTCTTCTAGATTTAAAGCTGTTTCATTGCAGAACAGTTGAACTTCAAATTTTTTTTGGTATTTGCCCCCTCCCCTTTTTTCTTTTGGTCCTGAATTCTGATTTAATTGGTGTGTGAATACACCTGATCTTGGGTAAAACAGATCTCTGGATGCAGATTGGCAACTCATACAATTGGAATGGTGCCTGGGGGAGGGGGGTGGTTACTCAGAGATTAAGTGATTTGCACATTTTCTTGATGCCAGTATGTGTCAGAGGTAGGACTTAAACACAACTCTCCCTGATTTCAAGGCTGACCCTTTATTTGTTATACCATGTTTTCAGTTTATGAAAACAAAGGCTGTAACAGTCCCAAATCAGGAAAATTTTGTGCCAGAATTCTATGACATTTCCAGATGGCTAGGCAGTGTACTTATTATAACAAAATCTCAATGCATATTAAATTTCTTTTAGAGTAAAATCCATCCTTCCTTCCTTCCTCCTTTCTTTCCTTCCTTCTTTGTTGAATATTTATTTAGCACTTGCTTTGTGTGAGATTCTGTGGATACAAAGACAAAAACAACAGTTCCTGTTCTCTGGGAATTTACCTTTTACTGGGAGGGATGAAACAGGTATACCACTAATAAATTCTTATGGCTTGATTTATTTAGGTGTCTGCTTTATGCTAGGCACCACTCTGTGAGGTACTGGGGATACAAACCAAAAATGAAACTCTCTTTGCTCTCAAGGAGCTTACATGTCTTTGAGGAAGACAATAGCTAGCATTTATACATGTACACTTTAAAGTTTGCAGAGGGCTTTATTTTAACTCATTTGATGCTCACAGCAATCCTGTGAAGTAAATACTATTATCCTTTTTCAAAAGAGGCAAGTAAGGCTGAGAGAGGTTAAATACTTGCCTAGTTTCACACAGCATAGCAAGTATCTAAAGCAGGATTTGAAGTCAGATCTTCCTGACTCCAGGTCCATGCTCTATCCACTAAACCACCTAGCTAGTATAATGTGTGCATAGGTTTATTTGACCATAGAAGAAATAGTGAACAACTGGGATTTATTGAGTAGTCAGATCTGTACTTTAAAAAAAAACATTTTAGCAGCCATGTGGGGAATGGAGTAGAGTGGGAAGAAACTAAAGACAGGGGAATCAGTTAGAATGTTGTTTCAGTAGTACTTTTGAGAGGTGATAAGGGTCTAAACTAGAGTGATGACCATGTGAGTAGAGTGAAGGGGATGGATATGAGAGATTTTGTGAAGCTAGAAACATCAAGATTTGGCAAGTGATTGGATATTAAAAATGAGGAAGAGTGAGGAGTTGAGGGTGAATTTGAATTTGGGAACCTGAGGAACTAGAATGATGATGTACCCTCAACAGAAATGGGAAAGTTTGGAAGAGGGGTAGGTTTGAAGGCAACGCTAAGTGACATATTGAAATCAAGAAGTATGTGGAATATTCATTTCAAAGTGTCCAATAAGGAACTGATGTTGTGAGAGTGGATTTAGGATCGACTGGGACGGGATATATATATACATACATACATACATACATACATACATACACACACACACAAACACATACATACATCTCCTTCCCCTCCCTCCAACTTATTTGTATAGATGTGATAATTCATTCCATCGGAGCTGATGAAATCACTGAGAAGGTAGAGAAGAGGGCTCAGCACTGAACCTTGGGGTACACATACAATTAGTTGGTAAGAGATGATGATCTAGCTCAAACTTGACAACTGGTTATTCTCTGAACTCTATATTCCATCTCTGCTTCCCGATATCTGTTGCCTTGAATATGCTTCTTCATCTTTAAGCCTTGAATCCTTATCTTCCAGTAAGGAGATTAAACCTCCTCATCCAGAAAGTGTTTTATGAACTCCCCCTCTTTTTTCTATTTTTCCATAGCATAATCACTTTTTATCACAATACCTTTTCTGCTTTCTTTAAATGTCTTACCGTATCCTTATCCCTTTCACTTATAGGAAATGACTTGGTCTTCTGTTTCACTAAGAAGATTGAGGCCATATGATAGGAACTCTTCTTCACTACTCAGTTTTTTTGCATTATAATTTGTCTTTGCTGAAGATGAAGTATCATTCTTTCATTTGGCTAATCTCACTATCTGAGCTCCTTATTCTGATTCTTCTCATTGTTTTTAGAACTTTGCACGAGCAGGCAACTCTTCTTTGTCTGATAGCTTCAGTTTCAATTTCTTCTTTGCCACTGGATCCTTTTCATCTGCCCACAAATATGTTTAGATCTTCCTAATTCTAAAAAAAAAAGCCTTCCCTCAAACCATCTACATCAACTAGATGCTGCTTTTCTCTTCACTTCACTGTCATATTCTTTGAAAAATTGCCTATATGTAGTGCTTTCCATTTCTTTAATGATTTATATTTAATTCATTGCAGTTCATCTTTTATTCTTCTGCTTGACTGAAACTTCTTCGTCAAAGATCACTGATAAACTCTTAGAAAAGGCTATCAATGTTTGTTGCCCCCTTCCCTCCCCTCCCCTCCTCTCTCTGGAGCCCTTGTACTTGCAGTATGACTTTTGACCTCACCATCGCTGAAACTGACCTCCCCAAGGTTATTAATGGTCCTTTAATTGTCTTATTTGATGTCCTTTTCTCAGTCTTTATCCTCTTGAACCCTCTGAAGCATTTGCCACACTCTCTGCTTCTACATTTTCCCATCTAATCGTCCTTGGAATCTTCATATTTTTCTCTCTTGGTTTTTTTCTATTTGTCTGCCCTGTTTCTTCTCAGTCACAGTTGCTGGATTATCATTTCTGTCCTACTCCCTATTTTCAGGTACATCCCTAAAGCATATACCTTGAGCCCTATACCTGGGCTTAGTTCTGGACCCTCTTTCTTTACACACACACTTTCTTTGTGATCTCATCAGCTCCCGTGGATTCAGCTTATCTCCTTTATGCCAATGGCTCCTAGATCTGTATATTTCAGAACTCTAGTCTTGCATACCCAACTGTCTGTTGGACATCTCCAACTAGATATTCCATAGGCATCTGAAAATCACCATGTCTAAAACAGAGCTCATTATCTCCACCAGCCAAACAAAACAAAACACCCTTTTCTCAATTATCATCACTATGCAGATGACTCTCAGATCTGCTGATCCAGCCCTAACCTCTCTCCTTTCCTCCTAGTCACCCAGACTGGAAACATAGCATTTTCAACTTCTCTCTCACCCTGCCATATCCAGTCAGTTGCCAAATCCTGTCCTTTCTACTTTCATTTCTACCTTTGAAGCATCTTTCATATACACTCCCTTCTTTCCTCTGACACTTCCTTCATCCTAGTGCAGGGCTTTATCACCTCATACCTAAAATTGAAGTTGTCTGCCAATTGATCTCCCTACATTAATTTCTCTTTGCTTCAATCTGTCCTCTACTCAGCTGTCAAATTGATCTTTCTAAAGTGGAACTAACTACGTCAACCCCTATTTAACAAACTCTATTGACTCCTGTCACCTCCAGGGTCAAATATAAAATTCTCTGTTTAGTGTTCAAAGCCCTTTAAAACTTGACCTCTACTCTACCCTTTCAGTTTTCTGGAAAGCTTGTACCTTACTGCCTTCTATGGATTCTGTGATCCAGTGACACTGGCCTCTTGCTATTCTGTGCATAGCATGCCTCATCTCCCTACTCTGAGCATTTTCACTGGCTATCCCTCATGCCTAGAGCTCTCTTACTTATCTTTATTTCCTAGCTTCCCTGGCTTTCTTTCTAGTCTCAACTCAACTTCTGCTTTCTGTAAGGAGACTTTCCTAGTCTTCCTTAATTTTAGTGCTTTTTCTCTGAGAGTACCTCCAGTTCATCTTCTGTCTAGCTTGTTTTTATATGATTCTTTTTATGTTTTCTCCCATTAGACTGTGGGCTCTTTGAGAGCAAGATCTACTGTTTGCTTTTCTTTGTATCTATGTTTAGCATAGAGAGTGGCAGATATTATGTGTTTGATAAATGCTAGATGACTTACTGTCTTGCTAACATCCTATTTCTTTTGAGAGCACCGCCATCCTGCCCCTTATCTATGTTTGTAACCTTAAAGTAAGTCATTCTTGACTCTTCCTTTACCACTCAAGACCACTGTATTCAGTTGCCCATTCTTGTTGATTCTGTTTCCACAATATCTCTTGCATCCAGCCCCTTCTCTCCACTTACACAGACATCATCCTAGTTCAAGCCCTCTTTACCTGTAGTATTACTCTGATAGCTCTCCCTGCCTCCCATTTCTCTCCTCTCCCGTTCAGCCTTCACTTAGCTGTTGATTATGTATACCCAAAGCACATATCTGACTATGTTGCTGTCCTGTTCAAGAGGTTCCAGTGCCTCCCTCTTACCATTAGGATCTGATATTTTTATTTTTAAAGCTATTTACAATTTAACTGTAGCCTGTCTTTCCTGGTTTATTTCATGTTACTAGCCTTTATTCACTCTTTTTTCCAGTCAAACTGGCATCTACTCGATATTCTTTTTACATGACATTATATCACTTGTACCTCTTCTTTTATACAAGATATTCATTCCTTCATCTATGCCTTATAGAATCCCTAGCTTCCTTCAAAGCTCAGCCCTGCCTCTATTACCCTGTTATGTGTATAGGTGTATATTCACATGCACGTGCGCGCGCACACACACGCAAAACAGCTATATAAAGACAAGCTATTGACAGGATAAATAGGAAATAATTAACAGAGGGATTTTTTTTAAGCTGGAATTTGAAGGAAACCAGGAGGCAGAGATGGGGAGGGAAAGCATTCTAAGAATTGGGCTGATAGCCACTAAAATGCTTGGAGTCAGGAGATGGAGTTTTTTGTTCTAGGAACATCAACAAGACCAATGTCTCTGGCTTAGAGTCCATAATAGGACTCTATGTAAAAGGACTGGAAAGGAGGGAGCAGGTTATGAAGAACTTTGAACCCCAAACAGTGTTTTATATCTGATCCTGGAGGTAATGGAGAGCCACTGAAGATTATTGAATTAGGGGGTGGGAGGAGAGGAAGGGAACATGATTGGACCTATACTTTAAGAATATCATTGACAGCAGAATGGAGGATAGATAGACTGAAGTGGAGAAAGACTTGAAAGAAGGGAGACAAATCAGCAGACTTTCCGTACTGGTGTGAGGTAAAGGCCTGCACCTGGGTAGTGGCAGTATCAGAGAGAAGGAAGCATTTTTGAGTGATGTTACAAAGATAACAATCAACAGGCCTTGGCAACAGATTGAATATGGGGGTGGTGGTAAGAGAGACTGAAGGATTGAAGATAACAGCTAGGTTGTAAGTGTGGGTAACTGGGAGGGTGGTAGTAGCCATGACAGTAATAAGGAAGTTAAGAAGAGGGGAGGGTTTGGGGGAAAAGATGATGAGTTCACTTTTGGACATGTTAAGTTTAAGATGTCTATGGGGCATCTAGTTCAAGATGTCTAATAGACAAGGAGATGCAAGTCAAGAGGTTGGAAAAGAGATTAAACCTGGCTAAGTAGATTTGAGAATCATCATCAGTAAAGAGATGATAACTACATCAATCCATGGAAACTGATGAGATCACCAAGTAAAATAGTATATTGAGAGAAAAGGGCCCAGGACAGATCCCTGGGGACACCAACTGTTAGCTGCAAGACCTAGATTAAGATCTTGCAAAGGAGACTGAGAAGGAGCAGTAAGTTTTTCTTTAAAACTACAAATCTAAATTTGTCTCATTGCAACTTTTACCCATTGCTTCTAGTTCTCTGTGGGGCTAAGCAGGACAAGTCTTTTCCATCTTCAGCATGTCATCCCTTTAAATACTTGACATAAATATCATGTCCCCCCTTTTCCAGGATAAATGTCTTAGTTCATTCAACTGGTCCTCATATTACATGATCTGAAGGCATTTCATTATCCTGGCTGCCTTCCTCTGAATGCTGTCCAGTTTATCAATATTATTCCTAAAATGTGGATTCAGTACTTCAGACGTAGTTTGACCAAGGCTAGAGTAAAGTGTCCTTCAGATGGTATGTGTTTAATGTTTTGTTTTCCTGATATTATATTTGAAGTATTTTCATTTTAGTTATGTTTTACCCTTTCTTGCTTTGTTTCCAGAAAATTGAAATCTGATTTTTTTCCCCTTTCCTCGGTTATTCCCCAGTTTGTTTTTAATACCGTGTTTAGTAGGAATTCAGTGAGATTTTGATTGCTCTGCATTGGTCTTAGAATTAGAAGTACTGAGTTTGACTTCTTTTATCAGCATTTAGTAACTTGGGAAACTCATTTAAATTATCTGAGCCTCAGTTCCTAAGCAGTAAAATAAGGATAATCACTAAAGTATGTATAACTCATGATGGTGTGAGGAAAGCACTCAAATATATTTTTATTTACAAAATTAAGAAAATACATATTCATGTAGAGAATGATAGTAAGCACTGAAAACAAAATAACCCATTAAAAGTAATTTAAAATCTTTATTTTACTAGTGGTAACTTGATAAGGGCAGCATAGTGTAAAGAGAGCCAATTTTGAACAATGAAGAGTTGGAATCAGGTCGTGCCTCTGACACATACTGGCCATATGGCCTTGGGCAAGTCATTTGACTTCTTAATGCTCTAAGTGAGTATTTAAGATGATAACTTACAGAGAAATTTCTAACCTACATTGTTAAAGGGAGTTTCCTCACTTGGGAATTTCCTATACTGATGAAATTATAGGTTTGGTCCCTGTCTAACTTGGAAAAAATGGATACTTGTAAGGGCATTTTTGTATGCTCCTGGGAATAGGAATAATACAACTACTTAATAGTGTTTGAAGTGGGTGATATAACTATAATTTAAAGATCACAGAACTGGGAGGGACTTTATACACCATATAAAATTAAGCACTCCCAAGCCTGACCACGTCATTTTTTTCCTCCCCCCCACCTGCCCCTCCCCTAAATTCCCTTTTTCTATTGAAGGTAAATACTAGCTTGTCAGTCATCCAAAATTAAAATTTTGGAGTCTTTTTTGACTTTTTCTTCTTTATCTGTCAATGCACAATTAGTTGCCAAGCTGAACTGACTACTGTTTGAACAGTCTACAAGTAACAGAGTGGGGATTTGAACTAAGTCCTTTGACTCCAAGTTTAGTGGTCTTTCCACTAAACTAAATTGTTCTTTCTGCCTTTAGTCTCTTGACCTCTCTGATCTGTCCTTAACAAAGTTTCATTCATATCTTAATATGATAAAAAATGCAACAAAGTTGCAGTAGGTACCTCTTGTCTATACATTTAAAGCCCTCCAGAATCAAGCTTCAACTTAACCTTTTCATCCTTAGCTCACTAGTGTTTTGAATGATTGCATATACTTTGAGCTTTAACCATACTGTTCTTCATGCCTGGAATGGACTCCTCTTTTCTAACTTCCCATTTTGCCTTTTGAAATCTCTTACTTTCTTTCAGGATCCAGTTGAGGTACCAGCTCCTCCATGAAGTCTTCCTAGGATTAATCTCTCTCTCTCATATTTCTCATACACTTTGGACCTCTCCTATGTATTTATCATAGGGTCATAGATTTAGAGCTGGAAGGAACCTCGGAGTCCAGCCAGTCGAATTTCTCATTTTATAAACGTGGTTAAGTGACATGTATACAAGTCATAAAACATCAGAGATGATGTTTAAACCCAGGTCTTTTGATTCCAGAGTCAGTGCTTTTTCCACCATATCACAATGCCTTAAGAGGGTGGTTCCCCCCCCCCCTTATATGTCTTCCCTTTTTTTCTGTTTTAGATTCAATTTCCTAAACATTTATTAAGCATGTACTATGTTGCAAGATGTGCTAGGGATACAAAAAAGAAAAACTCCCATCTCTCAAGTAATGGGCCTTCTACTTTTTTATGGCATGTACTCAGAAAAGTGGTTGGTGAAGGCATGAGAGAAAATTGAAAACTTTGAGGAGAGAGTAAGATATAAGCTTTTGGGATAAGAATTCACTATTTGGTAAAAATTGTTGGGAAAACTGGAAAGCAGCTGGCAGATGATAGGTATAGGCCAATATCTTACACCATTTACCAAGATAAGGTTAGAATGGACATATGACCTAGATATAAAGGGAGGTAACACAAGTAAATTAGAAGAACATGGAACATATTACCTAGCAGACTTGAATTTATAAATAAACAAGAGATAGCACTGTGAGATAGAAAATAGATAATTTTGATTCCATTAAATTAAAAATGGTTTTGTATAAATAAAACCAGTGTAGCCAAGATTAGAAGGAAAGCAGAAAGCTGAGGAAAATTTTATAGACAGTTTCTTGGATATAGGTCTCATCTCAGATATAAAGAGAAATTTGTCAAATTTATAAGAATATGAGTCATTCCCCAGTTGATAAATGGTCAAAAGATATGAACTGGAGTTTTTTGATGGAGAAATCAAAACTATATGTAGTCATATGAAAAAATGCTCCAAATCATTATTGATTAGGGAAAGGTAGATTAAGACTGTTTTGAGATATCATCTCACACCTATCAAAATGGCTAAAATGATAGAAAAGGAAAATGACAAATGTTGGCAGGGATTTGGAAAAATTGTGACACTCATGTTGTTGGTGGAACTGTGAACTCATCCAATCATTTTGGAGAGCAATGTGGAATTATGCCCCAAAAGTTATAAAACTGTGTATGTAACCTTTGGCCCAGCAATACCACTATTACATCTATTTCTCAAGGTGACCAGGGAAAAAGGAAAAGAACCTATATGTTCTAAAATATTTATATCATCCCTCTTTGCGGTGGCAAAGAACTGGAAATTGATAGGCTGACTGTAAGTTGGGGAATGGCTCAACAAATTGTGGTATATGATTATGATGGAATACTAATGTACTTTAAGAAATGATGAGCAAGTGTTTTTAGAAAAACATGGAAAACTTGCATGAAATAATAAAGAGTGAAATGAGGAAAACCAAGATAATGTTGTATACAGTAACAGCAATATTGTTTGAAGAACAGTGGTGAACAACCAAGCTCTTTTGAGTATTATGCATATTCAAATCAACTACAAAGGACCTATGAAGGAAGATGCTACCCGCCTCCAAAGAAAGAACTGATAAGTAGAAGTATGTATAGTCTGCTTTTACACATACACCCCCCATATATACATACGTGTGTGTGTATACACATACACATATGTGTGTGTGTGTGTGTGTGTGTATATATATATATATATATATATACACACACACACGCACACATACACATATCTGTCAAATGGTGGTCTTTTCTAGTGTAGGGTGGGGAGGGAGGGAGGGAGGGATTCAGTTCAGAATTTAAAATGTAACAAAAATAAATAAAATTTAATTAAAAAAATGTTTAAGTGGCTTGCCTACAGTCTTACCACTAGGAAGTGTCAGAATGAGGTCTTGAAAGCAAGTCTGAAGACATGCCAAGAGTAGTTTTTAAAATTCTGTAGCTATGGACAAGTAGGTTAGACAAAATACCCTGGAAACAACTAACTTACTCTGAGAAGTAGCTTTAAAAGTAGCCTAAAATATAACCAATTAACCCCATCTTCTGGTTTCCTTAATATGAGGAAGTCTTATGTCTGAAATTGGTGAGGTTCTTCTTGTAGTCATGAGATATGCTATTATTTGTGCCACTAAATGAGAGAGGGGTTTAGTAGGAAGATAGCTGGAATAGGAGTCAGATTCATTAACTAGCTGTATGACTATGTACAAATGATGGCTTTCAGAGTTTCGTTTCCACATCTGTGAAAGGAAGTTAGACTAAAGTGTTTCTTAAGGTTTCTTTCAGCTCTGAAAAACAAATCTCATCTTAAATCCATTCAGGAATTTTGTTATTTAGATTTCACTTACTAAGATGAAGTAGAAACTGAAGAACAATCATGGTAAAAGCATGGATTAAATCTGAAGAATGTGGTAAATGTAGTAAGGGATAAAATCTTACAGACCAGACCTCTCCTGCTTTACATATCCCTTTGCTACATGCAAAAAGAGACCTCTTCCTATGAGGAATAATGCTCCTGCATTTCTTCATATTTTGTATAATATTTGTATAATAATCTTATTACTCATTAGCCTGTGAATTTTTGGGAGAGAGGTAGAATAACAAGAGAGTGAGAAGAAAGTTGCAAAAGATTTATTGACTAGAGTTAATTCCTGTTGTTACGACAGTGAGGAACAAAGTTTACTAAGTTTCCAGAGTTCATCTTTAGGATTTACAGGTGGATGAGAATGCTTTTATAAAATATTGGTACTGAAGTAAGGTCTAAGGTAATGGATGGATGATAATGTATAGATGAGAATTTTTCCTTATTGATAGAATTGATAGAAAAATTTGGGATCCTGTTGATTTTTAAGAATGGGTTTGCGGTGGTCTGTGTTTCTTCCAGTCACGAACCATATGCACTTAGTGCATGTAAGGGAATTGGTTGGGACTTTTTTGTGACGAAGGGCTTAGTGATGAGAGGTAGGAAAAAACTGTCCAGTGACAGTTTCTGTTTCAGAAAGTTACTTGGCTAAACTATCCTTGGGGAGCCTGTTTGGCTCAGCAGAGCTGTGTCCTGAGAGAGCTACTTAGTACTTGAGAAGTAACATTGAGATTGACTCCCAAAACTTGAGGAACATGTGACTTGAGTCACAAGCCATTTGCAGATTTTTCTTTGTTCAACTTTTTGTGTTTTTTGTAGTCATGCTATTTTCTAATTTTAAAAAAGCAAAATCAAAATAACCTCTGGATAGCTTTCCCCTTTGTCAAATGTCTGCTTGTATTTAGACCCTCACTGCTTCCCCTGACCCAAGCGCCCAGTGTGTGGCTCAGAACCTTAAGGCCAAAACAAACCTTGGAGTAAACTAAGACAGAATTTCTCCTTTTACAGATGATGAAACTGGGACACAGAAATGTTAATTGCCCTGCCTAAGACCATATAGCTATTAAATTCTGGTATTATAAGAGTCCTGTGCTTCACATTGCCCATCTAGTTTTAAAAGGCTTTGGAAGGAATACTTCATTTGGAATGAAAGAACGTGAGTTCAGATTCGGCTGTTCCACTCTGTGGCCTGGTGCAAGTCATTTTACCTTTCTGGATCTCAGTCTGCATTTTATCCCCATGTTGCCCAGGAAGCAAGGCATAGTGGGGAGAGCACTGGACTTGGAGTAAGAGTTCTGGAGTTTGAATTTTGCCTCAGGCTTCTAATGCTGGGGAATCCTGATCAAGTCATGTAAGGTCTCTCAGCTTCAGCTTTCTGACTGCAGGGAAGGGAGGGAGACATGCCATTCCATTGTACTGACATTCTGTCTTGCACTGATCACCTCCTTCCCTTGCTTCTTCATGCCAGTTCTTTTCGTGCCTGCAGGGTAATGAGAAAAGTATCATTCTCCTACATCAATCTATCTCTTGGCTCAGCCTGACTTGTTTTGCCTGACTAGAAGGAGAGAAATGTCATCCTGTTGTGCTCTTTCCACTGGTCTCCCAGCCTGGTTTGCCTGTAGGAGGTGAAAAATACTATTCTATCACCTCTTCTTAGTCCCCTCCTTGAGCTGTCTAATGCCCTGAGAGGATGCCACCCTGAGACCAAATCCCTAGGGGTGCTGATAACTTAACTGAACTCATCCCTAAATGATTAACAGACTCCCACCTTTGAGTGTCATACCATATTCATCCCAGTGATTATAAACACACACAGATACAACCCCCCATCCCTCTCCCTCACACCACATTTCCTCATCCCCCACTTCTTCCTCCTTTATTCCCATCCTTATCAACTCAGTCCTACTTTGCAGTACCCCTCTCATCCATTCTTTACTCTTAAGCTACCCACCTCTTCTACTCTGCTTTTTGGAATTCCTTCTCCATAGGTAACAAACCTGCTTTCTGTCTTCAGTATTTTCTTTTTCCACTCCTTCCAACTTCTGGCTCCCACTGAGACTTGGCTCCCTCCTGATGACACAGCCTCCCTTTTCAATACTGGTTTTACTTTCACTTATTCCCCTTGATTCACTGGTCTAGGCAGGGGAATTGGAATATTCTTTGCTCTCTGTTGCCACTTCCAAGTTTTCTTTCTGCCATGATCCTTTAAGGTTCATTTATTCCATATGTATGAATAACTGAAATTCTGGTGGCTCTTTTTTTCTCCTTTTTCCTCAGGGAGTTCAGTGCTTGGCTTATAGTCTTTCTCTCTTCCCCACCTTCTGTCCTCATATTGTCTTTCTCTCTTCCCAACTCCTGCCTTCATTTTAAGAGTCTTTAGTGTACATATCAATATTCCCTCAAACATCCTAAGCTAGCAGTTTCTCAACGTACTCATTTCCCATGATTTATTCCTTCACCTCAACCTTAGCTATACACCTTTGATCTTATCACCTGTGAATGCACCACTTCTATGTTCTTGAACTTCACAGTTTCATTGTCTTATCACAATCTGTTGTCTTTTTATCTCACCTTCCTTGCAGCACCAAACCCTGTTCTTTGTCCTCCATGACCTCTAATTCTTCAACCTCTCAGTTCTTTTTTACTTTTTCACCCCTGCTTTAACTATATTTTCCTCTGTTCTTCATAGTGACCTTTTAGTCAACCAGTTCAATTCTAAATCATCCTCTTCTTTCAAGTTCTTTGCCTCTTATCCTAACATTATCTTGCTCTGCCAATCTTCAGCCTTGGATTACTCCCATCATCTGCTGCCTTTGTTCATATTCATATGCTACTGAATGAAGCTAGAGAAAATCATGGAACTGTGCGAATTGGGTCTGCTACAAATTTGTTACGTGGTCTCAACTGGGCTTTCGGTACCAAGATAATTCTTTTACACCTCCTTAATGGACTCACTCTCTTGTCTCTTATTTCACTGAAAGAATTGAGGCCATTCACTGAGAGCTACCTTTTCTCCCTTCTACCTTATCTCACATCCCTAAGATGCCTTATGCTATTATCTCCTTCACTCCTGTCTCACCTGAAAAGGTGGCTCTTCTCCTTTCCTGCTTAAACTCATTGTGTGCACAAGTGAACCTGTTCCATCCTGTCTTCTCCAGCAGATTATCCCCTTTATTATCCCCACTCATTTCACTAATAATATTAATCTTTCCCTATCTGCTGGCTGCTTCACCACTGCTTGTAAACATTCCCATGACTCTCCAGTTCTCAAAATCCCTAACTTGATCCATCTATCACTACTAGCTATCAACCTATATGTTGTTGTTCAGTCATTTTCAATCATGTCCGACTCTTCATGACCTTGTTGGGGGTTTTCTTGGCAAAGATACTGGAGTGGTTTGCCATTTCCTTCTCCAGCTTATTTTGTGGATGAGAAAACTAAGGCAAACAGGATTAAATGATTTGCCCAGGGTCACATACCTACTAAGTGTCTGAGGCTGGAATTGAACTCAGGCAGGGCTTCCTGACTGCAGGCCCAGTACTCTGTCCACTGTCCCTCATTAACCTATCTCTCTGTCTCTCTCTCTCTCTGTCTCTCTCTCCCCTTTTGTGACTAAATTCCTTGAGAAGGCTGCCTGTAATAGGTGCTTCCACTTCTCTTTCACTCTTTAACTCTCTACAGTCTAGTCTCTAATCTTTCAACTAAACCTGTTCTATCCATAGTGATCTTTTAATTGCCAAATCTTTTCTTTTGGGGGGGGGTTTAGGCAATTGGGTTAAGTGACTTGCCCAGAGTCACACAGTTGGTAAGTGTCAAGTGTTTGGTCTGAGGCTGGATTTGAACTCAGGTCCTGACTTCAGGGCCAGCACTCTATCCACTGCACTACCTAGCTGCCCCTTAATTGCCAAATCTTAATTACCAAATGCCCTTTTCTCAATCCCTAGCCTTCTTGACCGTACTTTCATTTACTTCTACCTGTCCTTTTTGTCTCCTTTGCTGGATCTTAATACCAGGTTACTCTAGTTAATAGTGGGTGTCCCCAGGGATCTGTTCTGGCCTCTCTTCTTTTGATTTCACTTGGTGATCTCATTAGCTCCTAAGGATTCAGTTGTCATCTCCTTGCTGATGATGATTCTCAAATCTTTTTATCCAACTTTAACACTTTTTTCTAACCTTCTGACCTGCATCTTTCTATTAGACATCTTGAATTAGATGCTCTATTGACATCTTAAACTCAACTCATTATCTTTTCCTCCCAAACCTCCCTTCTTCATAACTTCCCTGTTACTGTCAAGGCTACTGTCATCCTCCCAAGTCACCCAGGCTCACAACCTAGTTGTTATCCAGGACTCCTCAGTCTTTCTCACTGCCCCCCCCCCCAATATCCAGTCTGTTGCCAAAGCCTGTTGATTTTACCTAACATCACTCAAATGCACCCTCTTCACTCCTGATATTGCCACTACCCTGGTAGAGGCACCTCTTCTCACTGGGTCCAGTGCCTGCTGGTTGGTCTGCCTGCCTCAAGTCTTACTTCACTTTGGTCCATCCTTCACTCAGCTATCAAATTGATTTTCCTAAGTGCAGGTCCAACCATGTCACATACCTCTCTTCTTTCGCCCTCCATTTAACAAATTCCAGTGGCTCTCTGTGGCCTTCAGAATCAAATATAAAATCTTTTTTTGGAGTTCATAGCCCTTCATTACTTGGCCTGTCCCAACTTTCCAGTCTTCTTACACCTATTTTTTATCATGTACTGTATTCTCTAATCCAGTGACACTGGCCTCCTTGCTATTTTTTTTAACAAGATAATCTATCCCCTAACTCCAAGCATTTTCACTGGAATACCCCTGTGTCTGTAATTCTTTCTGCTTTTGGCTTCTCTGACTTGCAGCTAAATAGAATCTTACCTTTTACAGGAAGGCTTTTCTGATCTCTCTTAATTCTAGTGCTTTTGTTGCTTCTCTCCAACTTATCCTGTTAGCTAGCTTATTTGTACAGTTATTTGCTTTTTATCTCCCCTGTTAAATTGTGAGCTTCTTCAGGATAGGGATTGTCTTTTGTTTTTCTTTGTATCCCCAGTGCTTACCTCAGTCATGACATACAGTATGTGCTTAATAAATGTTGACTGAAAATAAGATAATAGCTCCTATCTTAAAGGGATATTTTAAGGATCAAGTGAGATAATATATATAAAGTGAATTGCAAATGTTAATGTGCTATATAAATGTAAGTTTTTAAAAAAAATTTCTTAGGGGTTTGAATAGAAGACCTTTTAAGGTCCCTTCTAGTGCTAAATCTATTATCCTGTGACTTGTTATAATTTGTTTTTAGCAGTTGTTCATTACCTTGACTTCATCTTTGATTACTTTATGTATTTTATAGATTTGTCTCTTTAACTGGACAAGACTGTGGTTCAAGGATCATTCAGCATGGTACAATGAAAAGAACATGGGATTTAAAGTCAAGGGACATGAATTTGAATACTAGCTTTACTAATTACATGACTATAAATGTTTAGGTCTCAATTTCTTCATCATTTTTGGTGAGGCAATTGGGGTTAAGTGATTTGCCCAGAGTCACACAGCTAGGGAGTGTTATTTATCTGAGACCAGATTTGAACTCAGGTCCTCCTGACTCCAGGGCTGGTGCTGTATCCACTGTGCTACCTAGCTGCCCCCAAGATGGTTTTTAAAGTTCCTTCTAGCTCACCAACTACTTTGAATTAGCATAGGATAGGAATTAGGAGATAGCAGATATTAAAACTAAGGAAGTGGCTTTGACATTTAATGATTGCACAACCAGGGGTGGGGAACCTGCCCCCTCATGGCCACATGTGACCCTCTAGGTCCTCAAATGGGGCCCTTTGACTGAATCCAAACTTCACATTACAAATTCCCTTAAACTGTAAAGCTTGGGCTCAGTCAAAAGGCTGCAGGTTCCCCACCCTTGGATAACCATTAGTAAATCAGTCTTTCTGAGTTTCAAGTCTCCTTGTGCAAGTGTTATCCCTATCTCACAGTGTTCTTGGGAGGAGAGTGCTTTGTAAACCTTGATGTACTACATAAATGTTTGTTGTTATTATTATTATTATTATTATTATTAGATCATCTGAGAAGGAAGAGAAAAGCAAGGACTTCAGGAGTCAGAAAAGACTTTGTGAAGAATATGGGATTTGATTTAGGCCTTGAAGAATGGCTATTGTTTTTAGAAGTAGAGAAGAGTTGAGGGAGTGAAGGCTATGAAAATGTGAAACATCATGGGCAAAGATAGAAAGTCTGGAATAAGCATGGCTTGAGCATGTTTGGAAACCATAAAGAGACTAGTTTGTTTCCAGCTGAACAGTATGTGTGTTGGGAGAATAGGAGAAAATATAGAATCAGATGGGACCAATTATGAGAGGTCATTTTAGTCCAATTGGATGTTAGCTCCTTGAGGGTAGGGACTGTTTTCATTTTTGTCTTTATATCTCAATGATCCCAGTACCTTAAACATAGTAGGTGCTTAGTGAGTGCTTGTTGAATTGAATTTTTAGAAAGAGAAGGATGCAAAGCTGTGACTAAAAATGTCTTCATTCTGTCCTTTTCCCTTCATTCCCCTATTCTTAAGTCTCCTCCTTCAAACTTTTGTATTGCTGTTGAGCACACGACTTTACCCTTAGTAACCCAGGTTTACAACCTTATAATCATCCTAAGATAGGCATTGTGGTATAGTGGAGTCACAGGAGCTGGGTTCGGGTCAAGCCTCTAAAATACTAGTTGTGTGATCTTGAACGAGTTACTTAACTTCTCAGTGCTGTAGGCAATACTCTAAAATTGTGCATTAAGACCAGTTGTGGATCTATGTTGTTCGAGAGAATTTCCTATCAAGAATTTACCCCTATCTTAAATCCAATTATTTGCCAAGCCATGTAGATTTTACCTGGTATAATATCTCACATTTCTCCCACATTTTCCCACTCATTGCTACTGTAATAGAGCAGCTTGGTGTACAAGGTTCTGGATTTTGTTTCAGAGGACTTAGGTTTGAATTCTGGCTCTACCACTTCCTAGGTATCTGACCTTAGATATATCTAATTCCTAGGGCTCGGTTTCCTCTTATGAAAATGATGGCATTGATTAGATGACCTTTCAGGTCCTTTTTACTTTTAAATCTGGATCCTGTTGGCCTCTCTAGCCTTATTTGACATTATCTCCATTGGTGTATGCTGTTCCAGCCAAATTGTATTACTAGCAGTTCCCTAAATTTGATATTCTGCTTCCTAACTCTTTGTTAATTGTACAAATTGTCCGTTCCCTTTGCCACTGAGGTATACCCTCATCTTTGCATTTCATAATCCTTAACTTGCTTCAAAGGCTCATTTCAGATGTGGAGCTTTTCCTTATCTCTTTGTCCATTGCCTTCAAAATACTTTGTATTTATTTGCCTCTATATGTAACATCCTCAATAGAATATAAGATCCTTGAGGTTAAGATCTGTCTAATTTTTGTCTTTTTTCCCATGACTACTCCAGTGTCCTTTGCATAATAGATACATATTAAGGTATTTCTTGACTTGATTCTTTGAATGAATGCATTTAGGAAGGGTAAATAATTAGACTTGGAAAATACCCTTACAATGCCATTTAGTACCTTTAGGTTTTCTGAAATCTGGTAATGATTAATAGTACTTCATTTTTCTTAATTGCGCTAGTGGTACATAGCTGAAAAAGTTTTCTCTAAGGGTTGCCAAACCTTAGACTTTGAAAATAAATCGCAACTCATAGGCAAATAATGTATTCTATTTGCCACACTTTTTTCTTAAGTAGGTTGTTGCATTCTTGTGTATATAAAGTTTACTTTTAGTAGAGAAGTTTTCATACGCTAGTCTAAAATAACATTCGCAGTATTAAAAAATCCAATTTTAAACTTTTTTTGATGTGAGAAGAGTATAAAAAAAGTCAAGTAATGGTAAATGTAAATATCATTTTTATTGAAAGTATCTTTATGAACTCATTCTTTTGGATAATATTTAAGCTACAGTCTAAGTTTAGGATTCTGTGCTGTGTCTAATTTAAAATGACTTACCATTTTAACAGTTCTTTGCTTTAATTTCCCTGTTTTTCTAAAGTCATTTAATTATCCAGTTATGCATTAATAATATGATGGATAAGCCCATCACATGGGTTTAATATCCCTATGTGATATTCTGTCAAGTATTTAAATGCTTTCTAGTTGTCAGGGCCCATGTTAGATCCTGTGTGGAGAGAGAGCCCTTACCAAAAAATGAGATAATCCTTATTCTCCATCACCTTATTTCTCTATTGGTGGGTGGGAATGGGGGGAAAGAAACACACACACACACATATATATATATATATATATATATATTTATGCAAATGCAAAATATATGTAATTTTGAGGGAAAAGTGCCAGTATCTTAGATGATGAGTAAGGGTGGGACTTAAGCTGTATCTTGAAGGGGAAGTTTGAGATCTCAGGAGATGGAGGTGAGGAGGATCTTGTGGGACAGCCTTCACAAAGACATGACGACAGAAGATGGAATGAATGCCGTGTACTGGGAAAAGCAAGTAGGCCAACTTGGCTGGAACATGGGATTGTAAAATCCATTTAGAATGATAGGTTGCAGTTAAATTGTGAAGGGCTTTAAATACCAGAGAAGCTTCTTTTTTTTTTTCCCCACTAAAGGTAATAGGGAACCATTGAAGATCTTAAACTTTGAGCTGGGGAATGATAAATTGAATGAAAATACCCCTTGGCCCTATATTCAATTCAGCATTTTCGGATGAGTTTTATCCATTAATAGGTACTTGGATTAGTTTATGGTGTTAGTACAAAGCATATAACTAGGTTGGTTTTTTTTTGACTATGCATATATGATACAGAGATTCTATATTTCTTTTCAGTGGGTAGGCAGAGGTGAGAGTTAGAAAAAATAATGCTTGATTTTTTTTAAATCCTAAGAGTAAAGTTATCATAAAGATGAGAAAATGACACTTATACACTATGTCCTTAATGATCACAAATCAACAAATGTCAGAAATGTTAAATCATATTTTTACAGCTCACAATTCCTATATTACATAGCAAGGCCAAGTGCTTCAGTTGAAAAATTTAAAAGGATCTGGAAAATGTATATATAGGGAAATGTAGTGGATAGAATCAGGCAGATTGCAAATCCTGTTACTAGCCATGGAACTCTGTGAAAGTCACTTAAATTTGGGATGCTGCAGAATAGGATTTATCTACCAAGTGGGTTATGATGTTTTAGTGAAATGAGTTCTCACATCTAATGCCCCAGCTACTCTACAGATCTTTTATTTTTTATTGTAAATTTAAAATACTTTCTGGCACACTCCTATAATTCCATCTACCAAGGAGGTTGAGCCTCCTGGATCTCTCGAGCTCAGGAATTATGGGCTTCAATTATCAGCTTCAGTGTGCCAGTTGGCTCTCTAGCCATATTGTTCAGCATCATTATGGTGAAACCCTGGGTTAGGGTTGATCGTACCAGGTTGTTTAAGGAGGGGCAAACTAGCCCTGCCCTGAAACACTTTTGCTCAGGTGTGATGGGGCTGTGAGTGGCCACTGTGCTTTCAGCCTGGGACAGATAGGGAAACCCAGTGCTTTAAAAAACAAAAAACAAGGGCAGCTAGATGGCACAGTGGATAGAGCACCAGCCCTGGAGTCTGAAGGACTGAGTTCAAATATGGCCTCAAACACTGGACACTTACTACCTGTGTGACCCTGGGCAAGTCAGTCACTTCACACCATTGCCTCGCTAAAAAAAATAAAATAAAAAAAAATATATATATATATGTACACACACATACTCACAAACATATGCAACATCTCCTCCCCTTCTGACACAGAGAATTAAAATACACAAATATTTGAACTGCTCCCATTTATACCAGGCTACCTTTTAGTCTAGCAAGTATTTAGAATTCTAAGAGGATCCTATTTGGAACTTTTACATTTTAGGTTTGAGCGCTTTATTTTGTGAAAAGTAATTTTTAACTTAATTTTAAATAAAAACATTGGGGTTTACACAGCACTTTTAAAGCATTTTTTGTTTTTTTCTTATATAGTTCATATGCGAGATCCTAATAATCAGCTTCACATAATTAAAAACTTGAAAATATCAGTAAGCAACATTGTCACCCAGCCACCTCTTCCTGGAGCCATTCGGAAGCATTTGAGTGATGTAGTGTCCATCAGCCAACCTGCAGAAGGATTAGTAGCTAATGTGATTACAGCTGGAGATTATGATCTCAATATCAGTGGTAAGTAACAAGATTTATTGTGTCATTTTTATTTATTTTTCATTTTTTTATTTTTATTTTTAAAATTTTTTTGCTTTTTAGGCAATTGGGATTAAGTGACTTGCTCAGGGTCACACAGCTAGTAAGTGTCAAGTATTTGGTCTGAGGCCGGATTTGAACTCAGGTCTTCCTGACGTCAGGGCCGGTGTTCTATCCACTGTGCCACCTAGCTGCCCCCCATTGTGTCATTTTTAAAAAGCACAAAACAACCTTAAACTAGTTCATTTAAAACTATTCAGTGGTTTAAAATTCATTGTTAATTATGTCATTAAAGACATCAATTGATATTTGGAAAAATATTGTCTTTCAGTACTAACTGAATATAAATAAAATATATTTTTTAGAACTGGCTTATCCAGATTTTTAGATTCCGTAGTTTTCTTATTAAGGGTAGTATTAAGTTAGCCTCTATACTGGGGAGGAGGGGGCATCAGCAGAAAAGCTGGTTCTGTTCAAAGCTTTGCCACTAACTTGCAAATGATATTTGGCAACTGACTGTTGTTTAGAGGTTTATATTTATTATTTGTATCAATCTAATCATTTAAAAATATTTAAAAGGTGAAGAGGCATTATTAAATATTTTATTATTTAAATCTCTCACATTAAAGATGAGAAAATTGAAGTTTAGAGGGGTTAAATGATAGTACAGAGGGGCAGCTAGGTGGCGCAATTAATAGAGCACTGGCCCTGGATTCAGGAGGACCTCAGTTCAAATCCAGCCTCAGACACATAACACTTACTGTGTGACCCTGGGCAAGTCACTTAACCCCATTGCCTAACCAAAAATAAACAAACAAACAAATAAATAAATAAAATACAGGGTGTCCCAAAAATGTCAGTGCAGTTTAAAATTACTAAAATTTGAGACAGCACTAAAAATTTTGGGACACTCTGTGCCTTAGATTTGTATTTTTTTTCAAAGTACTTTTATGTTGTGACTTGCTAACATTAACATACATAGTTTCATGCCCATGATTAAAAAATATATAGCTTTTAGTATTGTTAAATTATAAAGTTGAATGAAAACCTTCCAAACTTTAGAATCTTTTAAAATTTGCATTTCCATAATATTTAGTATACAAATATAGTATTAAGGTGACTGAATTAATTAGAGTGAGTGGAATCTAATTATGTTAAGTCTATTATCTAAAAGCTTTTAAATGCTAATAAGCTAGTTTATGAATTGTATTCCAGATTGTATACCCAATTTTTTATGTACATTGGTTAACAGATATTTATTAAGTGCATACTGTGTGCCAGACACTGTTTGAAACTTATTTTAATTACAGCTATGTTTAAATTGATGAATTTTAATTTTACGATGCTGCCAACATATTTTACATTTTCAGTTAGATGATGAGTTTTTGTGCATGTAGTTGTTTTTTTTTTTGTTTTTTGTTTTTTGTCAATGAACAGTAACTTCATAAAAGTTCGATGTCGTTGATTAGCATAGTAGTTGTTTTGACCTTTCCCTGAGGGAAATATACTTTTCATCTTCCCTAAATGCGTAGGAATATTGTGATACATAGATGGTGAAGGGGTAGATTTGGGATTTTGTGGCTACCACAACCATGGTGAGTTTAGGTAGTTTGGCTGGTGGACAAGCAATTGCAGGCCACATTCCCACTGGAAATGTTCATTTACTTTGGAGGGAGATTCTGACATTTCCACATCCTTGCTTCAGACATTATGAGATATAGGGAGGGTTGCTTTATGTTGGCTAATGCCTCCTTTGATGACTCGGCAAAATTTTCAAGATTTACTGGCTCTATGCAATTGATTATTGGAGAGTTCTGGGCTAGAATACTGGATTTTAGTTCTTTCAGTCAATCTCAGTACTATGATAGCATGTAGCTTTAAAGAATTGTTATTTTTAGACTGATGATAAAGTAAGATTTCTTTAGGGTTGAACATTTTTTTAAAGGAAAAAATTTCATTTTAAGGAGACTTCTATGTATCAAACTCATGTATATATTCCAGTTTGTTGCCAACTAGATGAGCTTATGTAGTGTTTTTAAAGTGGCTAATTTTAATAGAGATGAATTACAGTAAAATTTTTATATCTTTCTAATTTTTAAAAAGTTGAAGCTGAGATGGAGACAGTAGCAAGTCTGGAAATTAGCAAAGTTGTATAATGGGTAGTGTAATGTAAAGGATGTAGCAATTATGGAGATAATGGACATGTTGATATCTTATCCATGCACACTGCAGAAGTATCAGATTGGAATTGCTTTTGTTGTCTATGGTTTTTGTGTCAAGTCATATTTCTTAGCCATGGGGTACAGGTATGCTTAACCTACAGACCTGGGCCTAATGAGTCCTAACTTTAATATCTTCTTCACTACTTGACCCTAAGGGTCTGTTGACTGAGGTTTGGGGAGTGATAAAATGGCTGCTGACTGCTTTTGTTTGTGGAGAAATACTCTGGGGGGAAATGGTGGATTGTTCCAATATTGTCAGTGTGGTGAAAGCAAGGACAATCTTTGAAAGCAAGGACATTTCATTAAGGTCTGAAGGAAATAGCTTTGGAGTTGAAGAATATGAGGGATTTAAAAAATAAATTACTTGAACTGAATTTTGGTAGATCAAGTAAGCTACTTTAATGCTTTTTCTGATCTGAAAGGCACTTAAATGTTTAGTATCTGACTTTGATGTTAGGTTTTGTTTGTGGATATCTGAAGAGTAAAAGTTTAATTTTTTCATAGAGTTTTTTTTTAAATTTCAGCCTGACTGCCAAGTTAAGAAGGCCTAAAATTTTTTGTTCAATAGAAAAATAGTGATGCTTTTTTTTTAAATAAAGGTTTAAAACAAAAAAAGCCTTTTCAAGCTACTAGTGAAATACAGTTATGGCCAATTCTTTTATAAAGAATTCTTTATAACAAAGCTGTTCATTCTTTTGAATGAATGAACTAGTTGATAACCTATGGAAGCAGTGTGTTGCTGAGCTAATTATAATTAATTCTGTGATCTAATTATAGCAAATAATCTGGTATAATGTTTTTTTCTTTCATCCCTGACCTTGTAACAGTACTTTTTGCTAATGAGATAATTTGACATGGTGCTGTTCATATACAGGAAGCGAAAGGATTTAAGCTGTAGGTGAGTGCTTTATCCTGAAAACTTATCCAGACTCCCAGGCATTTCAACAAAACAATAAATAAAAATGTAAGAGCTAATAAAAGGAAAGAGACAAGGTCTGTATTGTAATATTCTGTTTTTCACTAGTATCACTACTTTTCACTGGTGATCTGATTTATTTCATTTTTGAATTCTGTAGACTGTAAATCTTTATCTTTCTAGGAGAATTATCAGACACAGAGTAGTCTATGGAGTTTGTTATGCGTTTTTGCCAGAACTAAATAATTTAATAATAATGCTGTGAATTAACAAGGCAAATTTCTTTTCTCTTCCACTGATATTGTTGGACACACATGTACCCTTCAGCCCCTTTACCCTACCCACCCACTCATTAAAAGGAAATAATTGGTATCTGTTCATGTAAATTGGCTTAGTTTAACAATGCCATATTTTTTCTATCAGATCGATCAGTTAAAGCTAGTGTTCCTTGGTACAATAATTGGAAAGACACACTGATGGAACTGAAAGAATCCACGTTATATTCAGGTATTTCTTGTGGTGGATTTGAGTTTTCCATATCGCCCTTAGTCTTCTTGTTGGTGTACTGCATCAACCTTGGCTTATTCTGCTCTTCTATTTAACCATCTCCCTTACTTGAAACACCCTTGCAATATTTCCAAAAATACGTAGCATTGGTGATGGCTGTTGGCTTCTTTCCTTTTAATTTTTTCTTTGGTCTTTAATTAGAACATTAATTTTACAAATTATAGACATTGCTCTTTAATAGAATAATTTGAACTTCACTTTATTCTGGATAGTAGAGAAACAGAATGACCATGTTGTTTCTAAATATATAATTTACTTTAAAAACATTTTAAATGTCTTCCATGTTATTATTGATTACATTGCTGTAAATGTCATAATACTGTATTTACACTAAAAAAATTTTCTGATGATAAATAGTATTTTAGGAGAGGGATGTCTAATGTGATTCATTAAATTGCTGTCATTTTCCTAAATGTAGGTTTTTCCAGTATAAAAGACCATGATTAACACTTCTTTATTTTGAAAGCTTTCTTTTAAGTGTTGCGTATAGGAAACTACAGGATTAACTTCTTATTTGAAATTTCTTAAGATACTTGTTAGTCTGTTGCTTTGTGTTAGCCACATGTAGTTATAAAATAACTTGTAACTTTTAAATGAAATATAACTTTTGGCAGTGACTAGAGTTATACATTTTGTACTCTTTGCAGTTTTATTACTTCATTGTATAGTGTACTAGTCAATGTGTATATAATGCTAAACACATATATACTTAATAGATAACTTGCTGGTTGATTAGAACAGGTTTTCTTTAACGTTTTGTGTCATGAACCCCTTAGGCAGTCAGGTGAAGCCTATGGATTCCTCAGAATGTTTTAAAATGCATAAAATACGTAGAATTACAAAAGAAACAAATAATATTGAAATACAGTTATAAATTTTTTTAAGAGTTTACAGACCCCTGGTTAAGAAGCCTTGATTTAGAAATTGATTTCATGTTGTTGGTTTTTTAAAAGTATATTTAATAATCAGGCAGCTCTAGTTTTTGTTAAATTTAAGTAAAATTAAACCTATTGTTTTTATATCATCTACATTTCCCAATATATCCCTCCACCCACTTCAGTCCCACTTTGTATCCTACTTCAGTCAGCCTTTATAAGGAAAAATTTTAAAAATTAAGCAAAATTAATTCATTGAGAATGCTTGACATTATCTGTAGTCTTGTACACCCAAACTTCCCCACCTCTGAAAAAAAAAAAGAAAAAAAGAGGGAGAGATGCCTTTTCTTGGGAGGGGCTTTCTGTCTCTGTCTCTTTGTCTTTGTCACAACTTTTATTGATAACTGTTTTGTGCATCACCTACATTTTTACAACGTGTCCCTACCCCTCCCAGAGAACCATTCTTTATAACAAAAAAAAAAGTAGTTCAGTGAAACTAACCAATAGAAGACGTGATATCTGCAGTGTTCCATGCCCATAATTATTCTCCTTCCTGCCCCCCCACCCCCACCCCGCCAAGAAATCAGGAAGTTGATTTCTTATATTTCTTCTTTGGAACCAAGCATGGTCATTACCATTTTATGTCATTCACTTTCAAATATTTTGTTACTATTCTGGTATAGTTATTGTGTATATTGTTTTGCAATTGTAGTTTGTTATAGCTAGTGGAATTTTTTAGGTGATATGTTTACAGAGCATTTTGTATACAGCATCTCATTTGATTTCTTAACAGTATTTCCTCACTAGTATATATAGTTATACCCCAAAGCAGTATCAACTGTGATTCCAGCATAAGGGGAATTATTTTATTTGGCAAGGAACTTTAGAGATGCTCAAGTCCAACCTCCAGTCCTACCTTTTAAACAGGCTCAGGAGATCCCATCAGGCTGGACCTGGCTGGTGGTGGGAGAAGTTTCTACATAAGAGAGGATGGATAGCAGCCAGGGGGTTGCCTAAGCCTGAGCCAGCTTTTACCAGCAGAAATGTACCAGGAGCTTTTAGGACAGTGCCTAGCCGAGGTGACATGTGAAATGTTTTAGTTAGCAGCAGTTTGGCAGACTGTTTTGTTCTTCTGAGGTTCAGTTCTACCCTACCAGCAGGTTGTAACAGTAGTTATGCTGCTGGATTCTGTTCAAATTGTTCCACTTATGTCTACTCTGGTTCTTTCATGCTTAGAATGCCTTTGTGTGTAGAAATAAACTGTTTGTTCCCTAAAAAAAAACAAACAAAACAGATGAGGCAAAGAGGTTGAAGGATTTGCTCAAAGATGCCTTGTCTTTGAATCCTGAAGTAAAAAGGAAGATACTTGAGGCCTGGTTGACTTTAGGACATTTATTACACTTTTTTATGTTTTACTGTTGAACAAGTATTCTGAAGTTTTAGTACTAAAATGAGAAGGATAGGTTGGAGCCAGTCTGTAGAAATCCTTTAAAGCAGATTAAAAAAAAAATCCTTGAATCACTGGAGTGTTTTGCAATATGAGTAAAAATAGTGCTTAGTAGTAACTTAAATATTTTACTATGGACTTTGGTTATAGATTTTCAGAAAAATAGAATTTCATGGAAGATTTTGAAGCTATATCCAAATCACAAGGTAGAAAGATTCACAAATCTTAGTCATTATGCTGGGAACAATTTTCTTAATATCATTAGATATAAACTATATGGTTTCCATTTAGTTTACTTCCTGACCTTAGAAGTTTTTTCTTTGTCACACTCAGGACTAGTTAATGTTATTGGGAAAAAAAATGCCACATTAACTACTGTTTAATTTTGGTAGGATTTTTAATTGAAAGGAAGTAGTTTGCTTTCTGGTACAAATCCCTGCTATTTCTAATTTCCTTTATACATTTTAACTGTATTATTATCATTAGTGGTAGTAGGGATATAAAAGAATGTAGGTTTTTAATTTATGTTAGAATTTTAAAGCAAGTGTTGGTATTTTGAATGTTCTACATCACTCATGACTATTGTGTTCAAAGTTCCAAAATATAATTGTGTACATCTACCATATAATTTAGTATTAGAAGCCTCTGGTACTCAAAATACAGAGACTTTTTTAGACTGAAAGTTAAGAAAATATTTAAATTTTCATTTATACTATTTTTGTTCATCAAATATATGGTCAGTTTTGGTGCTTAAATTATATTGTCAATAAAGTAAAATATATTCTTTATATTATTGGCCTTTAAAAAATATTTCTAGAAAATTTTTAGGTTAACCGCAGTGGGACATACCTATCTAAATGAGGTTCAGCAGTCTGTATAGGACTAAGTAAAGAATTTGTACTGTCTTCTCTTTCAGTTTTTCTTTAAGAACCACGATTGTCCCATGGATCCTTGCTTGAGTTTCCAGTTCTCTTCCACCGTAAATATTTAGAATCTAATGAGCTGAATTTAGGGACATGTATTTTCAAGTATCTTTTTTGTTCACTTTAGCCAGCATAGTTGATTATTTCTTTCCCCTTACTTTTTATGTTTTACTATATGCCTGGAAATGAAATGAAGAAACTGAATGAATTCTATAATTTTGAGATATATTGAAGGGGGAGGGGGAGGAGAAAGGGGAAGGGGAAGAAAAGATAATCAAAAGTAAAAATAAATTAACCCTTGGCTTTCTTCTTTGGATATCCTTTGTGTTCAACCAGATTTTTTTATTGCCCTTTTTTTTAATTTCATTACTAGGGATGCTAACTTTAAATGTGTACATATTATGAACATAGACTATAATTTCTTAGGCTCATGTGATATATATATATATATATATATGTTGGTTGAAGAGAAGATTACTGTGTCAATAGTTACTAGCCTATCATCTACTTTGCTTTCTTTTATTATCTTTTGAAAATAAATTGCAGAATATCTAAGATACTTTCTTTTCTGCTTTGTGGTAATAATGCTGTTGCTCAACTGTGTATAATTATTTATAGTTTGCCAAATATTTTCTCATCTATTATTTTATATAAGTATCAAGACAGCTTCATGAAGTAGTGGTAGTGCAAATACCATTCCCATTTTACCCTAAAGGTCAGAGAGAAAAGTAACTTGCTCAAGGTTATACAATTTGTGTATGGTAAAATTTAGGTCTCCTCACTCCAAGGCCATTGTTTATTATTTTTATTAGCTAGTTTCCTGACAGAATAATGGAATTTATGTACACAAAAGGCAAATTAGGGGAATTTTATCCTAATTTTAGTAGATTTGGTTAAATTACTCTTTGTTTCTTTTTAAAAATATATTTTTATTGATATCTTATGTCCTGGATTTACCCCTGTATTCTGCCCACCCCTCTGCAAGAAAGTCTGTTCTTTATTTCTTGTTAAGATAGATTATTATTCAGCTATTTAGGAGGCCTTTCCAGTATTTTGTGTAGTATTTTTTAAGTTGTAAGGGAATATTCAGCATGTTGTCATTGAGAAAAGTTTGTTTGATTATATTGTTAGATAAGACCAGATTCAGTTCTAGTGAATGTTTTGTGTTGTTTGTACAGAAAACCATGGCTTTTTTCTGGTTATTAGAACAAATTCAAATAAAAGAAAATAGTACAGTCAGCATGTAGTAGGTTTAATAATTGAGTTAGTTACTTTGATATTTTATGACTAGATACATATTCCCACAAGAGGAAATATATCTCTCACTAATATGTGATCTATTCTGTTATGATTCATTTTGAGATACATTCATCTTTGATTCTATTTGATAGATATTGTTTAATGGAATACTGTAAGATTATTGTTAATAATATAGTCTCATCTATAATTTAAAACCATGGTATGGTACTCTGTTTTAATTGTATAGTGCCTTTTTGTCTTATAGCTAAAATTTAGTGGTCTCTTATGTGGACTTGTGACAGGCAAGTTGAAAGAAATGTGGGTTTGTATGAGTTTCAGACAACTTACTTCCAGTTTTAATTTCTTAAAACATGCTTTTTTCTTTTAAGAAAAATATTTTGGGAGGTGGGGGAAACAACTCTTGTCACATTATTTTCTGAAGTTTGAATTTGCATGTTCTAATTACACCTTCTACATTTATTAATTTTAATTGTAAATATTTCCTTATGAAGAATTTTACCTTTGTAAATATTTTCTCAATTTCAGCTACTACTCCATGGTTTGAATCTTACCGAGAAAGTTTTCTTCAGTCCATGCCAGCATCAGATCATGAATTTCTAAACCACTATTTGGCATGTATCCTTTAAACTTAAAGATAGAGGTTATTAGTTTTGAAAGCATTTTCAGGCAGGAAAAATTATGGAAATTGCATGGAAATTTTCTTTAATGATTGTCTCAAGTGCTAATCTGTCATTGTTACCCTTTGTCTAGGTAACTCTTTAGCAAAAAGAAAACCAAAAGCATCTATTAAATGCTTGCTATATGCTAAGCACTGTGCTAAGTACTGGGGTTACAGAGAAAGGCAAAAACTAGTCCATGTTTTGGAGGAGCTTATAATCTAATGGGGGAGACAACCTGCAAACAACTATATAGAAACAAGATATAAACAGGATAAACTGGAGGTAATCTTAAGGGGGAAAGTACTACTAGCATTAAGGAAGTGGGAGGGTGCAACAGAAAAATAAAAACAGTCCCAGTCCTCAAGGAGCTTGCATTCTAAAGGTGGAGATAACATATAAATAACAGGTGTGTGTAAGATATATACAGAATATATAGAAAGTAATCTGAGAGGGAAAGGCATTATCAGCTAGGAACATCAAGAAAGGCCTCTTGCAGAAGGTGGAATTTGTGACTTAAAGGAAACCATAGAAACTAAGGTGAGGAGAGAAAGTGTACTAGGCGCAGGGATAGCCAATGCAAAGGCACAGAGACAGGAGAAAGGAGTGTTTTGTGGGAGCATAGCAAATAGAATATAATAATTATGTGGTAGAGTGTGGGGAGGAGAGTAAAGAAGTAAAGACTAAGTAAAGAAGTAAAGACAAAGGGGCCAGGTTTTGAAGAGCTTTAAATGCCAAACAGAGGAGTTTATCACTGATCCTGCAGGGAACCATTAGAATTTATTGAGTAGGGGAGTTGTATGGTCAGATTTTTGCTTTAGGGAAATCATTTTGACAGTTGAATAAAAGATAGATAATCGGGGAGACTTGAGTCAAGGAAACAAATTAAAAGGCTCTGCAATAGTCCAGGTGATATGTATTGAGGGTCTTACATAGGTTGGTGGTTTTATGAGAAAAGATGTATATGAAAGATGAATATAAGAGCAGGGAGAAAAGACAAGATTTGGCAGTAGATTTATTTATGTGAGGTGAGGAAGTTGAGGGTGACAAAAAGATTAGGAGACTAGGTAACTATGAGGATGATGGTACCCTTGACTGAAATAGTGAGGTTAAGAGGAAAGTATTGGGGGGGGGAATCATTTTTGAAAAAATATCTTGATTTTAAGATACCTATGGGAGCTCTCCAAAAAGCAGTTGTTGATGTAGAGCTGTAACTAAGGAGCAAGCCTAGTTCTCAATATAGATCTAGGAATCATCTATATAGAAATGATAATTGAATAAACCTACAGGAGATGATGAGATTACCAAGGGACAGATACTGTAGAGGAGAAAAAAAAAAGAAATGAGCTCAGGAAAGTCTTGGGGAACACTCAGATTTAGTGGGCATGACTTGGATAAAGACCTAGCAAAGAAGATTGAGAAAGCAGTGTTATGAAAACCTAGAGAAGAGATGGTGATTAATAGTGTCATAGGCTGAAGAGAGGTCAAGAAAGGTAAGGATGGAGAAAAGACCATTAGATTTGGTAATAGAGATCTTTGGTAGTTATGGAGAGAGCAGTCTCATTTGAATGATGAAGCTGAAGTCAAATTTCAGAGGGTTTAGAAAAGAATAAGAAGGGAGGTGGAAGCACCTACTGGAGATGGCCTTCTTAAGGAGTTTAGCTGAGAAGTAGAACGGAGATACAGTATAACAGCTAGTGGGGATAATTGGATCAAGTGAAGATCCTTCAAAGATGGAGGAAACATAAGCATGTTTGTAGGCAGCAAGGAAGGAGCCAATTCAGTCTCTCTAGTGGAGAGATTAAGAAAGAGAATGGGAATGATAGAGGCAGTTTGCTGGAAAAGACAAGAGGGGATAGGATGAAGAGTGCATTTAGAAGGGTTCCTTTGGCAAGGCAAAAGGCTACCACTTCATGTGAGATGGGTGCAAAGGGAAATAATTAGAAAAAATGTCTGAGTCACCTGAAATGAGGCAGAGGGGAGAAGAGGGAACTTTTGGCAAATGGGCCTCATTTTTCAGTGAAGTATGTGGTGAGGTCCTCAGACTAGTGAGAATGTCATAAAAGCTTAAGGAGAGACACAAAGGTTGGAAGTAGCTACTGTGGAAAGTGGGATAATGAATTGGTTAGGGAGGACTTTGAGAATTGAAAGAGTTCAGGAAAAAGTTGTCCATTCACCTTCCCTTCAAAAGATATGGTTTTCAAAAAAAGAAAACCCAAACTCATAATAGTAATTGTGATCTTGTTTTCATATGATCCTAATGCTTTAAAAATTAGAAATCCAAGAGAAATTATCCATAAATTAATTAGCCTTATGTTCTATTACAGGGGTGGGGAACCTGCAGCCTTGAGACCACATGTGGCCTTCTAGGTCCTTGAGTGTGGCCTTTAAAAAAAATGATTTTATTTCTTTCTTTCTAGTTTTTAGCATTCGAGTTCATAAGCTTTTGAGTTTTCAATTCTCCCCCCTCCCCAAGAAGGCATGCAAACTGATACAGGCTCTACATATACACTCATATTAAACATATGAACAGGCAGTTTTCAGAGGAAGAAATTAAAGATATCTATAGTCATGTGAAAAAATTGTCTAAATCACTATTGATAAGAGAAATGCAAATCAAAACAACTCTGAGGTCCCACATCATACCTATCAGGTTGATTAACATGACAAAACAGGAAAATGGTGTGTTGGAGAAGATGTGGGAAAATTGGAACACTAATGCATTATTGGTGGCATTGTGAACTGATCCAACCATTCTGGAGAGCAATTGGGAACTATGCCCAAAGGGCTATAAAACTGTGCATATCCTTTGATCTAGCAATAGCACTTCTAGGTCTGTATCCCAAAGAGATCATAAAAATGGGAAAAGGACCCACATGTACAAAAATATTTATAGCAGCTCTTTCTGTGGTGGCCAAGAATTGGAAATTGAGGGGATGCCCATAAATTGGGGCATGGCTGAACAAACTGTAATATATAAATGAAATGGAATACTGTTGTGCTATAAGAAACAGTGAGCAGGCCAACTTCAGAAAAACCTGGAACAACTTATATGAACTGATGCTGAGTAAAGTGATCAGAACCAGGAGAACATTGTACACAGTAACAGCTACACTGTGCAATGACTGACTTTGATAGACTTGGCTCTTCAAGCAATGCAAGGATCTAAGACAACTCCAAAGGACTCATGATGGAAAAAGCTGTCCACATCCAGAGAAAGACCTATGGAATCTGTTTTTTTTTGGTTTGTTTTTTGCTTTTTAGGCAGTTGGGGTTAAGTGACTTGCCCAGGGTCACACAGCTAGTAAGTGTCAAATGTTTTGGTCTAAGGCCGGATTTGAACTCAGGTCCTTCTGACTTCAGGGCCGGTGCTCTATCCACTGTGCCACCTAGCTGCCCTGAGACCTATGGAATCTGAATGCAGATGGAAGCATACTATTTGCTTTCCTTTTCTTTTGTTGTTTCGTTTTGATTCTTCTTTCTTGGGGCAGCTAGGTGGCACAGTGAATAGAACTCTGGCCTTGGAGTCAGGAGGACCTGAGTTCAAATCCAGCCCCAGACACTTAACACTTACTAGCTGTGTGACCCTGGACAAGCCACTTAACCCCAATCACCTCACCAAAAAGCAAAAAAAAAAAATTTCTTTCTCGTGGTTCCTCCCATTGGTTCTAATTCTTCTTTACATCATGACTAAGGCGAAAATGTTCTTAATGTGAACATATAGGTAGAGCCTATGGCAGATTCCATGCCGTCTTGGGGAGGGGAAAGGGGGGAGGGAAAGGAGGGAGGGGAAGAAAATTTAAAACTCAATCTTATGGAAGTGGATGTTGAAAACTAAAAATTAATAAAATTGTTTAATTAAAAAAACAAAAAAAGGAAATAATTTATTACAGTAAAATACTTAAGTGTCATTATGTATTGTGATAGTTACCTTAATAATATGCTTTGTAAGGTATGTTGGTAGCATCTTCTAGTGAACCTGAACCTGTGGAACAGTTTTTGAAATTGTCCCAAGAGCAGCATCGAATTCAGCATAGTAGTGACTATTCCTACCCCAAGTGGTTTATACCAAATACACTCAAGTATTACGTCCTGTTGCATGATGTAAGTGCAGGAGATGAACAAAGGTAGGCTTCTTGTTATGTTAGTTAAAATGTTGTTGATCTGAATTTTGAATTTTTATTTGATCTAAGAAAGTAAAATTCTTTGGTATCTTGAGTCTGTTAATAATCGCAGTCTTTTTACTCTGGTGTTTTTTTAAATTGCCAGATTTTATTACTTTGGCCAAGTAACATCATCCAAACCAACCCCTTCTGTTTTTACTATTAAAGATCCTTGTTTAATATATACTAGATTGTACTGAGAGTTTGTTTTTGAGGGTAACTTTTTATTTAGTAACTGGTCAGTTACGGTAACAAACAGTTTTAAATCTTTTTACCTAGTAGAAAGGATTGTGTATTTGATAAATTAGAGGTAGTTCAGATTACCACTCATTAAAGACTCTGCAACTGGAAGGGAACACGTTAACTTAAACAATTCCTTCTGCACCTTCAGTTTCTTCTTTCATCTTCCTTTCTTCTTTTCCTTCTCCTTCCAAACTTTTTGAAGGGAATGGTAGTAATAAACATAACTTTTGCAAATGCCAACCTGTTATATTCTTAATTATCCTGTGGTAGTCTGCTAGTACAGGTTCTTCAACCCTCATGAGATGTTCAAATTCAGATAAATTTTTAGTCAGGCTGGTGTGAGTTTTAATTATGCGTTGCTGTTAGATAAATTGCAGTATTTAATTTTTGGTTTGTCAGAAAGTTTAGTTTTTCAGGATTTGTTTTAAAGATATGAATAATCTCTTAACATTGCATGAAGATTGCCATTTGACATGTGGTTTTTCTTTTTCTTTTTAAAAAAAATTGCAGAGCTGATTCAATTTATGAGGAAATGAAGCAGAGATATGGAACTCAGGGTTGCTATTTACTTAAAATTAATTCTCGAACATCTAATCGATCATCAGATGAACAGATACCAGATCCTTGGAGTCAGTATCTTCAGAAAAATAGTATTCAAAACCAGGTATATGTAAAAATAAGTAAATAAAACACACACACAAATTCTCCAAACCTACTTATGATGATTTTAGAATAACTTTTTTTTCTTCTCTGTAGGACCTTGACCTAACTATAATGGTTCTACAGTAGTTAATTTGGAATGGGATTAATTAAACTGAGTCATCAGCAGACTAGCACTAGAACAAGTAGTTTGAATTTATTTTAACCACTGGTGACAAATCTTTCCTTATAAGTCTGTGCTGTTTCCAGATAAGAAAAATAAAAGTCAGCTGGTCATTTCTCGATGAACTGAAAAATTTGAACTGGTTGTAAGTTTATTAGGAATGTGGAAGATAGAATTTAGATTTTGTAAAATTATTGTCTTATGAATGATTATAGCAAATTCTTGATTAGCCACCCATTGTTGGTGGTAGTAGTCCCTTTCTCTGACAAGCTCATCCATCACCCTGCCACCTTCTCTAGCTTATATTATTTAGATTCATGGAATTTTCTTCCTGACCTATCATAATTTCTTTATTCGTTCTAAGATCTTGTTCATTTTTTTTTCTACTCCTTTCATTGTTCTCAAGTAGTAAAGGAGCCATTTTGCCGGGGGGAAAGCACTGAGGTGGGAGAGCAGTGAGAGTTTTTCCAAATCCTTCTCTGATTTGTAAGACTTACATTCCATTTTAGACTATACCAATGAGTGTTTTCCTTTTGGTATGTTAAATATTTTGGTATGTTGACTGTACTTTCCTGTTAGGAAAAGCTTCTTTTAAGGAAGCAAAAGATATTTTGATATGCTGTACAATATTACTTCATTAACCTTTTGTGTTAGTGTATTGCTTGTTTAAGATACTGAATATGACATGAAAATCTCAATTGTAGAGAATTTGTATTTTATTTCCTCTGAGTTTTTAATATGACTGCTAGTAACCAATTTATATATTTCTTTTTATGTACAAACTTATCCATACGTAGTGAATTTTCACTTATGTAGAAGTCATCTCAGAGCTGATATTTAAGTTAAACTAAGAGATTGTTCCAGATCTGTTTATTGCTAACTGTTCTTATATGGTGCTAAAGCAAAGACAGTGGGATAAAAAATTGATCATTTGGATGTGAGAGAATCTAAAACTTAAAAAAAAGAAAGCAAAACCAACTAAATATTCCCCTTCAGGGCTACATTTATATAGGAAGAATGCCAAGAACTTGAAAGAAGCTGGGGTGGGAAGGAGAACAGAAGGTAAGCTGTCCAGATTGAGAACCACTGGCAGACAGGACTCAACTAAGCATTCGCTAATATACCCACGATTCCACTGGACACTGATGTACATCTTGTGTGAAATGCCCTGATATACTTAACCTTCAGCATAGAGACCACTACAGTCTTTTTAAATATATCCTTCTTACTTGAACATATACACTTCAATTTTCTGTGACATTCTTCATCATGTTTTCCCCTCCATGCCTAATTAGCTGTTTAATGATTTGTTCTTTTTCTCAGACATCCTACTTTTTCATAGACATATGCATGAGCATCTCTAAATTTAAGGAAACATATGCAGAAATATACATACTTAGGTACAATGAATAAACATACAGGTGAAATAAATGCCATTTGAAACAATTAGCATAGCTGAGTTGTAAATAGGTAAGTAGATGAAATTTCTGGTTAGGTAGTAAATATTGTTTTGTTAGAAAGTACACTTGTCAGGAACAATCAGCAAAGCAACCGTACTGTGTTACTGGGTTTAGTGATTTTGTATTACTGTCTAAGTATAGTTTCTAATCTTTTTTTTCTTTTAATAGGAATTGTATGAAGATGGTTCTTACACCATAGCTTCAAATAAGAATGCTGATAGTAGCATGCTTTCATTGGATGGATTAGATAATGAAGTCAAAGGTCTTTATTCTTTAATTTTTTTGATTTTTGCCAATTTTTCCACTATGAAAGAGTATATTAAGTTGCTAAAATAGGTCCACTTTTATAAACAAAGATAATTCCATTTTGAACTGTTAATTTCTATTCCAGAGAATTAAATGAATATATTTGTTTTGTGTAAAAATAATTCTTTTTAATAGTCATATAAATTAATTTTAAAAAATTCTTTAGAGAGTAGTAACATCATTAAGAGTAATTTTAAATGCTATTTGAAATTTTTAATAATTTGAGAATTTCACTGTTAATGTATTTAATATGTTTTGGTTTTGGTAAGAACTTCATTATGACAATTTCTTTTAATTTAATTTTCAGTCTTTTAAAAATATTCTAATATCTCCCTAAGTAGATTTCAGTTTTAGATTTCTTAATTTAAGATGAATTTTGAGTCATTTTGCATTGCAAAATTTGAGATTTTGTGGGCATAAATCTTTATATTATCTCTAGATTTTACATCTTAAGGTTAATTACAAGTATAAATTTGAGAATTACAGTTTTCTGTCTAATCAAGACTATAATTTTCTGTTACATAATGTTAACAAAGAAAACTTCCATTTTTTAAATAGATGGTTTACCAAATAACTTCAAATCTCACCCACTTCAATTGGACCAATCCAGTGACCCTGCCAGCAACTTTGATGGAACTGATCACATAAAATCTGTGTTGTCATTACATGAAACAAAAAAAATGAACACAGGAATACTTCATGGTGCATGTTTAACCCTCACTGATCATGATCGAATTAGACAGTTCATACAAGAATTCACATTTCGAGGTCTTTTGCCACATATAGAGAAAACAATTCGGCAACTAAATGATCAGGTAAAATTTTAGTAAATTATAAATATTGAAAAAAGAATGTTCCAATTTGCTGTTTGCCAAAGAGGCAGTATGGTATAATAGAATGAAGTCTGTAGTTAGTAGACCTGGGTTCTAGTTCTGGCTCTGGCACTAGTTAATGTGAACATAGTTAAGTCACTTAAACTTTTAAAATTTCAATTTCCTCATCAGTTCAGTGAAAAGATTGATCTACAATAATCTTTTCACTGGATACCTCACAGGATCTTGGTTAAGACCCTTGTAAACTATTAAAGCACTGCAGAAAAATAACTTGTATTTGAAGGCATGTTAATGTTCTTCTAAAGCTAGCTCTGCCTAAGTCTTTGTTAATAGTGTATTAATATACAGGAAATAACCCCATAAGTATGTGTGAATAAATATGCATGACATTTACATAAAATATTATGCAACTGCCTGAAATTGGTGAGGTTTTATGCATTTCTAAACTTTAAATTTCATTATGGGCAGAGGAGTCTCCACATACAGACAGTTCTTTATGTAAATTCACTTTATGCAAATTTAACCTTATGTAAAGAATTCTGAAAGAAATCTTCACACCTATGTTAACTTTACATTACTGTGCATACTTTATTATTAACTTTACCTTTCATTTCATAATTTCGTTTATTTTCATGGTATAGTATTTAATATGACTGAATTTTAGAGGTATATTTTGTGAGGTATTATTTTGTGTATGCCTTTGTTATATTGGGGCAAATTCAAATTACGTAAAAATCACTTTATGTAGAAGTCTGTGGAATGGTCCACTTAAAGCAAGAATTGTTTGTAGGTACATACCCAAAGACAATATCCATGCATATGGAAAAGATAAGATTCTCAAAGGCACGTGTATTTGTATGATTGGACATACTTTCACTGAACAAACTGAATTGTTTAAATTCCCCAGGTTTCTACTTTGAAATATAGAAGAGTTTCTTGATAATATTTTCAAGCTATAACAAGCTTGGCCTTCCTTGTTAGTGAGAATTGATCTTTTTTTTTTTGGTTGTTATTGTTCCATTTTGGGAATAGTAAATCCCTCCAGTTTAATGTTCAGTCATTGAAACTATTATTTTAAAAATAATCTTTTGTTGGAATGGAATTGAACATTTGGCTCTTGCTCTATCAGGCTTTTTGAATTTTAGAATTCTGTTCGTAATAGTAGCAAGTATACAAATAATTATGTTTATGAGAGTATTAGGCTATGAACATAACTGTGTTATGAATAGATTTCTCAAATTTGCTGTTGTAAAAATTAAAAATTGCTATTGTAAAAATCTTACCAAAAATCAAATACTAGGAATATTATTACTTTTAACTCTATTAGAACTAGATTTTTTTTTTTGAGAATGTTTTTTGAGAAACTAAACTGAGATTCTGGTAGAAGAAAACTGCTCATTAGACTTGAGGCTTTTAATGGACTGTGAGCTCAATATGAGTTATCAGTGTAACATGGTAGCCAAAAAAAAAAAGATATTAGTATTCTAGATTTCCTTGAGAGATAAAGAATCCAGAATGAAGGTTGTGGTAATTCTACTATACTTTGCCCTGATCAGACCACATTAGAGTATTTTACATGGTTCTGGTCACTATATTTTAAGGAAGACTTTGACTCACTTTATTGCTTAAAGGGGTGGGAGGGAGGAGGGAGCACTGTACGTGGTTAAGAGACTAGAAGCTATACCAGATGAAGATGGGGTGGGAGTGGGGAGAGAAAGGAAAGCAAAATACAATAGTTATGTAGTTGTATAAGGAGGATTAGATTTGTTCAATCTTTTGACTAAGGGGGCAGAATTAGGAGAAACCAATGGAAGGTGATAAAGATTTAGGTTTTGTATTAAAAATCCAGATTTAGGCTTGATGTTGGGAAGTTTAAGTGGGAATGGTGACCTGTGGAAATAATCTGTCTTTCTTATGATAGAAGCCTTTAAACAAAACCTGAATGATTACTTATCAGGGATGTTATAAACATGCTATGTCAGGTTGGCCTCTGGCCTCTGAAGAGCCTCTTTTAAGCTTCTGTTACTGTGTGAAGAAAGTTTTCTACTTCTTTATTAAACCTGTACCTGTGCTTTCATTAGCTTGGAGAACTTTTGGTGTAAAAACTCCATCCATCTCGTCTATAATAAAGTCTTAGAGAGATTTCTAGGGTATGAAGAAGTTAAGTGACCTGCTCATAGGCACATTGCTAATATGTGTCAAAGGCAGAACTTGAATCCATGTCTTTCTTACTCCACAACTAGATTCTCTATCCACTGTGGACTACTATTGCTCTAATTATATAAATAAGACAGCTTTTAATACTGAGCTGCTTGGCTCATTTGTCACTATTCTTTAAGCATCCTGTAACTATTTCCTAAATGAGTGACTGTCATAGATGACAGCTGACTGATGAGCTGACTAATGCTTGCCTTCACTATTTCAGAGGAGCCCTAGTCATTTTTCATGGCCATCTTTTTACCAGCCACCCAGCTGGACCTCACCATGCTTTCCCCTTCGTAGTTCTAGAACCATAATCAAATAAGTTCTTCCATTTCTCCTGAAGAGAGTATGTCAGGCCACTCCTCTATAGTTCCATGCTGCATCCCTGTACACACACTTTACACAACACACACACACACACACACACACACACACACACACAGTCTCCCCTTTTCAAATGTAAGTTCTGTGAGGGCTGCCTTTGCTTTTGTATTTGTATCCCCAACATTTAGCACTGTGGTTGGCACATAGTAAGTGCTTAATAAATTTGTTTTGTTTCATTCATTCACCTATATATATAGAATATATACAAAATGAATAAGAGGTAATTTTTGGAGGAAGGAAATAAGAAGCTGGAGGTATTAGAAAAGGCTTCATGTAGGCACTTGAGCTGAGTTTTGAAGGATACTGGGAAAGTCTGGATAGCAGTAAGGAAGAACATTCCAGGCATGGAGATTGACAGTATAAAGTCACTATTATGGAAGAATGGAATGTTGTGTATGAAGAACAGCAAATGGCCAGTATGGTTGGACCATAAAGTAGGTGGAAGGGAGTAATGTCTTCAGAGGCCTAGAAAAACAGGGAGGGGCCAGATTGTAGAGTTTTAAATGACAGAGGAGTTTATATTTGATTCCAGAGGTAATAGCCACTGGAATTTGAGAGATGTATTTGGGTGACATGGTCAGACCTGTACTTTAGATGAATCACTTTGGCAGCTGTGTGGAGGTTGAATTAACCCTTAGGTGTTTATTGCAGTAGTCCAGGTGGAAGGTGATAAGGGCCTGAACTAGGCTAGGGCCTGTGTGGGTAGGTAGAAGGGAATGTGTAGGAGAGATGTTGTGGAGATAGAAATGATAAGATTTGAAAAATGGTTGGATAAATGGAGTGAGAGTGAGGAATTGTGTAAGGTGATAAGGTTGCAAACCTGAGTAACTAACTGGAAGAATGGTGACGCCCTTGACAGTGATAGGGAAGTTTAGGAGGTGAGTTTGGGCAGAAAGTTAATGTGTTTTGTTTTGGGACATGCTGTGTTTCAGATGTCTGTGGGACATCCATTTCAGAATGTCCAAAAGATATTTGTTGATGTGAGATTGGAGCTCAGATGACATATAAGTGGATAAATAGATAAATGGATCTGGGAGTCATTTCTGTAGAGAAGATAATTGATCAGGAGAAAGTTGCAGATTCAGTTTTCCTAAATTTTAACAAGCCCATTTGATAAAGTTTCATTTAATTCTATAAAAAAGATGGAGAAATATTGGGCTAGACAGTAGGAATTGGTTGAAGTAATTGAGGATTTTTAGTCTTTATTTTGTAGCAGAGAAGGCTTAATGGGTAACACCTGCAAGTATTTGAAATACTATTAATGTGAAATTTGGAATAGACTTATTCCTAGGATCATGAGATGGAAGGTATTTAAGTTTGAGATTCAGGAAAACTACCTAATATCTAGAGCTATTAAAAGCAAAATAGGCTGCCTTGAGAGGCTATGGGTTCCCCCTCATTAGAGGTCTTCAAACAAAAACTGATAGACGACTTGTTCAGTATGTTGTGGAGTTGATTGTCTTTCATGTATAGATTAAGTTCTGAGGTCTCTTCTTAACTCTTATTCTGGGAATAAGATTTTATTGCACATTACTGATATTTTTAGTATTTTTTTTGTCAGCACTTTTATAGTTCTGCACAGTTTTCCCACAAATGCCATGCTATTGGTTGAATACTTAATAACTAATATCAGATTTCTTAAATGTACAAGAAAAATACTAGTTTTATTCTCATTTATTCAGATGTTTAAACTTTGCTTTCTAGCTGATATCAAGAAAAGGATTGAGTCGATCATTATTTTCTGCAACTAAAAAATGGTTCAGTGGCAGTAAAGTTCCAGAAAAGAGCATCAATGAGCTAAAGAATACATCTGGACTGCTGTGAGTAAAATTTTAATCTCATATTGAATGACTATGTGTAACTTCATTGTCTCAAAAAAATCCTAGAATTTTGGTAGACAGATTTAAAATATTTCATTTAACAGCAAGCAACATGAATATTTAAATTCATGGTATATTTCAGAAAGCTTTTAAGTATGTTAATATCTAAAGATAGCTGGTGATGTGATTTTAGGTTAGCTGTTTGCTGTATTTATTCAAATACATGCTCTTCCTCTGAAATCTGACTTGTATAAAATGTTGTGTTTCACAATGTTATTTTTCGTGTGTGTGTGTGTGTGTGTGTGTGTGTGTGTAATTTCATTCTAAAAATATCTTGTTATAGAATCAGCCAGTAAACATTTATTAAGCACCTATTGTGTGCCAAGTACTGTGCTAAGCACTGGGGATACAAAAAGAGGCAAAAGACAGTTCCTGCTGTTAAACAGCTCATAATGCAATGGGGAAAGGGGAGGGGTTGAGAGATAGCATTTTTTCCCAGATTACCCAGCATACCTCTTCCAGAAGAATCTAGAAAACATGTCCGACCAAATTCTGAATGGGAAAGCTAAGAAAAAATCACAGTGAATCATTTTTCCAGCTCAGGGCAGTTTAGGAAGGCAGAGAGGCCTATGTGTACTAGGGTGGGGCTGCCCAGGATTTCAACACGGTGGAGATAGAGGTGGCATCTAGTGCATTCCAAGCCCTGAGATAGAGCACCAGAGCAGGAAGTACTGGGGCAGAAAGAGATCCCAGAGAACTCTTGAACTAGTGCTAGGAGCAGAAACAGATGACATCTGGCATCTTTGTCACCCATTCACCAGTTCCAGAGGAGTAGCCTCGACCAAGTGTAGATTCTTAGGTGAGCACTATCACAAGACAAATTCCAGAAATTTGGCATCTTTGTCACCCATTCACCAGTTCCAGAGGAGTAGCCTCGACCAAGTGTAGATTCTTAGGTGAGCACTATCACAAGACAAATTCCAGAAATTTAACCATGTGTCTCTGAGCACAGGAACAAAGTGGTGAATCAGTTCTAACCTTTAGCCCAGCACACAGGTCTACAGTGGAGAGCTAGTCATTCAGTTGCTATGAACCTGCAAAACTTTTAGCAAGCTAACAATGACTGATTTCAGCAACAGTATACAGAAACTCAATTACACACAAGCCAGCAGCCCCAAACCTGGGTCAGGAACTTTCAGAGCTCATACCAGGAGGGCAGCGTACAGACCTTTATCTGGATCAAATGACTTTGGAATCACTGAACACTTGAAATCTCCTAGACACCAAGCTTTTGAAAGCAGCAGAAGCCCAAGCTAGACATTTGACCCAGAAGCAAGCAGTGTCCAACACTAACATAAAGTAAAAACTCAAGACATAGGCTGAAAGAATGAGAAACAAAAAAAGCGCCTGATTATAAAGAGCTACTATGGTGACAGGGAAGCTCAAGAAGCAAACAGAAGAAAATAGTGACTTGAAAACATCTACAAGCAAAGCCTCAAAGAAAAATGCAGATTGAACACAAGCACAACAATTACCACAAGAGTTAAAGAGAGAGAGAAAAAAAAAAGTAACCAAAAAAGTTATTTTAGAAACCAAATAAGAGTTGTAGAGAAAAAAATGGGAAAAGAAATGAGAGGTATACATAAAGTTATGAAGAGAGAATTGACAGCTTGGTTAAAAACAGGAACAAAAGCTTACTGAAGAAAACAACTCATTAAAAATTAATGGAAGCTTCCGCAACCAATTAAGCCAACCAACCCAATTCTCTGTGTGGAGCTGGTGTGCAATGGTTGCAGACTACATTTCTGTGGTTGTGTATGTACATTGTCCTTAATACAGGGCATTCTAAGGGACCTCGGAGACATTTTGTATTAGCTAAAGCAACTTTGCTAAGAATAAGCAAGCACCTACTTCACAGAATTTGAAATGTGAGCTTCTTAATCCTTTATTTTTCCTAGGCTCCAGACTGGCATGTGGGGAGCCTTTGGGAAGCCCCAAGGCACTGTAGCCCATGTACACATTGGCCAAATTATCATGTCAATTTGAACCAGGATCCAGAATAAAGAACATGTGATTGAAGCTTTGCATAGAGCCAAGTTCAAGTTCCCTGGGCTGCCAGAAGATCCACATCGCCAAGAAATGGGGTTTCACCAAGTTCAGTGCTGATGAGTTTGAGGGTATGGTAGCTGAGAAGTGTCTCATTCCTGATGGTTGTAGGGTTAAGTACATCCCCAGCCAGGGCCCCTTGGACATATGGCAGGCACTGCACTCATGAGAGGTGTGTGCTGTGACATCTAACTTTCGCAGGCATAAATAAACTAGATACCGCTAAAAAAAAATTAACTGAAGCTAATGACTCCATAAGACGTCAGGAAATAATAAAATAAAGTCAAAAGGCTGAACAAAATAGAAGTAAATATGAAACATCTTGTAGATGGAATAATTGATTTGGAAAGTAGGTCAAGAAGAGATAATTTAAGAATCATTGGTCTCCTCGAAAGCCATGAGAAAAAAAAAAGAGCCTAAATATCGTATTTCAAGAATTTGTAAAAGAAGATTGCCCAGATATTTTAGAACCAGAAAACAAAGTAGAAATTGAAAGAATCCACTAGTCACCTCCTGAAAAATACCCCAAAATGGAAATTCCCAGGATTATTTTAGCCAAAATCCAGAACTCCCAAGTCAAAGAAGACAAATGTAAGCAGACAGAAAGAAAGAATTCAAGTGCCATAGACTAGCAGTAAAAATCACACACATAAATAGCCACCACTGTAAAAGAATGGAGGTTTGGGAATATCATATTCTGGAAGCCAAAGAATTGAGGATTGCAACCAAAAATAATATGCCCAGCAAAACTGAATGTATTCCTACAGTGGAAAAAGTAGATATTTAATGAAATAGAGAATTTTCAAGTAATGTACTAGGAAAGACAGCAAGAAAACAAACATGTACAACCAAGCTGTATACAAGATAAAAAGGAAATAATTACCAAAGAGAAGGCACTAGAATTAAGAGGGGTTGGGAAAGATTTTCTGTAGAAGATGGAATTTTAGTTCAAACTTAAAGTACTCCAGTATGCAGAGTTGAGAAGGGAGAGTATTCCAGGCATGAGGGCTGTTAGAGAAAATGCTCTGAAATGAAAGATGAAATACCTGGTACATGGAACATCAAGAAGGCCAGTGTCACTGGATCGAAGAGTATGTGATGGGGAGTAAGGTTCAAGAATACTTGAAAGGTAGGATGGGGCAGGTTTTGAAGGGCTTTGCCAAACAGAGCATTTTGTATTTGATCCTGATTGTGATTCAGGGAGCCATTGGAGCTTATTGAGTAGGGAAGTGACACAGCCAGACTTGCACTTTAGGAGAATTGTTTTGGTAGCTCAGTGAATGATAGGCTAGAACAAAGAGAGGCTTGAGGCAGGCCAGTCTACTAACAGGCAATTGTAATAGTTAAGGCATGAGATGATGGCAGCCTGCCCTATAGTGACGGCAACGTCAGAGGAAAGGGAATGTATTCAAGAAATGTTACAAAGGTGAAATCCACAGGTCTTGGCAACAGATTGGATATTGTGTGTGTGTTGGGGGGGGGGTTGGGGGAGAAGGGAAGTGAGAGATAATGAACAGTCCAGGATGAATTCTAGGTTGTGAGCATGAGGGGCTGGGAGAATGATATTGCCTTCTACAGTAATACGGAATGTAGGAGGAGGGAAGATTTAGGGGGAAAGGTCATGAGTTCAGTTTTAAGCATGTGGAGTTTAAGATGTCTAATGAAATTCCAGTCTGCAATATGTGAAAGGCAATGGAGATGCACGGTTGGAAGGTAAGTAGAGAAGTTATAGCAGAATAGATAGATTTGAGAATTATCAGTATAGAGATGGATGGTAATTAAATCCATGGGAGCTGATGAGATCACCAAGTGAAATGGTAGAGAGGGGAAAGAGAAGAGGGCTTTGGATAGAACCCTGTGGAACATCTCTGGAAAGAGGGTGGGATATATGTGAGCGTCTGACAAAGGAAAATGAAAAGGAGCTGTCTGATAGGTAAGAGTAGAACCAGGAGAGAGTAGTGTCCTAGAAACATAGAAGAGAGTATCAAGGAGAGGAGAGGTGATCAACAGTGTTGGAAGCTGCAGAGATGTTGAAAATGAGGATTTAGAAAAGGCCATTACCAATTAAGAGATCATTGGTAACTTTTGAGAGATGCATTATAGTGGAATGATAAGGTCAGAAGCTGGATTATAAAGGGTTAAGAAGAGAATGAGAAGAAAGAAAGTGGAGGCACCTATTGTAGACAACCTTTTCAAGAAGAAAGAGGTAGGCTACCCTTTCAAAGGTAGAAGAGACATAGGATGACCATTAACAGGGATGAAAGGATCAAGTGAGGATTTTTCAGGATTGAGGAGCCATGGGAATGTTAGAAGGTAGTAGGGAATGAATCAATAGAGAGGTTGAAAATGAGTGGTAGAATGGGGATAATGGTGAGCAATCTGTTAGAAAAGATGGGATGGAATGGGATCATTTGTGCAGGCAGAAGGGTCAGCTTTGGAAAAGAGTAAGGCCACTTCTTCATGTGAGACAAGAATAAAGAAGATAGAGGTAGAAGGTATCCAAATAATAGGAAATGAAGAAGAGGGGATAAGAGAGAACTCAGAGCAAATGACCTCAATTTTTTTTTTTTTGTAAAATGTGAGGCAAAAAGCTCAGTTGAATGGGTGGAGAAGAGGGGAAGCCATGAGAGGTTTGAGGAGAAATGAAAAGGTGTGAGAGAGCTTCTATGTAGAGTGGGATACTGAGTTAATAAATGAGACATTGTAGGGTTGTTTAGCAGCATTGAGGACACAGTTGAAGTTGTGTAACATAAATTTGTAGTAGACCCAGTCAGAACAATTGTGTCATTTTCTCTACCTTAGTTTAGCAGTATGTATATAGGAGCTAAGGCAGAGGATTGTGGGATTGATCCAAAGCTGAGGCTTGGGGAGGGTGCGATTGTCTGTGGGTTTTTTTGTTTTTGTTTTTGGTTTTTTTTTTTTTTTGGTTAGGCAGTGGTTTAAGTGACTTGCCCGGGGTCACACAACTAGTAAGTGTTATGTGTCTGTGGCCGGATTTGAAGTCAGGTCCTCCTGACTCTAGTCGGTGCTCTATCTGCTGTGTCACCTAGCTGCCCCCCTCCCTTTTTTTTTGTGATTGTCAATATGATAAAAGGGTAGTGACTTGAGAGGACAATGAAGAGTTGAACTAGTTCACCAAGAAATCAAGATGGGGAAAGAATAGAGTATGGCAAGTACAGGAGAGATGACCTGGAAGAGGACTGAAAGGCGGCTGGATTAGAAATGATGGGTATGGATGAAGAGTTTTGGTAAGGGATAGGGCGATAGTCAGATGAAGAGGTGGAAAGCTAATGGATTATGGTTAGCTAAAAGGATTTTAAAATTCTTGAACGTGGAAGTGGTACATTTGTGAGTGTTGGCAAGAAGGGTATGGTCTTCTTCATGTGTAGCTGAGGTCAGTTGCAGGAATAAATCATAGGAAGTGAGTAGGTTGAGGAACTGAGTGGTCAGAATGTTTGAGAAACAGTCAGTGTGTATGTTGAAGTTCTCAAGTGAGAAGCCAGGAATTGAGCAGAAGAGAAAAATTGTGAGCCAGCTACTGAACTTATTGAGAAAGGAAAGGAAATGTCTTACAGGTCTGTAGACAGCAGCTATCAGGATTTTGATTAGGTGGTAGATATGAGTGCATGAACCTCAAAGGAGGAGAGGTTGCTGGGTTGTGAAGGTAAGGGGAGAACCTTCTAATATGACTAAGTGTGATAATGTTCATCATTGAGTAGAAGGTGATACTCCTCTTCCCAGAGGGAACTGGAAATTGGGTTAGATACAAGTGCAACACGAGATAGAAGGCACAGAATCCGATATATTTTATTCTTGGTAGCATCCTATATTGGATCAGTGCCGTGACCTTTTTTTTTCTTTTGTTTTCTTTTTACTTTATTTTTAGTCAGTTGGGGTTAAGTGACTTGCCCTGAGTCACACAGCTAGTAATTGTCACGTATTTGGTCTGAGGCCACATTTGAACTCAGGTCCTCCTGACTTCAGGGTCGGTGCTTTATCCACTGTGCCATCTAGCTGCCCCTAGTGCTGTGACTTTTCATAGTCAACCTCCTCTTTTTGTAGCTGAGAAAAACTAAAGTACCTTCAAGCACTAGGATGCTATGGTTTATAAATATCATAAAAGTTCTTAAATGATCTCTGATATTTTAAAACCTAGAAATTGTTTGACATTTTTATGCTTACTGTGAAATTTTTGATCTAATATTTAAGAAGTTTACATGAAAAATAGAGTTAGTAATAATTTTTCAGTTTTATCAGTTGAATTTATTAATATAAAAATATAATCCCTTCTGGCTTTTCTCTGCAGTGTTTAAGATTATATAATACTTGAGTGTTCCTGAATTAAGCCAAGATTCCCAGATGCTCATAATTTGGCCACAGAGAAAACCCTCATGCTGTGGAGGAATTCCTAATGTGGGGCTATATACTAATTAAATATGGAATCAACCTTCTGTTTCTAACAGTCTTGGAGAAATGAGACTATCCCTTTGGTGGTGGGTGCCTTGTGACAGGAAGCATTTCAATGATATGAGTGACTTTATGAACATTTTGTGATGGTTTATATTTTGGAGGGAAGAGCATAAATGGTAAATATTTTTTCTTCATATATATATTTACAGATATCCACCAGAAGCACCAGAACTTCAAATCAGGAAAATGGCTGACCTGTGTTTTTTAGTGCAACATTATGATTTGGCATACAGTTGTTATCATACTGCGAAGAAAGATTTTCTGAATGATCAAGCAATGCTGTATGCAGCAGGTGCCTTGGTTGGTATATAATAGTGATAAAATTTATGATTCCTAGATCATTAAATTAAAGGCTTTAGGCTACAAAGTATAACAAAATACTTTAGGGACAGCAAAAGAAAATTCTTTAGGACTATAAAGGTATTAGTTAAATAGCTTCTTTTAATTTTGTGCTTTGTCCTGGCATGATGGAGCCTCACCTATAATTCTTGCTACTGGGGATGCTTCAGTTGGTAGATCACTTAAATTCAGGGGTTCTGAGCTTCAGTAGGACTAAAGGTGATGAAATATTACTTCTAAATTTGGCACCAACATGATGAACCTCCAGGGTCGAGGGTGAGGGAGGAAGGGGAGCAGCGTTTACCAGGCTGCCCAAGGCAAGGAGAGGTCGAGCCAGCCCAGGCTGGAAACAACAGGTCAAAGTTTCCATGCTGATCAGTAATAGGATTGGGTCTGTAAGTGGCTGCTACACTTCAGCATGGGTGAGATAGAGAGGAACAGTCTCATTTTTTTAAGAAAATAATGTAGTTGAACTTTATAGGCTTAAAGTTATCCAAGGATATTCCCTTTGTTGTTAAGTGGTAGAATTGTGAATTTAAAGTTGGTCGATATTTTAGATTTGATTTCCTAAAGTTTTTTATTTATCACATGATATCTGCTGTTTGTATTAATTTTGATCTTTTTTTTTTTTGTGAAGCAGTTGGGGTTAAGTGACTTGCCCAGTCACAGGGCTAGTAGTAAAGTGTTATGTGTCCGAGGCTGGATTTGAACTTGGGTCTTCCAGAATCCAGGAACGGTGCTCTATCTACTGTGCCATCTAGCCGCCCCAGTATTAATTTTAATGTTTAGTTGCTGAGTGCAAATAGAACTGCTCTGACTGAATTTTTCTATATGTTGATAATTTCTCAAGGGTTTTTTTCCCCCCTCTTTTTGAGGGGACTAGATTTCCCTCTTTCATTCAGGCTAGAAATGCAGTCTACTCATTGGGCTAAATTTCTGTACTGATCAGTGTAGGGTCTGTGACCTACCTAGTTTCTGACTTAAACTGGTTGGTCTCTCATTAGACAATATGGTGACCCCTGCTCCACAGGCTTACTATATTAATGCTGGACTTAGTTCAAAAATGTTTGTTCTGGGACTTAGTGCAGTCACTTGCACTAAGGTAGCTCACTGTAGATCAGACTCCCAAATTCAAGAAATCCCTAGAAGCAGGAGTTACTGGCATATACCACCAATCTCACTTCCCAAGTATTTTTTAAAAGATGTTTTTTATCTCCCAATTTTTGGATCATGGTAGATAAAAGGAAAATTCCTTTACTATTACTTTTCAGAAGTAGTAACATTTCAGGAAATATTATGTGAATATGTGAATACTGTTCTGATGGCCTGACACTGATTGTAAGAATATTGTTTCCACTTGGTGTTTTGACAGCTTAATTCACACAAAAGGATCCATTGTAAAGGCTTGTTGTTGTTCAGTTGTTTCAGTGATGCCTGACTCTTCCTGACCCATTTTGAGGGGTTTTCTTGGCAGAGATACTGGAGTAATTTCCTTCTCCAAATCATTTTACAGTTGAGGAACTGAGGCAAACAGGGTTAAGTGACTTTCCCAGGGTCACACAGCTACTAAATATCTGAGTCTGAATTTGAACTCATGAAGGTGAGTCTTTCTGATTTCAAGTCCAAGGCTCTATCCACTGCAACACCTAGCTGCCCTAGTGTGCAGTCTACATCCCTAAATACTTCAAATTGAATTCCATGATTATGTAGAATTATTTTGTTAGTGGATTAGATCTTAGTACTGTCGACTGGATTTGCTTTAGACTTGGCCATATATTTTTCCTTGAAAGACAATTAATTCATATAAACTCTAAGGTTCTTAGAGTATCTTCTTCTTGATGTTTGAATTCCATTTATTTTTAGTTTAAAATAAAGCTAATTTAATTTTTTATTTTCTATTGCATTTTTTTTGGGGGGGGGTCAGCTAATACTTTTTACTTCATTTAAAAAGTTAAATGAAGTTGATACTTAGACCAAAGATTGTTGAGCAGGATTAAGGTGGCATGTTTAAATTTTGTAGGTACTTTCCATGTCATGTGAGCCATTGACCATTAATCCTGTCTAGTTTTGGAAATTTTAGTTTATTAGGTATAATGTAGTATACCTTTCATGTTCATTATTTTCTCTAAAATTGTTATTTTGCAAAGGAAAAAATGGAGTCAAAGAGATGAAGTTCCCTATTTATGTACAGCAGAACTAAGACCAGAACTGATCTCCTGATTTCTAATCCAGTACTTTTTTTAAGTACTCCTCAAGCCTGATGCTTTTTATTTTCAGCCTCTTTTGGAAATCTTTCAAGAAATACTTAAAGCAAACAAACAACCTTTGTTTGAAAAATGAAATTCTCCCTTTTGTATGATACACAAAACGTAATTTACTGTTTTTTAACAATCATTCAAGGTGGGGCAGCTAGGTGGCACAGTGGATAGAGCACCGGCCCTGAAGTCATGAGGACTCGAGTTCAAATTTGGCCTCAGACCAAACACTTGACACTTACTAGCTGTATGACCCTGGGCAAGTCACTTAATCCCAGTTGCCTAAAAAAAAAAAAATCAGTGCTTTTTTTAAAGTTTTGCATTAAGCAAAGAAATTTTAAAGAAGTAGAAATTTGTGTAATTACATAGGTATACATCTGTGTACAATCTACTTCAAGTATTTAAAGTTTCTGATTTAGTAAATAACATGGGTATTTCCTCTGAAATAGCACAAAACCATATATATTCTTTTTTCCTTTAGGAAATGGCAGCAGTATCAGCTTTTCTTCAGCCTGGAGCACCTAGGCCTTACCCTGCTCATTACATGGATACAGCAATTCAAACATATAGGGATATATGCAAGTAGGTGACTTTGAAATTTCTTCTATCCATTTTTGGATAAAGATTATTTTTTATAATATTGCTGAATTTTAAAATGAAATATCTAAATGTTTTCTCATACCTAGAATGCTTGAGATAGTTACCTAAATCAGGTAACAGGAATGAAAGCTGGTTGAGACAGGTTTCCCACTAGTTTTGTATTTTAAATGAGATTTCTTGGGATATAATTTGCTCACTTAAGAAAATTACAGTATTTTTAAGAACTTACAACATTATAGTCAAATGAATGCTAAAATTAGGGGTGATTCTTAGAGTTTCATGAAAATAAACTTTTTCACTATTCTCCATATGAACTCCTCCTTTAAGTTGGTTTCAGGATACAATAGGTACCAAGAGGTAATAAACTATACTTATTAAGAATTAGTTAATAATAAAAAGTAGTGAAGGTTTTATAAATTTGAAATCATGGGATTCTTTCATGGTACTATTATAAAGTTTATGGTGTAATGGAAATTTAAAAATTATTATTGCTGTTTTCACATAAAATAATGCGATCTTGTAATTTGTTACTAAAAATAGGTAAAATTTTATAACAGAGAGTCAGAACTTAGTGTAATTGTGTTTGTGAGTATTTCATCAAGTTTTATTTTTTATATTTCAGTATTGAGGGGCAGTGTGGTACAGTGGGTAGAAAGCTAGCCTTGGAGCCCAAAAGACTTGAATTCAAGTCCTACCTCTAAAATACTAGCTTCTCTTAGTAGTCTTAGGCAGTTCTTTGAGACTACAAGTTTCAAGAAGGTACCAGTCTTCATTGGTAAAGACAGTATTCTCTAATTTTAATGAATATAGTAATTCCACAAAACCAATGATCACACACTGGTAACATAAGCAGTCCTCACTTGCTACTTCACTTTCAGTTCACTAGAGAGCCTAACTCTTAATGTCCTTTTTTCTAACTTCACCTCAAAATTCTAACCATGCTTGCCAGGAAAAAAAAAATTCAAACTCTTTTCAAACACTTAATCAAAATCAAACTCACACTTCTTAGAAGAGGAAGAAAAGTGAATGAACACAGATGATGCCACAGCAATTTTCATTTCCTCATTAGCTATTAACTTAGTTATCTGGGCTTACCCACTTTATGTAGATTGAAAATGTGATTTCTAGCAATGTATTATCACCACAAAATCTTTTTCCAGCAAAACATTTGTTTTCCCTGTGCAGTTCTTTGTGACATGTTTTTACTTGTATATACTTTATGCTAGAAAGCTAGAATTTAAAATTAGGTTATATTTGTGTTTTAATGTGATTTTTTAATATTTTTAATTTCCTTCTTAGGAATATGGTGTTAGCAGAAAGATGTGTATTGCTTAGTGCTGAAATATTAAAAAGCCAAAGCAAATATTCAGAGGCTGCTGCTCTTCTGATACGGTTGACCAGTGAGGTATTGACCATTTGACTTACGCTAGCTTTATTATATCTGACTAATTTACTTTTGTAAAAAGGAGCAATATCTTTGTAATGGAATTTGGTGTGGTCCATTTTATGCAAACATAATAAAATCTTACTATACAGCAAATTAGGTGGTATTTATCACAAAGAGATTACTCTTTCTTTAAGGAAATGTAACACAAGATTACTTAAGCCACTTGTAAATGAAGAAGATTTGGTTTACAACAATTAGATTTATATTCAGCTTTTCAGGAATGTACCTCATTATCTTTGATACTTTGGACTTATGATCTTAGAAATGTGGGTGCTTTCTACATTGCTGTAGATCAGATCTATCCGTGCCTTCTGATCTTGAGTGATTCTTTTTTTTTTTTATCTTAGTGATTCTTGTCCATGTTCCCTTAGAAATCTTCCACGGAGTATCCATGCCACATGCAGAGTACTACCTCATTCTCTTGACCTTGTGTGGGAGCCAGTAGTCATGAAAGCTATTCATTGGTTACCCTTTACTCTTACTACATGACTGACTCATTTTCTTTTCTGGTAGCAAATCTCTTTGAAGACGTTGATTTTTTAAAAATTCTGAATTTAGTGAGCCCCCTCACTAAATTCCCCCCAAGGTAACATTTCCATATAGAATGTAGAAAAGAAAAAGCATTATATTTGAAATTGAATTTTTTTTCCTACATACAGCTTAAAACACATACACACACATTCAACATGTTACTTTCTAGGCTGTCTTGCTTGTCTTTATTTCCTTCTGTTCTTTTCTGTGCACTTAAAAAATGTTTCAATGGCTATCTTTTGTACGTGGCAAATGTATGGATTTGTTTTTCTTGACTGTGCTTATTTGTTGGTAGGATTATTTTAGTTTTCTTTTTCTTTCACTGGGGGGTAGAATAGGGAGGGAGTTAAATCATTATTGAATAGTATTCAGCACCCATATGTTCAATATATCCAATTCTAGTTTCTAGACAAATTAGTCAAATATACATCCTTTGATTTTTAAAAGCACATATTCTAAACATTTCACTTCATAATTTGTTATATTTTTGTGTTGATAGTCTATACAATAAACAACCATACCTAAATTTTCTAATTTTACATTAATAAAAGCTTTCTAAAGGCTCAGTTTCTCAGACCTTCTGTTTCCCTAATTTTCACACTCTTTTTATCAGTTATTTACTTCTGTACTCTATATAAACATTCCTAGATCTTCCCTATCCTTTAAAAACCTTCACTTGATCTAATCATTCCCTCAAACTATCATCCTGTATATCCTCTTTTTGTAGCCAAACTCCTAGAAAAAAACAAAAGCTGTATTTTTTGCTGCCAATTTCTCATTTCCCACTCACTTCACACTCTTGTAATCTGAATTCTGTTTCCCTCACTCAAGTGAAACTGCTCTTTGAAAGGTCAAAGATCTCTTTATTGTTTATTCCAATCACTTTTTCTCAGTCTTTGTCCTTTTTGACCTCTCTGTAGCATTTGATATTGTTGGATAACCCCTCCTCTTCAATACCTCTGAAACACACGGGTATGTATCATAGGACTTTATCTTGGGACTTCATCAGTGTAATTCCTGGTAATGTACACAGTACTCTAGGTGTGTTATGGTCAGAGAAACTATGACTTTAAGACTTTCTGTTTCTTATAACACAGATTATTGGATGCCAGGATAAACTATTGACTCATTTGGTTTTTCTTGTTGTTGTTGTTGTTTTTTTTTGGCTAGGCAATGGGGTTGAGTGACTTGCCCAGGGTCATACAGCTAGTAAGTATCAAGTGTCTGAGGCCGGATTTGAACTCAGATGCTCCTGACTCCAGGGCCAGTGCTCTATCCACTTTGCCACCTAGCTGCCCCATCATATTTGGTTTACAACCAAACTCCCTAGATCTTTTTTTAGATGAATCACTTATGTAGCAGTGCCTTTCATATCTAATGTCTGGGAAGTTGGATTTTTTTTTTAATCTAAGTGTAAAACTTTACGTTTGTCTCTCTGAAATTTCATTTTAACCAACTTCAGCCGTTTTCTAGCTTGTCAAGATCTTTTTGAATCCTGAATGTGCTATCTAGTACAGTAGTTATTTTTCCCTGTTTTGTCTCATCTGAAAATTTGGTAAATATGCCATCCATTCATTTATCCAATTCACTGACAAAACAACTGTGTTAAACAACATAAGACTTAGCTGAAATCCCAGGGGCAATTTATTGGTGACATCCTTCCAACTCGGGATAGAAATATTAATGACTGCTTGAGTCCAATTATTTAATCACTTCTGAATCCGTATAATCATGCTATCATCTTTACCATCTCTCTTCATATTTTCTACAACAATAGCATAAGACCTTATCAAATGCTTTGCTAAAAGTGTAGTTAAGTCTGGCATGACCTATTCTTGAAGAAGCCATACTGGATTTTTGAGATTATTGCTTCTAGGTGAAAGAGCTGAAAAGGAAGAGTACAAGATAATGCTAATGGGATTAACAGAGAAAGAAGGAGTTAGCGTTTATTGGCTTCCTGACCTTTGAATCTTCTGGAACTCTGATGATCTTTAGTTTCATTTCAGTTTAATTCCTTTCAGTAAACATTTAAAAACTACCCACTTTGTTCCAGAAACTGTGGTAGCCAATAGGGGTGCAGAGACAGAAAATAAAAAACCCAATGTCTTTTCTTCTGTCTTACAACTTCAAAGCCTTCGTCCTCACTTCAATGTCTAATTCCTCCATCACGCCATTCTCTCCCAGGCCATCGCTCCTTCACTTGCTACACTGTCCTCCTTTCCCCATTTTGACCCCTTGAACTGGTTGAACCAGTTCAACTCTACACTGTTTTTTTGAATCCCTGGCTTGTTTATGTTATCGAAGATCTTGTTCATCCAAATCCCAGCTTTGTATTTTTCCCACCATCTATTGCCTTAATTTCTACTCATATGTTACTGAATGAAGCTGGGAGGAAATCATGAAACTGTGCTGACTGGATCCATTATAAGTTTATGTTACATAATCTCAACTGGGCCTTCACAGTGTCAAAACAATCCTTTTATGTGTCCCTAATTGATTCACTATTTCATACACCATAGCAGTTTCTCAAAACCTTTTCAAACCTCCCGCATCCTACCTCATCCCTTTCTGAGAAACTTGTCTCACCTAAAAAACTGAAGCCATTCACTGAGAGCTCCATCTGCTTTCCTTCACCTCATTTCATATCACTCAGATATTTTCTGCCACTATTTTCTCCTTCGTCCCTGTTTCACATGAAAAGGTGTCCCTTTTTTGTCAAGGCAAACTTCTCTTCATACACAAGTGATCCCATTCCGTCTCATCTCTGGAAGTTTGTTCCCTCCATCATCCCTACTCTCTTACTAATCTTCGTCTCTCTGTGTCTAGACTGTTTGCTTCCCTGTTGCCTATAAACATATCCATGTCTCCCCCATCCTCAAAAAACTTTCACTTGATCCATCCATCCCTCCTAGCTGTATCTTCCCTTTTGTTACTAAACTCCTTGAGAAGGCCATCCAATTCTTTTCCTGTTACCCACTGCGTAGCTCTTTGCAGTCTGATTTCTAGCCCCTTCATTCAACTGGAATATTTCTCTTCAAAGACATTAATGATTTCTTAATTTTTTAAATCCAATGGCCTTTCGTTCATAATTATCTTTCTTGACCTGAGTGCAGCCTTCACATTCTGGATCAGTGATGTCAGATTCAGTTAGAAAGCCCTGAGGCTGTCATATTGACTCAGAAAATTACAAATAACATTGTTTATATTGTATTATGTTTTTTATTTATTTTGTTAAACGTTTCCCAATTACATTTTAATCTGGTTTGGCCAAAAGTGGCCCGTGAATCTGAGTTTGGTACCTCTGCTGTGGATTACCCTTTTCACTTTGAAATTCTCTTCCCTCTAGGTTTTAATGACACTGCTCTTACTGGTTTTCCTCCTACCTGTTTGACCATCCTCTATCCTCTTTGTTGGATCTTTATTTCTATAGCTTCTCTTCAGGCCCTTTGCTGGGCCTTCTTTTCTTCTCCCAATTTTACTTGGTGATCTTATCAGCTCCGATGATTTCAGTTATCTCTATGGAGATGACTTTCAGATCTACTTATCCTGTCCTAACCTCCAGTCTTGCATTTTCTATTAGATATCTGAAACTTGATGTCCTGTAGATACCTAAATTCAGCATGACCAAAATTGAATTCATTATCTTTTCCCCTTTCTTCTCTTCTTAACTTCCTAGTACTGTGAAGGATACTGCCATTCTACCAGTCACCTGTGCTCCCAACCTAGGTGTCATCCTTGATCACTCATTCTGTCTCACCTCCCCCTTTACCCCAATCCAAATAGTTATTGAATCCATTTTTTCTACTTTCCTGTATGCTCCCTTTTCTCGTCTGATGGCCACGACCACCCTGGTAAAGGGAGGCCCTCATCTCCTCAGTCTTGGACTGTTCTGGTAGCCCACTGGTTGATCTCTCTGCCTGAAGTCTTTCCTCACTCCAATCCATCCAATCCTCAGCTGTCAAGTTGATCTTCCTAAAATGCAGGTCTGACCATGCTGACCACATTACACAATCCTTCCTGCTTTGGCTCACTCCATTATAAACTCCTGTGTCTACCTATTGCCTCCAGGATCAAATGTAGAATCTTCTCTTTAACTTATAAAGCCCTTCATTACCTGGCCACTTTCTACCTTTCCAGTCTTCTTATGCCTTAACCGCCTCTCACACCCCCAATATCCTAAGATCCAGTGACATTGGTCCCTTTGCTGTTTGTCATTCAAGACACTTCACCTCTGAACTTGGAATATTTTTGCTAGCTGTTTCTACACTTGGAACTCTCCCTTCTCATCTTCAGTTCCTAGCTTTTCTGGCTTCCTTCAAATTTTGAAGTCCCATCTCTTCCAAGAAACCTTTCTTAGTCTTCCTTAATCTTCCCTGTGAGACTACCACCATTTGTTCTGCATTTATCTTGTTTGTTCATAGTTGTTTATGGGTTGCCTCCCCTATTAGACAGTGACTACTCCTTGAGAGCAGGGATTGTTTTTTTTTTATTTTAAAAATATATTTATTCTGAACTTAAGAAATAAAACAAGCATTTCCATAACAAAGTGGGATAGAAAAACAGAGGATTGCACCTGAAATTGCAGATCTGTTATGTACAACTTTCTATTCCTTTCAGATATACAAGTTATTATGTGACATTTTTCTTCTTCCTCCCATCCCAAACTTTGAGATGGCTATTATTAGACACAAATCTGTGTATATACACATACACACACATACGTGGTGTGTGTGTGTGTGTGTGTGTGTGTGTGTGTGAAGGAATTCTTTTTCCGGATTTAAACAGCATCTTCCTTCGTAGGATCTTTGTGGTTAATTTGGGTATTTATAATAGTCTGAATGACTTGGTTGCTCCAAGTTGTTTTTAAAACCATACTGCTGTTACTATATACAATATTCTCTTGGTTCTCATTTCACTCTTCATTATTTCATGGAGGGCAGGGATTTTCTTTTGCCTTTTTTTTTTAATCCCCAGCACTTAGCACAGTGCCTGGCACATAGCAAGGGCTTAATAAATCCTATCTGACTGACTGTCAGTACCCACCCTCAACAAGTTTACTTTCTAGAGGAAAACAATATGTATGCAGATGTGTGAATACAAAATTGGTGCAAAATAAATACAGACTAATTGAGAGGGAGGTATGGGGAGCACTAACAGTTGGAAAAATTAAGAAAGCTCTTTTTAAGAAGTGGCACTTGAGTGAGCTAGAGATTCTAAAAAAGCAGAAAAGAGGAAGGAGGACATTTCAGGTCTGTGCAAGGTCACAGAGGTGAGAGGGAGTGTTATATGAAGCAGATAGGTCAATTTGTCTGGCATATAGGTTATGTAAGAGGATATTGTATAATCATACTGTAGAAATGGGCTAGAGATATTGCAAAGAACTTTGGATGACAAAGTGGTTTGTGTTTCATCCTACAGGCAAGAGTAGCCCCTGAATCTTGAGCAGGGGAATAATGTTGTCAGATCAAGCAGGGAAGTGACATAGTCAGACTCATACTTTAGGAATATCAATTTATCAGCTATGTGAAGGGTCAATTGAAGAGGTCTGGATGTAGGGACACCATTTAGGCTATTTGTAATAGCTTTGGCAAGAGGTGGTGAGGGCCTGAAGGGCGTTTATGTTATATATTATGGACATAAAATCAACAAAACTTTGAAACTGAGTGGATATGGGGAGTGAACACGAGTGAAAAGTCAAGGATGATGATCCCTTTTTTGTGAACCTGGACGATTGAAAGAATGGTAGTTCCCTTGGTAGAAATAAGGAAGCTAGGTAAATTCTGGTTTTAGTTTTTGACCTGAGGTTATTTTTTAACAGGGGGTATGTTCCAGATTGTTGTTTTACACCACCTGTTATCTTCAAAGTTAAGGAAAAAAGTTATGTACATGAAGTATATTTCATAATAAGCATATAATATAGTGAATCCTTACGACAAAGATGTGAAGGATCTGTGGTATTTTTGTCAAAATAGGGAACCTCTGGTGTGGTACTTTAGCAACTATGATCTCAACTCATCTGTGACTTAGTAGATCAAGTTCTAGGGAGTTGATTAAGTACATGGAAGTTGTGACTTGTCCAGAGTCACTAAGCTATTAAGTGTTCGAGGCAGTATTTCAGTATAAATCTTCTTGACTTCAAGTCCTGCATTCTATCTGTTTTGCCTTGCCAAACATGTTTGTGAGGAATATTATGAATCATGTTATTCAGTAGTATGATGCAATGTTTTTGGATTTTTTTTTAGTGTAGTTTGGATTTGTCCAGTTAGTATGTAACTATCCTGTCTTAGTGTCTTCTTTTAGATACTTTTTTTGAAAAGGTTATTTGAACCACAGAATATAGTGCATAAATTAGAGTGTGAAAAAATTAATTCTGCCTAATTGAGTCGAATATTCTATCTAGTTCAGTTGATTTTCAATATGTATTTCGGCATGCTACCTTAGTGTTCTCCTTCATCTTAAGATATTTTTATTGTAGGAGATGAAGATATTAGTACATTAAAGTACTCATTTGCAAATTTCATTTCTCTTTTGTGAAAGAAAAAAATGAATGGAATGTAGAGGCTTCTGTTCATAAAATACATAATTTGTCAAGCCTTGTTATTAACGTATGTAAATATATACCTACCCAGGTTAAAATAATTGGTGTTAATCTCTGATCTGTTAAACACTTACTAGTGTAAGATGCATAAAACATAAACTTAGTGCCTTTGAAGTTGATATTTTTTCTGTTTTTAACATCTTGGGAGAAAATGTTGGCAGCAGAACAGTTGGAAGGGTATATAAGTTCAGCTTACATATAGTTAAAGACCTAGAGAAAGTTTGAGAAAGAAGTTGCTGATGCTTAACCAGCAACCTTTAGTGCTTTCTCAGTAAATACTAATATGTGAGTGTTTCAAATGAAATGAATCTTGAAGGATGTTAAATTCACTTCTGTGATTATTAAAGAAATACCATTCATATTAGAGTGAGTTGAAGGGGCAAATAAATTTCGAGTTGTACTATTCTTTGCTTATTATCCTAGTAGCAGAGGAAAATAAAATCCTTTTATGATTTCACTCCTAAAATTTCTTATATCTAATAGTCATATCTGGCCTTTAAATCAGTACTTTGGTTGATTTTCTTGAAAAATGTAAAAATTGGGGCAGCTTGGTGGTGCAGTGGATAGAGCACCGGCCCTAAAGTCAGGAGGACCTAAGTTCAAATCCAGCCTCGGACACCTAAAACTCACTAGCTGTGTGCTTCTGGGCAAGTCACCTAACTCTAATTGCCTCACCAAAAAGAAAAAAAGAAATATGTAAAAATTATAATGAAAAATCTCTGAGTAAAATTTTCAAATAGCCAAGAAAGAAATGCATTGTAATATTTTTCAGGTTTTTTTAAGAGAAGGGAAATGAACCTAATTAGTCATAGGAGGAATTATACCACTGTGGAACCGTCAGTTTCACTTCCTCTTTTCAAATTTAGTTTTGCTGTCTACCTGTCTATACTAAATTTCTAGTCAAAGTAGTTATTTGCTATATGCAAAAATGGATCATATGATCTGTTCAGATTTCTTCAGAAATTTGTCATTGGATCAAAAAGTAATCAGATCAGTTATTTCATCAGATATACGTCTGAAATCACAAGCCAGTTGGATTTCCCCCTTCATCTCTGCTCAGTATAAACTAAGATTGGCTGTTGATATGGACTATTTAGTTTTTTTTAAGTTGATCATAACCAGTTCTTTTTTTTTGTTTTAGATTGTGATGACACTAATATTTTTATTTTTCTTTAAACATTAAATAGGATTCTGATCTTCGAAGTGCTCTTCTGTTAGAACAGGCAGCACATTGCTTTATAAACATGAAGAGCCCCATGGTTAGAAAATTTGCCTTTCACATGATATTGGCTGGCCATCGATTCAGTAAAGCAGGACAGGTAAGTGGATTTGCTTTATTTAAAAATATAGGTAGTCTAGGTTATTTCAAGCATTGTCTATTTCTGCACATATGCTGTTGTAACAAATCATTCAACTTCTTAAGGTTTAAAGAAATTGCCTTAAATGATTGATGATGTTTGCTTAGCACTCTAAGGTTTGGAAAGTCCTTTGAGTAAGTTACATTATTTGACTCATAACTTGTGAGGTAGATACTCCTTACTTCTCCCTGCTTTAAACCATCTCCCACAAACTTGACAGAATAGGCTTCCAAAAGCATAAGGATTACCGTATCATTTCTCTACTGTAAAACCTTCAGTGGCTTCCTTTTGCCTTCAGGGTAAAGTATAACTTTCTAATTTGGACCTTAAAGCCCATCAAAACTTGGCTTCTGCTTAACTTTTCAGGATTATTGCACATTATCCCACTTCATATACTTTCTATGCCAACTACACTGACCATCTTAGTGTTTTCCATCTCTCATCTCTGTGCTTTTGTGCAAGCTGTTCTCAGTGTGTGAAACACATCCTTTTCTGGACTCTTTCAGTTGTCTCCTAATTGGTCTCTCTGCCTCAGGTCTCTCCCCTTGCTAATCTGTGTAATACATGGCGACCAGAATGTTATTCCTAAAGCAGAAGGTTGTTCATATGACTCCCTTCTCAATGAGCTCCAATAGACTCCCTATTGCCTCTGTGCAGTTTTCTTTGGAATTTTAAGTTCACAATCTGGCTCTAGCCTACTTTTGCAGTTTTACTATATATTACTTTCTTCCATGTACTCTTTGGTCCTTGCCATATGATTTTTCTCACTTTTATTCACATACAACATTCCAACTCCCTTTTTCTTATATAGCCATTATTTTGTCTGTACCTATATGAATACACGTTGGAATGCAAGGTCCTCAAACCAAGGACTATTCCATTTCTGTCTCATATTCCTAGCAATTAGCATAGTCCCTTATGCATAATAGGTGGTTAATATGTGCTTGTTGATTGATGTTTCATTCCTTCTACTTTTTGGAATCTTTGGCTTAGATCTTGGTTTTGCTCATAGCTTGCTTCCGAAGGAAAGCCTTTCAAGATTCTTTCTAGTTTCTTATGCTCCTTTTCTTCCTCAAATTATCATGATTTTACTTTCGGTTAACATTTTGTGCCCCTATTATACTAAAAGCTCCTTGATTGACTGTTTTGTTTTCTTTTTGTATCCAAAGTGCCTTGTACATAGTAAGCATTTAGTAAATGGTTATTGGATTAGATTCTTACAGATGTGGAGACTGAGGCTCAGGGAAGTTATATCATTTATGATTGGTCTCATTATTGGGAAGTATAGAAAAAATGATCTAACACTTTAGAGATATTGTGTGTATTAAGGAATGGTGACAGAACTGGCAGAAAAATGTTTTTTTCCTTTTGGCATTTACAACTTTATAAGGACCCAAATGATTATATACCTCTCATATCAATATTAGGTTTGAATTTTTAATCTCAGTTAATAGAGATATGAGCCATAGTGCAATTGCATTATTTACCAAGTGGCAAATGAGGTAATGGTTTGGAGCTCACAAAACTCATATACTCTGAAGAATTAAACTCATTTCCAAAATTTTCAGTCCAAATTTTCAGAGAATTCCTTTATAGATGACTTTCCTGTGTTGAAAGTCTTTTACTATATCATGGTATTAGTGTAAGACTTGGGCCATCCATTTGTTATCCTTTGCTTTTGCTATATGACTGTCCTCTCTTTTCCAGTCTTATTTTGTTTATGTCTTTTATATCACTTCTTGCAAATAAGTCCTCATTGCCTACTTATCTACCATATTATCTCCATTGCCTTTTGTATGACCCACCATTTTAGGTCTTTATGGTTCATGGTATTCTGTGATTCATACATAACCTTATAGTGTTAATAGGGGATTTGGAGGTTAAAAGATGAGTTTTTTGTATCAAGAAACAACTGGAATCAATGAAAGCTTTGTATACAGCCTCCCAAATGGAACCCAATCTACTTGCTCCTTTTTGGTTTAGTTCTCAGCCTGTTGTCCATTTTCGGTGCCTTTTCAGGATATTTATACTGATGGACTAACTAATATTTGATCATCCAGTTGCATGTTGTAAATATGTCTTTATTCACTTAGTTCTCTGGTGTGGATTGCTAGGCTTATCTTTTTTTTTTTTAAGTGGCCTTACCCTGTTACAGTCTTTTGGCACCTGATAGAATCAGCACAATATTATCTGTAAGCAGAAGTATGTGGAGGATGTCATCATCTAAAGGCAATCTCTTTTCCATTTAGACTCCTATAGGTCATCCCTGAAGCATCCTCTAGGTTGTTCAGCACCTTTTAGGGAGCATTTGTTAGCTTCTTTTAAGTACCTTCGAAATGGAAATTTAGAACTCTTGAATTCTAATCTATCAGGGAATCTTGTATGATCTTGAAATATTCATGGAAGGAAATTTGTTAGAGAACCTTTAATACTCTGCTAAATTGAAGCCTTTTTTTCCCCCCATCCCAACTATCAAAAAACAACAGCTCTTTTATTCTCTTCAACTTTTTCAGATTTGTAAATTTGAAGGTGTAATCAGCTGTGAAAAATCATCTGCCAAAAGTTTCTCTTTTCTTTTCATATTTCTGTCAAGGATAGAATTCTCATAAATGTTTTATAGAGTTGAGAAATTAGAAATATGGTTTGGTAGTTTTTGATATCTTTTAAAGATCTAGCTTGGACCCAGATGCACCATGCTACTTCCTGGCCATTTTCAAATTGTAGTGCTCCTCCTCTCCACCCTCTACCCCAAAACTTAAGCTCCTACCTGGAATCCCATCATTCCAATGGGTAAATATTTACCATTTCTAACCCGGACCCAGAGCCACGACACAATTTCTGGAATATTTTTATGTTGCTATACTTCTCCTGTGCTCCAGGCTCTGTCTCTAACCCAGAACTCAACATTTCTAGCTTGGACTCAGACCCACCACACTATCTCTCAGCCGTCTTTATGCTAAAATATTTAAAATAGAAAGAAAAGAAAAGAAAACTTGGAAACTCTGATCAACACAATAATCAGCTGCAATTCCTGAGGACTCATGATGACACATACTGCCAGATTCCTAACAAGACGTGATAGACACAGAGTTCATATTGAGTATAATTTTTAGACCTAGGTTGTGTGAAAATTGTTTTGCTTGAACTATCTATGCATGTTTCTTAAAGGGTTTAGTCTTTTCTCTCCTTTTCTTTTTTTTTTCTTCCTTTCTCATTGGGGGCAGGGAGAAGAAAGAGGAGGATAATTTTTGTTTAAAAATAAAATAAAATTTAATTTAAAAAAAATAAGGTTCGTCTGATGTTCACTTCCCTTCATCCCTTTCTCTACATTTTTATATTCTTCTCATACTTTTCCCCAGTTATAAGAAATAGCAAATTCTATCCCTTCGTTTTTTTCTATACTAGTACATTTCTTTTGTTATTCTTTTGTTTTCTCTTTTCAAACCGTGACAACAGAACCAGTCTGCCTTTAGCTCCTTGGTTTTTCTTAGTACTCTTTGAAAACAGTAACATTCTGAAGGGATACTTGTTTCTTCGTCCCCTATTAGAATATTAGTATCACATCCTCATAGGGTGACCTTTCTTCCCTCACCCCACCTCGTAGGACTTTGCTTAGCTTTGAAGGGTAAATTGTTCTTGGTCATAAGCCTATAACTTTGCCTATAACTTTTGGTCTTGTGTGATTCTGAGGTCTGGTATTTTAATGGCTTCCTTCTGAGTGACTGCAGGATATTTCTTTCACATGGTAGCTCTGGATTTTGGCTGGTATTACTGGGATTTTCCTTTTTGGGGCTCCTTTCAGGAGGTGATTGGTAGATTCTGTCTTCACATAGCCCTTTGCTTTTAATAATCCAGGCAATTTTTCTTTGACTTCTTGAAATATACTGTGATGGTCATTTTTAAAATTTTCTTGGGGTGTAGTGTTACTTAAATATATCTACCTGACCTGTTTTCCAGTCCATTTGTTTTTAACATTAGGTATCTGACATTTCCTTGTATTTTTTCAGTCTTTTGATTTTTGTTCTGATACTTCTTATTGTCTCTATAAAGTCATTGATTCTCTTTTGGGAATCTGTTACTTCGGTAAGATTTACTACTTTCTCTTCTAAACTATTTTCCTTCCAATTCTTTGAGTATTTGCAGTTGTTATGGAATTTTTCTCCATTTTGGGGGACCTCTAGATTTGTAATAATTTTTAATACTAGACTTATGCTTCACTCATCTCTGCAGATTTAGTTCTTGAATTGGGACTTTATATCAGGGTCAGGCTATACCCCCTGCTGTGCTTTTGGATGAAAGTAGTTGGCCCTGCTTGTTCTCATCCTGGTTTTCTGGATTCCTTTATTGACCTTCTCCTGGGGTTAAGCCCACCCATATCTTTGAGGTTCAGAGTGCTGGATCTTCAGGGTCTTTCATCTATGGCATCTCAAAATAGGGTGCTAGTAATCTTGGAGTCCTGGGCTAGCCTAATCCAAACCATGCTCACACTGGTTGCTGCCATGCCCACAAAGATCATCACTGTTCCCCAAGACTTCTAAGTGTCTAGCTATGAATACGCAATCTTCTATGGACTTTTTTGAGGGACTCCATTCCTGTAGTCTCTGGACAGAGAGCCCTGCAGGCTACAAGCATCTCTGGCTTATCTCTGGTCATGATAGTAAGGTTATAGGCTTTTTTGCCCACATTGGCACTGGTATTCCTGTTGGCTCCCTTTCTTATTTCCCGTGGGTTATTGGCTGGGGTTTAAAAAGGCACTTACTGGGGCAGCTAGGTGGTGCAGTGGATAGAACACTGGCCCTGGATTCAGGAGGACCTGAGTTCAAATCTGGCCTCAAACACATAACACTTGCTAGCTGTGTGACCCTAGGCAAGTCACTTAACGTCATTGCCTAGCTAAAAAAAAAAAACTCATTCAAATTTCTCATTGAATTTATTGGTCATTATTTGGTCTAGTATGAATTTCGGGTTTTTGTTGGAGTACCCAGTATGAGGTAGCTGGCATTATACCTCTGTTCAAGCAAATATTGGCCAGAAAAGAATCTACAATTCTTGGAAATATTTCTTTAAGCTATCTATAAGCATTTGGTGTCTTTTACTTCTTCTTGAGCCATAATTTCAAATAGTACTCTTATTAGTCTTGGTATTGAATTCAGTGAGTACCAAGGTAAAAATTTCTGTACTTTTAAACCCTTACAACAGATGTTGGTTCACTAAATGTCTCATGAAATAATGTTCCTTAGTGAGTTTGTACTCACAATGATACTATTTCTACCACTTCTTTTATTTGCCTCTCTGAAGAAAAACTGGGAGCCATACTTTCATATGGCTGCAACTTCTTTGTTTTCAGTTTTTATTTATAGCAAGATGTCAATATTGATGTAATGAAGTTCTTTCAGTAGTGAATTACCTTATTTGTCATTGGACTGAGATCTCTTATCTAGAATATTCACTATTAAGTTAATGTTTATAAACTTTCTATAAACTTTGTGACTTGTAGCATTCTTTGCCCTCCTTTCTTATCATAACTGTGGAAAGTAGAAAGGGGCTGAATAAGATTGAGGGCTATATTTTATTTTTCATTGTTTTAGTAGTCTTTGTGGCCAAAGAATTCATCACCTAATGGCTGATGTATTAGCTGTATGCCTTTGCATATGTTGCTAGTCTGGTCTTTGGATAACAAACAGTCTTTCACTAGGATGGAACTCAAATACTTATCTGCATAATATAGAACCTGCCATCATATATACCCTCCTGGCATATGTATCCTGTCTTTGAGTACTGAGGTTCAGCTTCCATACCACAGTCAGGCATTGGAGTAGGACTTCTATGGAGGTGTAGAAATGGAACCTTAAAAAGAATTTCCTTTGTTATCCGAGTATTAATAGTAATAATTTACTAGTACTTTTTTGGGGGGGTGGGGATTAGGCAGCTGTCTCTTATACCATTTCATAAGAATGAGATTCAATATGACCTAGCTTTTTCCTTTGAAAATAAACTTTTACAAAATCACCATCCTCGTTGGTAGATATAAAGAACAAATGAACTCTAAAATAGCCTTAACTGGGGCAGCTAGGTGGTGCAGTGGATAGAGCACCAGCCCTGAAGTCAGGAGGACCTCATTTCAAATCTGGCCTCACACCAAACACTTGACACTTTATTAGCTGTGTGACCCTGGTCAAGTCACTTAACCCTAATTGCCTAAAAAATAAAGAAAAGGAAAAAAATAGCCTTTACTGATCAGTTTTGTACCATTTTAATGTGCCATGTGTAATTTATGTGTAATTTCATTGTCTGTGTATGTAGCCCATTCCTTTCTGTCCTTCAGATGTCAAGGACCATGCTTTATCAAAACTTTGTATCTTCTTTAGCACCCACATGCTTTATGCAATGAAGAGGGTTTATTGAATTGAGTGACAGATCTCATATTGACAAAAGAAGTTGGCTCACCTCTGCTGAGGTTAGGAATTGGAGACTATGCAGCTATTTTTTGGATATGTTATTGTGGGGATTACTTTTATGTATGGGTTGGACTATGTCTACTGAGGTCCCTTTCTAACTCTCCTTTTGTGATTTTGTGAGAAGCTTTGTCACAGTGTACTAGTTTTGGAGTCAGGAATATCTTGGTTCAAATTCTGCCTCTGACACTTGATATCTATGTGGCTATAGGCAAGTCGCTTAACCATTCCAAAACTTTTTCCTCACTTGTAAAATGGGGTTGGTAATATCTAACTCCCTTGCTCACAGGGCTCTATGATGGTTGAATATCCAAAGTGTTTTACAAACTAAAGTGTGCTATAAATGTCAGTTAATTATTAATCAACCTTTCATATTATGTATATTTTCTTAAGAATAATTTGAATCATGCAGTATATGAAGTATAACTTATTAGAGTCCATTTTTTCTGATAGCTTTGGTCTTATATCATAGTAAATTTGCAAATTGTATTGGTATACTGGACTCTTGATTTTTAATCATTCAGGTAGCAGTAACCTTCTGTTTTATTTTGCCAATACACATCAGGGGTCATGCCAGACACAATTAGGAAACAGCATTAGAAAAAGATATTACATTTGTAAATATTTAGGAAATCTTTCTGAAAAAGCATGCTTCTTACATTGCTCTTACCAAGCCATGCAAGTTTAAAAAGGGAAGGCTGGCTTCTTGCAGAAAATCATATTAACTGACATTTGTAGAGCACTTTATGGTTTGCAAAGCAATTTGCATTCATTATCTCATTTTATCCTTACAATAAGTCTTCTAGGTCAGGGCTATAGTTATTATTCTCTCTATTGTAAGTATTTATATAGTGCCTACTATGTGCCAGACACCGTGTTAAGCATTTTACAAATATATCATGTGACCCTGTGAGAAAGGTACTATTATTGTACCCATTGCTCACTTGAGGAAACTGAAGCAAACAGATGTTAAGTGACTTTCCCAGAGTCACATAGATTGTATGTGTCTGAGGTCACATTTGAACTCAGGTCTTCCTGACTATAGGCCAGCAATCTATTCACTGGCCCACCTAGCTGCTGAGATTAATTGGCTGTTGTTCAGACTATAGGCTTATCCTGTGCAGTGAAATTCTCTCATCTGTCAGACTGCAAGGCTGCCCCTCTTAAGGATTACTGTACTCTGAGGAGGCTGTGACTACGTAACTTGGTAGAGAGACAAGCAGGTCCTCCTAATAGATGCAGGTCCCCTGAGGATTGCTCTATTGTTAGCACATATATCCAATAATAGTTTTAAAATAAGCCTTAAAATTATAGTTACAAAATGTAAAATCAGATGGTCTCATATCCTTAATGTACTTATGTTGGGTAGTGCATTTCATTACTGAGATGGTTTTTATGTCTTCAGTGTATAGCAACATAGTGATAGATTACTATAACCATATTAATTTTGACATTTATTTAAAATAAATGACCATAATTCTAATGATGTCTTGTTTATATAGTTCTGGTATTTTCCACTCACAAATAAATATTTATCTCTTTTATTTAAGTCTAATAAAATATTTCTGTAAGCATATTTATGCCCCACTATCTTCTTTTTCCTGTAAAATTAAAGAAGATCTGAGCAAGTTCTGTTAAAATTATACAAATGATCACTAAGGCAACAAAAGTTTAGGTTATAAATTAGAAGAGTTAGAATAAATAATTTTTCCAAGGTCTCATTAAGGTTTATAAAAATATCATAGATTCAGGTCTGGAAGGAACCTTAGAGGCCATTCACTTCAACCCCCTCATTTTACAGATACAGAAACTGAGACCCAGAAAGGCTACATGCCTTTTACAAGGTCACACAGAGATTAAGTTTCAGGTCTGAGATTCTAGCCCAGATCCTTTGTGTCTACATCTCATCTTCTTTTTACTATACTGTATTGGAAATGGGCTTATCCTGTTTTACTTAAAAAGGTTTGTATGTATTTCCTGTGTTGAATTTTAGAAGTTTTTTGGATTAAAAAAAATAGAATTATTATTGAATGCAATCAGGGAAATTCTTTTTGTTTGGGGGACTAGGGAGAAAAACTTATGAATTATTATAGTAAATCTTAATTAGTAAATATTCTGAGGAACAAGGATCTGTAGATTGGATAACAATATTTGAATGCCTTTATTGTTGTAGATTACCTTAATGCTAATTCTTTTCTTTTCTTTGGTTAACTGGAACTTTTTTTGCTCTTTATGGATAAATATTATAATGAAAGGTAACATAATGGAAAGAACATTGTATTTAACATTGTAGGACCCAGATTCAGGCCCTGGTTCTGCCATTAACCATGTGACATAGGGTCAGTTATCTCTAAGATCCTTTTCTAACCTAACATTGCTATGATTTTATATTTTTCACACTATTGATTTTAAAACTTAAATCTATTTCAGTTTAAGAAAAACTTAGAAAAAGATATTACACTTGTAAAAATTAATGAAATTTTCTTTCAGAAAAAGCATGCTTTACGTTGCTATTGCCAAGCCATGCAAGTTTACAAAGGGAAAGGCTGGTCCCTTGCAGAGGATCACATTAATTTCACTATTGGTCGTCAGTCATTTACACTTCGACAGCTTGACAATGCAGTGTCTGCCTTTAAACACATTTTGATCAATGAGAGCAAACAACCTGCTGCTCAGCAAGGAGCCTTCCTCAGAGAATATCTTTATGTTTACAAGGTGAGTACTTCCTTATAGTAGGTGTTAAAAGAGTGTTGATACTTCGATTTAAGTTGAAACCAATTTTAATAATATATCCAAATAAAAAGCCCTTTATAACCATTTATAAGGTTGAATTTTAAGTGAAAGGAGGAAAATAAGTGTTCTTTTTCCACAGCTGTATTTCTTAATCATTTAACCTTTTACTTCATGCATATGGAAAAGGAACCTGCACTAGCCATGACTGTGGTTTTGACTGCCCCTATTTTAAATAGCTTGGTATCTTTGAATATTTCTGGGACATTCTTGTGCCAGCAAAATGCAAGCTTCCTGAATGATTTTTCTGGTGGTCATGGCTAACCTTCACAACTTCTACCTTGCTCTTGAGCTATCTACCTTTCTTTTCTCACACCTTTCTTCCCTCAATACTACTATTACACAAAAGCAAGGGAGGGTACATGTTAGTAGAAGAATGTACTCATTAGTGTTTCTCCTTATCCTCTGCTTGTGATTAGTTGTGGAATAACTCAGAAAAGCTTTTAGAAAGGGCAGCAATTTTGTTGAGGTTTATTGGTAGGAAAGTTATAATTTATTGTCATGCCTAAGTTGGTAGTTTCTGAAGTATGGTAAATGGAATTAATAATTAAATATAACAGTATTTAAACTGTCTATGATTTCATTGATATGGCTACTACTTTGACTGATATAGATTGAATCCTGTTCATATTTTAGTTTGAAGTGTGATGTTGCTCAAAAAACTCATTATCTGGTAAGCAGCTTTCTGATTATGAGCCAAATTGAACTTAGACAAGGTAACCTTCAGATCATGCAACCTTTTTTTTGACCTGCAGTCAAAGCCTTTCCAGCTCGGTAAGGACCTGCCAGAAATTATATTTGGTTCATATTAAGAACCCTGTGTTATCACTTTTACACAATGAGGCTTAGTGTAGGATCTGAGTGGTACAAGTATTTTAATATCCCTGTTTAATATGTATTTTATTTTCTTTAGTATTTTCAAGATAGTAATAGTAATGAGTGAACATGTTTTCTTAAAAGTTGTTCTTTTCCCCTTTTAAAATTTTTTCCTCTTCTAGAATGTAAGTCAGTTATCTCCAGATGGCCCTTTACCACAGCTTCCTTTACCATATATTAACAGCTTGGCAACACGGGTTTTCTTTGGCCATGACAGACGACCAGCAGAAGGTAAGTGGAATTATTATTTTTAACTATATTATATCTTAGATGTAACCTGAATATAAACACTTTGCACCAAATCTCGGCTTTTCTTGGATTGTCCCTAGTTTTCTTGCACAAACATGTTTAAGTCAATAAAAATCTCATAAAGTGATTAAAACTTTTTAAAAACAAAATCACATCAGCATCAGTCAACATTCATTTGTTTTGAGTAGTCATGTTCGTATGCTCAATTTGGGGTCTTTTTTTTTTAGGTGAAAAGCAAGCAGCTACTCATGTAAGTCTTGATCAGGAATATGATTCTGAGTCTTCTCAGCAGTGGAGGGAACTTGAAGAGCAAGTTGTAGCTGTAATTAACAAAGGAATAATTCCATCAAATTTCCATCCAACACAATACTGTTTGAACAGCTATACAGATAACTCAAGGTTTCCACTTGCAGTAGTAGAAGGTGATGTATTTGAATTTTGCATTCTATATTTTTTTAAACCTAAAGTTGACAAGTGGTTTTTTTCATATGTGGGATTAGGAAACTAGCAGTTTTGAGGGTAAAATTATTGCTTTATTTTAATGGTGAAGAATTGAACCAAATCAGACCTGAATTGGTAAACTATTCACTGTTTATTCACTGTTCTTCAATGTTGGCTTTTCTTTAATAGAACCAATAACTGTGGAAGTGGCTTTTAGAAACCCCTTGAAGGTTCCACTTTTGTTGACAGAATTGTCTTTGCTTTGGAAATTCCAACCTAAAGGTTCAAATTCAAAGGATAATGAAGAAACAAAAGAACTAGTAAGTTATTAAAAGGTATTTGTAGTGAATGTTTCCACAATTATAACTTAGTAGATAGTCTAATAATATTCAAAAGTTTGGATTTCTCATTGAATGGTACATATTTATTCTTAAGGGAAGTACTTAAAATATGTTGTTGTTGAGTTGTTTTTCAGTTGTATCTGACTCTTCGTGATCCCATTTGTGATTTTCTTGGCAAAGATGCGGGAATGTTTGCCATATCCTTCTCCTGCTCATTTTATAGATGAGGAACTGAGGCAAACAGGGTTAAGTGATGTACCCAGGGTCACACAGCTAGTAAGTGTCTGAGGCCAGATTTGAACTCAGGAAGATGAGTCTTCCTGACTCCAGGCCCAGTACTATATCCATTGTGCCACCTAGCTACACTTAAAATATGTTTTTGAGGATGATATTGTTACAGTGGCTACTCATTCTGATTTAAATGGTTTACTTAAATGCTTTCTGCTCAGTCTTTCATGCAAAATTATGCTCCATTCCAAACCTAAATATGTTAAAATAATGTAATAGAAGAAATTAGTTTCAATCAGAAAAGCATTCCACTTTTGTAATGCTGCCAGTGTTCAAGAAAAAGTTGAATTATTTTTCGTGTAATTCTCTTAAAAAGGTCAATAAGTTGCTAAACGATTTTGAAAAATTTCTGTATAGTTGAAATAAAAACATTGGTGTTTTTAAGAGATGAATTTAATTTAGTTGTATTATTAATTTATGTGAAACTCTTAATCAGCATTTATTAAGCATCAGGCACTATACTAAGCACTGGGAATATAAAGAAAGGTAAAAGGCAGTCCTTGCTCTCAGAATGCTTACTGTCTAATGAGAGAGACCATATGTAAACAACTATGTACAGACAAGATTTCAATCCCTCACAATAAGGGAGATTGGTAATGGCTTCCTGTAGAAGATGGGATTTTAGCTAGGATTTGAAGGAAGCCTAGAAAGCTAGTAAGCGGTGATGAGGAGAGTGACAGTTCCAGACATAAAGGATAGCCGGTGAAAAAGCTCTGACTTGAGAGATGGAGTGTCTTGGTCAAGAAACAGCAAGAAGGCCAGTGTCACTGTGTCTTTAAATGAATGGTGGCAGGAGTGGGGGCAGGGTGGTGGAGGAAGTGTAAAGTATAAGAAAACTGGGAAAGTACAAGGGACCAGGTTATGAAGTGCTTTATAATCCCCCAAAAGGATTTTACGTTTGATCCGGGATCTCTTGGAGTTTATTGAATTGAGGTGGGGGAGAGAGTTAAGAGGAGAGAGGGACATGAACAAACTTGTACTTTATTGAAAGATTACTTTGACAGCTGAGTGGAGGGGGTACTAGAGTGGGAAGAGACCAACCAGCTGACTATTGCAGTAGTGTAGGTATGAAGTGAAGAAGGTCTGCCCTATGTTGGTATAAGAGTCAGAGAAAAGTAGGGGGTGTATATGAGAGATGTTCCAAAGGCAGAATTGATAGTCTTTAGCAACTTATTAGATATGGGGTGATTGAGTGTGAAGAATTAAGGTTGACACCTGCGTTGGAAACCTGGGTGACTGGGAAGATGGTAGTACCTTAATAATAGGGAAGTTTGGAAGAGGAGAAGTTTTTTTGGGAAAGTTAATGAGTTCGGTTTTGGATATTTAAGATATCTGGAGTCATCTCTAATGATGACTGATTAAATGAAGCCATTTAGTAAGTCCTTTAAACATCCCGTAATAGAATTTTCTTTAGTCATGAAATACCATTAGTAATAGATTATAATTGTATATTTCCATGTTTTCTTATATTTCTTCAACTTTTCCACTGCATGCTAGACAGTTTTCCTACAGTGGCCTGTGTTCTTTCACACATATTGTTAAGGAAATTAGCATTCTGTCACATACTGACCACATTCTGAGAGGGTCAGAAGTCAGGTTCTACAGTGTCAGTGTCCTAATGTATGCTACTTTCACAAAAGCCTTTCATGCCTGTGATATTTTGTTTCATTAGAATGTTTCTATTAAATATTATGGTTGTCATTCTGGGGAACAGTTTGGAACTATGCCCAAAGAGCTATAAAGCTCTGCATACCCTTTGACCCAGCAATACCACTGTTTCCCAAAGAGATTTTTAAAAAGGTGATGGTGGGGTGGAGAGGGAGAGGACCTATTTGTACAAAAATATTTATATCAGCTTTTTTTGTGGTGGCAAAGAATTGGAAATTGAAGAGATGCCCCTCAATTTGGAATGGCTGAACAAGTTGTGGTATATGATTGTGATTAAGTACTATTGTGGTATAAGAAATGACAAGCAGGATGATTTCAGAAAAGCCTGTAAACACTTGCATGAAGTGATGCAAAGAGAAGTGAGCAGAATTAGGAGAACATTGTACACAGTAACAGCAATATTGTATGATGATCAACTGTGAGTGACGTAGCTCTTCTCAGCAATACAAAGATCCAAGAGAAATCTGAAGGACTTATGATGAAAAACACTGTCCACCTCCAGGGAATGAATGTAGGGAGTCTGAATGCAGATTGAAGCATCCTACTCTTCACTTTATTTGGGGGGGGTGTCCTGTTTTCTTTCACAACATGACTAATATGGAAATATGTTCTGCGTGATTACACATGTATAACCTATGTCAAATTGTTTGGAACTCAAATTAAAAAAAATTAATGTTAAAAATTGTTTTTATATGCAATTGGGAAAAATAAAATATCATTAAAAAATAAATATTATGGTTGTTTTTCAGGTGACCTGTGGACATGAAATGATTGGAACTGAAGTTATATCAGAATTCTTAATTAATAGTGAGGAAACAAAAGTGGTAAATATTTGTCACATTTTCTGACATTTTATATTTTGTGTCTTACTGAAAGTAAAACTGGATATAAAAATAATCTGAACAAAGTAGCTTATTTTGGATGGCTAATTTTTATGCTGTATTATATTTTCCTTATTTATACATGCTTATTGTTATAATTCCTCACTGCATTGCTAGTAATATGTTAAAACTGAAACTCTGGAGATAGAAAAAAAAAAGAATTCTGTCTTATAGTAGAACCAGAATTGCTGAAGAGAACAAGTTTGTGATATTTTTGTTTGATAATTTCAAAATTACCCAGGTAAAGGGAATTTTGGACTTTTTCTTGTGTGAATATATTTTCATGTCTGTATCTGATTATGGTTGAAGAAGATACGCTTCTTGTCTTGAATGAAAAGCAAAAATGAATTACAGAATGAAATTGCAGAAAATTATTATTAAGACAGTAAAAATTATGCTTTTCTATAGTAAAAATTATTTGGTCTTAGAGTTTGTTTTCTTTCTTACTCCCCCCAAATTAAACTGGCCAGCGTTGTATTTTTGCAGCATGATTATATATTTATTTGATAATTTTAACTGAGAAATTATAAGAGCAAACAATAATAATAACTTGACATATCTCCACAGGCAAGGCTAAAGCTCTTTCCCCATCATATAGGGGAACTTCATATTCTGGGAGTCGTTTATAATCTCGGCACTATTCAGAGTTCAGTGGGGCTGGATGGTATTGGCTCTATTCCTGGATGTCATACAGGTAATAAAACGTTATCCTAATGAAAATAGCCAAGTAAACATGTCTCATCTCATAGAATTTAGGTATGCCCCACATATCTTCCATTCATATCCAGATAAAGACATTTATTCAAATATGTGAAAAAAGGCAAATTGAATTTTAGTATATTCTAACCCTTTAGTATAATCCAACCTTAATTTTTATTATTTTTTTAAAAATACACATCATCTCTTTTTTAATTTTTTCCCTTCTTAGGTTTATTTTATCTCTTTTCAGAACTCTCATTTATCTTTATTTTATGTCCTTTTCGTTTACGTGGTCTACTACAGGCAAATTCTACTATTGAGCATTTCCATTGTTGTCAAATTCAGTTGATTCTGATTGAGAATTAAAACATGGTTTACTCTTTTTAACAAAAATAAAACATTCAATATAAAGGAGCAAATAGTTCTAGATGTGATTGTTTTTCAGCATTTCAAGTGGTGTGATTTCATCTCACTGTGGGTATTCCTTCTTCTAACACTTAATTTCTGCCTTTTTGTGCCTTAGCACCTGGGCAAGTTACTTTACTTGTCTCACTCTATTTCCTCATTTGTAGAATGGGAATAATAATAGAACCTGTCTTACTAGGTTGTTGTGAAGAACAAATGAGATAACATATAAAGCATTTTGCAAACCTTAAAGTTATATATAAATGCTCTGGGTTCCTCAGATATTTGCCTTCCACCTAACCTGGCTTGTCTTTGTTCATATCTTCCATAGGATTTTGGAAGGTGTTTTTTTTTGTGCAATCTTGGACTCTGTGGAAGACCTTATAGCTATTTTTCTTTGCTTTTCTTTAGCATTGTCCCTCCTAGGGTACTGTTAGAGCTTTACTGCTGTGTGAATGGGGATTCTGAACTCCTCTAGGTCCTATCATATGCTGCCATCTTCTCACAATTTCATGTATTTATATTTGATTTTAGCAGAAATCATCTGAATATTTAATTCAAATGTGATTTCATAATTTTTTGATAGGTTTTACTTCCAGGGAATCTGAAACTCACTACTTTGCCTTTTCTTTTGAAACCTTCTACACAATAAGGATATACTTAAAGGCTGACTCAAACAGAAAAAATATATACACATTACTGTATTACTGTATATACTGCGTCTTAACATCATGCTCTACAAAGATACTTTTTCCCCCTTAAGTATGATTTAAATATGTGGTTGTCAGAGGACTTCTAGTTAGAAGCTATAAGGAGTCAAGGATCTGAGTTCAGATTCCTGCTCTGATACTTACATAGATTTATGCTGGTAATTTAATTTCTGGGCCTCAGTTTTCTCATCTGTAAAATGAGGACAATCAGATTATGTGATTGCTGATGTCCCTTGTAGCTCCATAGTTATCAGTAATCCAAAGTAATCGAAGAGCAGTAGTGAAATATATAATCATTAAAATGTATTTTCCTTGATGTCCTTTGCCTTTGTTTCGTATTTGTTTTGTACGTATTTTCCTTCCCCTTTCCTTGTAGCAGATTAAAATAAAGAGAAAAATACAGTTTAAACAAAACTAACCAACACATTGACTGTATTTGACTGTTTCATAGAATAGTTCTCTCCCATTCTCCCTCCTAATCCCCATGAAGGCATATAAGACAAATAATTAAGCAGCATACTATTATTGGTAATAGTAGACTTAAAAATAAGACATGCTAAATGAATGCCAATTAATCTATACTCTTTGATTTCAGTGTTGATTTGTTTTTTTTCAGGGAAGCATCCTTCTAACATAATGTCAGTAAGAGGCCGGCAGGATTTAGAAATTCAAGGGCCTCGACTTAATAACACAAAAGAAGAGAAAACATCTATTAAATATGGTCCTGATCGCCGTTTAGATCCCATTATCACTGAGGAAATGCCATTATTGGAGGTATGGATTGATTATTCAGTGATGAGTATTAAAAACATTACTACTTACAAAGGGTTGATTTGTTAAAATAAGCATGCAGAATGACCCTAGTGATATCTGGGGCTCACAATGTTGTGTTTGAATTATTAACAGAAATTGAATATATAGCTAGTGGTAAGCTATTGATGTTCATGTCAGGTTTACCATTTCTTTGAGACAAATAAGTATGGGAAAAGCTGAGTTGAAGTTTTCTAGGTCAGTTAAAAAAGTTGATAAGTGATGTACAATTATTTTTCTTTTGGTCTTGAACCTTCCCACTGATTGCTTCGGTTTCTTTGGTTTTGATCCTTAGTTCTATCCATTCCTTTTTTGATTTCTCAGTTTTTCAACTTAGTTTATACAAGTGACTCAAACTGCATGTTTCTTTCAGTGAGTGATGAATCTCCATTATAGCTGAGTTGAGCTTTACTTTTGTTATCTGTAGAACAGAGTTTACTTTCTAGCCTAGCTGCATATCGTATCCATGTTCTGTGTAACATAAGCCTTGAAATAAGAACGTTGAAAAACTTTGTCTCCTAAGCTTTAATAAATTTGATTTTAAATGCCATTTATGGATTGTTTCTACCTTAACTGTGAAAGCTTGAATTCATGAAGAATATGTGAAGAATACCTTATGTAAAAATTAAGCATCCCTGATAGGTATTATATAGAATAGAATTCTAAAATTGTATGGACTTAATTTCCTCACTTAGAAGTTACATATGTAAATGAAATCACAGGCCTAGGCCTAATTTTTGTTCCTTATTAGGGTGTACAAATTCTAAGAAATTGGGTACTATATTGTGATTTATCATTTTGGCAAGTTAGCTATGGTAAAATGTACCTGATATGTAGAAGATAGAGATTGGGACTAGACTTCTAATTTCATGTGAAGAGAATGGCTAGATGAGGAAACTCTCTGCTAATGCAAGTTGGCACCTCTTCAACTTGTAGCTTTAGAGTGCTGCCTAGAGCATTAAAATGTTAAGTTACTTGTCCAGGGCTACTTGTCATAGGCAAAACTTGAAACTAGGACTCCTGGGCTCATGCTCTTTCTGGAATGCTGCACTGAGTATAAGCAAAGGATATATTTTTTTCCCCTCCATTTTTTTCTATATAACTTGTAATTGAGGAAACATCTATTCTTTTCAGTTATAACATAAAAAGAATCAAAAATCTTTAACTACAAAGCCATTTAAAGTATGGAAATACTGGTAAAAATGAAAGAAAGTAATTTTTGTATTAGAAGCAAATATTTTCTGCTAATACCTCCCAGTCCCCCCCCTTACTTACTTTATTTGTTAGATGAATGTAATGTTGATCTTTTCATCTCCATTTTAATTTGGATACTTTAAATTCTAAGTGTACTCTATATAGCTTCCCTATCAGAGACATTTAGAAACTTTGAAAAATTTGCAAATGTTGAAAGAGAGCTCAAGACACAGTGTATAGGAAAACATTCTTTTGTGTGGTTAATTTTAAGTTACATATCCATTAAGAGGATAGATTTTTTAAAAATCTCCCACATCTTAATTTTAAATTAAATCTTAAATTTTAGTCATCCAGATAATATTGAAAATAGAGGAAAAATTATTAAAACTGAAACTCAATATCTGTGAGAAACGGGGAGAGGAGTTTGCAGTGCCCCATTCCTGTCCCTATTTTGAAAACAATGAAAGATATAATGACACATTTCTGGATGAAATTGGTTCCTCCAGAGATTAGTATCCAGATTGACCTCATTTGTCATTGTGTTAAATGATTCTGGACAGTGATTACACAGGGAATTCTCTAAATTTGTTATCGTTAAATTATGGTAGTGAAATACCAAGCTTCTGAGAACAAACTGTAAGACAATCTAATAAAGTTTTGTGAGTAAACCAAAAAAAAAAGGCAGATGAACTATAGTTCAAGGTTAAGGAAATATGCTCAAAGAAAATAGTATGGAAGTGTAATTATTTAACAGTAGAATCTCTCTGAAAAGGGCTTCGTTTCAGGACCTTGATAAAAGCTATGAGAAATTTTATGGACTCTAAAAGACACTGATTCAATGACCATATGGGCCAGGAAGACCAAAATTCTGAGTACCATTAAACAGGGGTAATAAAATTCATATAGAAAAAATACATTGCATCTATATCTGAACTATTGTTATGGGCTTCTAGTTACTTTACATCTATAAAGGTCATAAAGCTATGAAAGTCCAGAGAAAGTTCACAAAAATAGTCAAGCTGAGGATCCTATATTAGCAGTCTCTAAGTCAGTATTCTTCAGGTTGTAAAGATTACATTTCAGATGGAATACAGATAAAATTTATAAACATGATGAGGAGCAGTGAAGCATAGGGAAGAGAATGCTGGCACAGCATCAGAAAGACCTGAGTATCTAGGCAAGTTACGTAACCTCTTGGTGACTCAACTTTATAGAAGACTCTAAGGTACAGACATTTATATCTGTGGTAAGAATATCCACATAGGAAGTTCTTAACACCAGTGAAATCACCAGACTGGACTACATCCATAAAAAAATCAGTGGGATAGGGTAAAAAGGTCTCATTCACCATATCTTAAAATACATGAGATTTGGTTCTTAAAAACAAAAAGGAAGCTGGGCTTGGGGGCACATGCCTGTAATCCCAGCTCCCAGGGAGGCTGAGAGATCTGTTGAGCTTGGGAGTTTCTAGCTGTATTGGGCTACTTCAGGAAAGAAATGCCCCCCCCCCATCCCCGGAATATGGGGCCACCAGGTTGCCTAAGGAGGGAGCCAGCCCAGGTCAGAAATAGAAAAGGTCAAAGCAATGGGGCTGTGAGTGGCCCCTGCCTTTCCAGTATGGGCAAGGTAGGCAAACATCCTGTTGGAAGGAAAGAGGGAAGAAGGATGAAAGGGAGAACTAAAGAAGGTCAGGAGGGAGGGGGTGAAAGAGGGAAGAAGAAAGGAGGTTCGTTTAAGACAAATCAAAGAAGTAGTTATGCAGAAGACCTTTTCTATCTGTAATTCAAGGTGTCACGACCATGTTATTGGAAGGCCTAGAATATTTCAGAATGAATTAGTTAAGAATAAATATGACACAGCTGTTAGTCTTTAAAGAGCAACATTTCTATAATTTGCTTAAGGTTGATAACTGATAACAAAGAGAATGCTGAGCTGCTCACTTGTTACTTTGCATGTTTTTTTCTGCCATGTAGAACAAATCTTGTACCAGAGACACAAAAGAAATAAATAGGGAGTTGATGACAAATGTGAGTAAGGGAATAGAAGTGAGCACCTAGCTGCCCATGATGAATTTAAGTCATTTGGCTCAGATGAATTACATCATTTGGTACTGCAAGATCTGAAAGCTGTGATCGTTGGGCGACTTGCAGTGATATTTGAAAGATCATGGAAAATGAGAGAGGCACCACAAGATTGGAGAAGGGCAAATATTGTCCTGATTTTCAAAAAGGGGAAGATAATACTTCTTGCTCTAGGCCAGTGACCTTGACTTCACTGTCTGGGCATATTGTAGAACTGATCATGAAAGAGATGGTTGGCAAACTTTGAGAAAAGAAAGTGGTGATTACAAAAAACCAGTTTGACTTTATCCAGAATGCAGATTGGCAGGCTAACCTCATTCCCTTTTTTGACAAGATTACTAAAATAGAAGATGAGGGAAATGCTGTGGTGTAGTTTACCTAGATTTTAGCAAAGCTTTTTAATAAAATAGGCCATACTACTCTTTTGGAGGTATAGATTAGACAAGAATACAGTTAATTCATGTAAGAACTGGTTAGATGGGCTCAAAAAATAGCTAATGGTTCAGTGCTAACCTGGCAGTTCTCCAGTAGAAGAGGCCATCTGTCTGTGGCACTGTGATATTCAACTTTTAAAAGCATTTTATCTGTTTTGTATTCTGCATTTAACAAACACCAAATAAAATGGGCATTTCCATATACCTGGTATAACAAAAAGATGCTTGTATATAAAATTGCAGATCTCTATTGTGTACAGTTTGCTTTTCTTTTAAATATGTAAATAAATTCAGTATGTAACTTTTAAGTCTCACTTATCTGTGATTCTTTCTGGCCTTCTCTTTCTCTTTTCCACCAATTATCAAGCATTTTCCCTCCCTCTTACCTCTCCCTATTCACTGAAAAGAAATATTGAAATAAAGAAGAAATACAGACTCCTTGGATCATAAGCAGGTTGTGACTAAATAAATTCTCACTTTGGCCATGTCCAAAAATGCGTTTTTTATTCTGCATATTATTCCATCAACTCTCCTTCATGAGGTAGGCAGCATTCTTTTCAGTTCTCTGCAGTTGTGGTTGATCATTGCATTGATCAAAATTCTTAAATCTTTCAGAACCATTCATTTTTACAATATTGATGTTCTCCAGTGTAAATTTTTCTTCTGGTTCTGCTCACTTCACACTGTATCAGTTCATAAAAGTCATTCCGGGTCTCTTTGAAACCATCCTTTTCTCTGTTTCTTACAGCATAATAATAATTTCATTATACTCACATACCACAATTTGTTCAGCCATTCTCCAATTAGTGTATACTCTATTAGTTTCCTTTTTTTTTTTGCCACTGCAAAAAGAGCTGCTATAAATATTTTTGTACGTATAGGACATTTTCTTCTTTATTTAATCTCTTTGGAATATAAGCCTAGCACTGGTTTTCCTGGATTAAAGGGCTTATTCTGTCTAGTAATTTTCTGGTCATGCTTCCAAATTGCTTTCCAGAATGTTTAGACTTATTGTGGCCACATCAATAGTGCACCAATGTGCCTATTTTCCCTTAGCTCTTCCAATATTTGAGGGGTTTTTGGTCAGCTTTGCCAGTTTGATGGGTGTGAGGTGGAACATCAGAATTAGTTTAATTTGCATTTCTCTGTTAGTGATTTGGAGCATTTTTATATAGCTGTAGTTTGAGTTTCTTTGTTTGAGAGCTGCCTGTTCAAATCTTTTGACCATTTATCAAGTGGGAAATGGCTCTTATACATTTAAATCAGTTCCTTATATATCTTGGGAATGAGACTTGCTGTATCAGAGAAACTTGCTGTAAACATTTTTCCCAGTTAAATATTTTCTTTTAATCTTAGCTATATTGAATTTATTTGTGCAAAAAACTTTTAAATTTTATTTAATCAGTCTTATACCAATTAAATTGGCTTTTTAGACTTCTGAGATCCTTTGTATTATTTTTTTGGTCATGAACTCTTCCCCTGTTCATAGATTGGAAAGGTAATTTCTTCCATGTTCCTCTAATTTATTTATGATGTAACTTTTTATATCTAGGTCATTTATCCATTTGGAGTTTATTTTGGAATAAGCTGTAAAGTGTTGGTTTAAGCCTAATTTCTGTCATACTGCTGTCTGGTTTTCCTAGAAGTATTTATCAAATGATGAGTCTTTATTCCAGTAGTTGGGTTCTTTTGGTTTCTTGAACATTAGGCTGCCTGGATAAAGGTATAAGTGGAATGCTCACCAATTTTTCAGGGGACAGATATAAAACTAAGACTGACAGATAGATAGCATGCTGTATGACAGTCAGTATCCAAAAGTATCTTGACAGGGTCAAGCAGGGGTGGGGAACCTGTGGTTTCATGTCCACGTGGGGCCCTTTAGGTCCTCAAGTGCGGCCCTTTGAATCCAAACTTCACAGAACAAATCCCCTTAATAAAAGGATTTGTTCTATAAAACTTGGATTCAGTCAAAAGGCTGAATCCCAAGGACCTAGAAGGTCACATGTGGTCTCAAGGTTGCAGGTTCCCCACCCCTGGGGTAGAACATTGGGCTGAATGTAATAAGTTGAAATTCAGTAGGTATAAATTTAAAGTCTTACACTTGGGTACCAAAAAATTCATCTTCACAGTCCTTTATGTGGGATATATTGTTAGACAGCAGTTAGGAAAAATATGCTGGGGACTCAGGTGACTTGGGAGCTTACATATTGGCAGTATAGTGTTGCCACCCAAAAAAATTATACTCTTTGGCTATATTAGGAGGGATAACAGGGGCAGCTAGATGGTGCAGTGGATAGAGCACCAGCCCTGAAGTCAGGAGGACCTGAGTTCAAATCCAGCCCCAGGCCAGACACTTGACACTTACTGGCTGTGTGATCCTGGGCAAGTCACTTAACCCCAATTGCCCCCCCCCAAAAAAAGGAGGCATAACTTCCAGGAATAGGAAATACTTATCTAGAGTATTGTTTTCAGTTTTGGGTGTCAGAAGGTTTATGATAAAAGTGGAAAATATCCAGAGGAGGGTAGTCATGCTGAAGGACCTTGAGTCCATGTCACATGAGGACCAGTTGAAGGAATTGGACGTGGTTAGCCTGGAGAAGAGAAGATGTAAGGGACAGGAAGGAGAAGACTGGAGGATATGAAAGCTATGGCTATAAGGCAGCTAGCTGGTGGCACAGTGGATAAGTACTGGGCCTGGAGTCAGGAAACCTGAGTTCATATTCATCCTCAGACACTTACTGTGTGACGCTGGGTAAGTCACTTGATTTCTCTTATCTTTAGTTTCCTTAGTTGTAAAATGGGAATAATGATAATAGTACCTACCTCACAGGGTTATTGTGAGGATCAAATGAGATATTTGTAAAAAGTGCTTAGTATAGAACCTCACATCTAATAGGTATTATAGAAATGTTTATTCTTCCCTCTGTTCAAGTATGTGGAGGCCTATCGTGTGGAGGTGGGATTTGATTTGTTCTGCTTGGCTACTGAGGGCTGAACTAGAAGCAAGGGGTAGAAGTTGTGAAGATGCCAATTTAGGCATGATAACAAGAAAAATTTCCTAACAATTAGAGCTGTCCATGCCTTGAGAAATAGTAGATTCCCCACTTTGGAGATATTCAGGTAGAGGTTGGATGACTATTTGCTGGTTGTATTGGAGTAGAGGCAGCCAGATAAACAATGGATAGAATACTGGGCCTGGAGTCCAAAAGATCTAGGTTCATATCCAGCCTCAGACTTTTAATAGCTGTGTGACCCTGGACAAGTCACTTAACCTCTGTCTTACTTTGCTTAATTGTAAAAGGGATAGCACCCTTCAGAACAAGAGTAGCACCTACCTCATGGAGTCATTGTGAAGATCAAGTGAGAACATTTGAAAAGTGCTTAGCACAATGCCTAGAAGTAGTAGACACTTAATAAATGCTTATCTCCCTACACACACCACACCCTCCCCCCACACCTCCCCCCCCCACCTCGAAGTAGGTGGGCCACTGAAGTCTCTTACCACTCCTCAAATTCTGTGATTTGATGACCTATTCACACCACCCCTGTCATCTTATCCTTCCCTCTTTTGTCTAACAATCCATTTCCTTAATGCTTGCCAAAGTGTCTTTATTTCTGATTTACTTTTGAGCCACCTCCATTTTAGTTGGTGCAGTTATTAAGAACACCCAGACTACTGAATTAGAGATCTTAATAAATATGTTGATTGATTGACAGGTTTACCTCATTTGGAGACTCATGAGGAGGATCTACTTTCTTGGAAGGAGCCTAATTACTTTATTTATTACTGATTTTTTGATGAGATTAATGGAGGGATCACTAGGGGGGGACATTGGAACTCTAGCTTTATAAATGTCCAGAATGGCTATTACACTAAATTATTGCATAACTGTGTTCTGTAATAATGCTGATCATTCTTAATTTTTAAAAAATGCAGTCTCAAACATAAAGGCATTTTAAAACTTTCAGGAGTAATTCCACTGGAGGTTTCAGAAATCATTCAAGAATAGAAGTGTCTACAGAGAGTTTTACCAAAACTACTTTTCCTTTTAACTTTGTTCCTCTGCTAGTTTTCCTCTTTGGTTCTCTGCCTTTCCTTGCTATAACAGTTGAGTACCTTCTGAAAGTCCCTTATTAGTAGGTCATTATGATATTCTGAGTTTTTACATACGTGTATACATATTCGTACACACAAACATATTCATATAAAAACATACTTTTCCCTTCTCCCTTGTGATAAAATAAAGGAAACATTATCTTGCCCACCATCTCCATATTACCAATGTGCAAATAATAAATATTTGAAGTATTTTTTTCTTTTCAGTTGAGGTGTGATATAGGATGAGAAATTGGAATTTGTTGAGTAAATACATCACTAGTTTTTACATACAGTGGAATAACTATTCTTGCACTGACTAGAGGTCAAGGTATTGATTATAATTTATAAAGTTCCAAAAAGACACATGGCCCATAGGCTGCATACTGCCTACCACACTCTGGAGGGAGGCCTGAACTGGATTAAAATGCATGTGGGAAATATTTAAGAAATAAAAATACAGTAAAACAAAGATGATGTTAAATACGTGGTTTTCTAAGATAATATGTGACCCACAGGGATCCTTATATATGGTTTAGTGGTTGTTGTTTCTATTTGGGTTAGGCACCACTGCTATAGAATTCCCTCTTATTATCCCTTTCTTGCCAGCCTGTCAGACTGTACCTGTTGTTAGGGTAGTCAGAATTATCATTTTCTTGAGACTTATCCTAAACAAAGTATCCCTAAATATGCCACTGAATTGTAGATATAACTTTATAATTAATTTGCCTGCAAAGACAGTTTCCTTGTTTTGATTATGATTAATGAACTGCTTATAAAAATGTCTTGCTAAACCTATTTTTGTTAAAGAGTACAGACTCAAAAAAAAAGTAGACTCAAACGAAAAACAGGAAAACTATTCTATATGTCAGCCATAGTAATCAATATTGTTTTAGACTATTTAAATAACTAGACAATATAAGGGTGGAATATTGTTATGGTGTAGGAAATGGTGAATTGATGGACTTAGAAAAATGTGGAAAGACTTGGATTTATGAAAGAAGATGTCGTCCATCCTCAGAGAAACAGAAGACAGACAAGTATAGTACAGTCTTATGTAGATGCATATGAATGCATGTGTCTATATATGAGTATGATTATAGATACTTCTGTGTGTGTGTGTGTGTGTGTGTGTGTGTGTGTGTGTGTGTGTGTTTAATTGTAGCCTTTGGGGTTGGGAGGGGAGAGAAAGGGGAGAAAAAGAACAAAGTAAAAAGTACACAGCAAAGAATAAAAGAAAATTTACAAGGAAGCAAAGGAGAGATGGACAGCTCTCAACACAATGTGTAGTATTTATAGGCTTTCTTGAAGTGGAAATTTATTGCTGTATATTTTGAATCCTCTCTTATGTTCTGCCATGCACATGGCGATGCTTTTTTTCTTTTCTTATTTTGTTTTTAAGTTTATATTTTTTTTTATTGTATACTTAAAAAAAGTAGAGACTCAGCTGTAGAAAGAAGTTCAAGATAGCCAAAATAATAATTTTTTCCTCCCCCAATGCAGGTGTTCTTTATAAATTTTCCTACAGGACTTCTTTGTGGGGAAATCCGAAAAGCATATGTTGAATTTGTCAACGTCAGCAAGTGTCCTCTTACTGGATTGAAGGTTGTTTCTAAACGTCCAGAGTTTTTTACTTTTGGTGGTAATACTGCGGCTCTAACACCTCTGAGCCCCTCGGCTTCTGAGAATTGTAGTGCTTACAAGACTGTTGTGGCAGATTCTACCTCTGGGGCTACTGCCCTCACATCATCAGCTTCCTCGGTAGACTTTGGCTTAGGAAGTCAGCCAGAAGTTATTCATGTGCCCCTTCCTGACTCTGTTCTTCTCCCTGGGGATTCAGTCCAGCTGCCTATGTGGTTACGTGGACCAGATGAAGAAGGCGTTCATGAAATAAACTTTTTGTTTTATTATGAAAGTATTAAAAAGCAGTCTAACATCTGGTGAGTATTTTTAAATTTTTCTAAGATAAACTTCCATTTTTAATGTGTTTTTTAAAATATGCACATTATTAATATACTACCATTTTCAAAAGGAAAACAATCACCCCTCTTCTTTACTGTACATAATGTTTATGCCTCAGGTTGTTCCTAATATCTCTGAACTGGCTGCAAGATTTGACAGAGGTGGACTCTAATCTCTAAGACCACTTCCAGCTCCAAAATGCAATGATTCTGATATGGCCAAAGGTTCCATAAATTTCCAGGTGACCACTGTGTCAACCCGGTGTAACTGGATATCGTTCATACTTGAAGAAGCTATCTAACCCATCATCAGGAGGGTGTGTGCTTTGACATTATTTTCTTCCTTTAGTGGATTTAATTATATGCCTGTCCATTCACTCTATTTCACACAGGACCCTTTGTAACCAGTATATACATTTCCAAAACTGCTGGCTTGTATTGCAGTTTAATTTATGTCATGGGACAGAATGAAACTAATTAATTAGCTCACGTGGAGGATTGCTTATCTTGGTCATAATTCAACATATGGCATAGCAGAATCCTATTTATGTAATGGTTGTTTCAGGAAAATAGTTGGAAATGACTTTCTTTTCTATGTTTACTTTAATAGAGCTTTTGAAATAGTTTGTAGGGCAGTTTCAGACCATAAAAAAAAAACTGGTTTGTTTTAGTCAACACTGCCAATTAAATGTCAAACAAGACACTTATTCAGTGGCCACTTTTTACCAGTGCTCATCATAAACACCTTAGCAAATTAGGGTAGGCAGTGTGTAGCATGAATGAAATTATAACAGATTTGGGGCAGAAATGATGGTCCAAATATCAGGATAATTCACAAAGCTGAATTAAAAATTGACTTTCTTGGGTTATTTCAAAATATAACCACATGACTCATAGAACTAATTTTTCAGTAGAAATAAACATCTGACATATAAGTGGACTTTTAGAATAGACCTAAAAGACATAACTTATTTGAACAATCAATTCCTGAAATGATAGTAATTTTTACATTTTACTAGTAAAAAATTTTTTTGGTCAAGAGTGTCACCATTTGAAAAAATTGACTCAGTTCTCCTTTTGGAAGTGAATGAGTTTAAATGTTAACAAGAAAACATAAGTCAGTCTACTTTTGAAATACCAAAACTTCTGTTTAAGAGCCATTAGTAGTATATGACTTTTTTAATTAGTTAGAAATAAGCAGAATTAAAAATTAAAATATAAACATATATTCCTCCAAAGTTTGCAAAGCACTTTTACATAAATCTCAGTTCTTCAGATAACTGTGTGAAATCAGTCCTGTTGGTGTCCCCCATTTTCCAAGGAGGAAATTGACAAGTAACTTGCTCAGAGGTCACAAAACTGTTTAGAGTCTGAGGTCATTCTTCTCTGCTCTACCATCTCAGTGAGCCTGTGTTACTTAGGGTTTTTTCAGGGTTTGGTGACCAAAGGGAATAGAAACTTTAATTAGCAACCAAGATTTCATTCATAAAGAATTTTTTAAAATTAATTTATTTTGAATTGTAAACAATCACTTCCATAAGCTTTTGAGTTTTAAATTTTTCTCTCCCTCCCTCCCCACCTCCTTCTCCAAGATGACATGAAATCTGATATAAGCTATACATATACATTCCTATTAAACGTATTTTCACATTAGTGATGTTGTAAATAAGAATTAGAACCGATAGGAGGAACCACCAGAAAGAGGAAACAAAACACAAGAGAAGAAAAAAAATAGCAAATAGTATGCTTCGATCTGCATTCAAACTCCATAGTTTTTTCTTCTTTGTGGATAGCATTTTCCATCACAAGGCCTGTGGAGATGTCTTAGATCCTTCTATTGCTGAGAAGGGTTAAGTTTATCACTATTAGTCATCGGACAATGTGGCTGTTATTGTATACAACATTCTCCTGGTTCTGCTCACTTCACTCAGAATCAGACCATACAAGTCTTTCCAGGTTTTTCTGAAGTCAGCCTGTTCATCATTTCTTATAAAGAATTTATTTAAAAAAAAAAGAATTTATATTTAAGGTTAACTATTCAGAACTGTAGTTAACCTGTCAATTTATACTGAGAAATATTCCTTCTATAATTTCTTCATCCTTCTTCAAAGAAACAAAACACTTGAAGTGATCTTAATTGCTGATTGTTGCCTTACCCTTATTTAGAAGTAAAAATAACTGTTTATTGTCAGCAGATTTACTCAGACCTAGGTGGGCAATTCTCTGGACCTCTGGAATATTTAGTTACCTGTTTTCAGGATGATTTAGGAACAAATCACATTTTCTGACTAAGATATGAATGATTATTAAATCATACATAGCATGTATTCATATATATTAAATTCATTTCTTCAAACATTTTTATGCCAGACACTGTACTAGGTTCTGGAGATTCAGAGAATAGTTTTTACGCTCAAGGAAGTTACATTCTTTTAAGGGAGATAGCATGTATATATGTAAATATAAACAGAGTGAATACTAACAAAATACAAGATATAATTAGGGGAGGGAGAGTGGTAGAGAGTTGAGATCAGGAATGTTTTATGTGGCAGGTTGTACTTGATCGGAGTCTTGAAGGAATTATAGAAAATTCTTTTGGGAAGCAATTAATTGTAATGGATAAAGAAGATAGTAGTTTTACATGAAGGAGAAAATACAGGTCAAGAATTTCAAAAGGAGAGGACTGCATGTGGGGAATTATTTTAAAAAAATTGGCTTCCTCCTAGCAAAAGGTATATAATTTTTTTGTATCTAGAGAGTTTAGAAGAGTGACAATTGGTGTGTAGGTCTCAAAAGCCATGCTTAGAAGTCTAAAGTTTGATGTGGTAGCCATTTTAGAATAAGGATTAATATGGGGGTGTGGGGAGATATAGATGATATTAGAACAATATATCTGAACAGGTATATGTGGATGCTAATTGTGTACAGGTTAGTTGTCTAAGCTAAAGGATTACAATAGGGAAGTTTTAAATGTATAGGAAGGAACCATCAACCACTGAGTTAAAATCCAGTTGTGAAAGGAAATCATCAGATGTAGGATCATACTTCTAGAACCCGTGGAGACCTCAGAGGCCACCAAGTTCAACTCTCTTATTTTTCAGATGAGGAAAATGAGACAGGAATTCAAAGTGATTTTCCCAAAGTTATACAGGTAATAGTGGAGGTGGGATTCAAAGTTGGCTTCTGACTGCAGAGCGTTGCTCACACCAGGAGGAGCTTTTTGGAATAGGTTGAACACTTGGTCTGAGAAGTCTTCTGGTATCATTATTTTCACCACTCATTTGGCGTTTGCTACATGCTGTTTTTATTTTATTTTATTTTTTATGTGACTGGATAATAGGACCCTAGATTTAGAGATGGAAGGGAACTTAGGGATCATGTAAGGCCCAGAAAGGGGACATGACTTGTGAAAGTTCACACAAATAGAAAAGGGCAGAGTAAGGAATTGATCTCACGTGTGTCTGACTCTAAATCCAGAACTCTTTATCCTCTCTGACTGTATTTATTTCAACCAGTATTGATTACATGACCTCCATATTACAAAGCATTGTGCTGGTTGCTGTAGCAGATGCAAGAATAACTAAGGCTTGTTTCCTATCCTCAAGGAGCTCATAATTTTATAAGGAAAATAATAAATCACATATTGCCTTATGTTAGTTATTTGTATATAAGCACCATACAAATAGAAAAAGAGAACTATAGAAAAAAGAGAGAGGATGGTATGATTAGGGAAGGCTTCCTGGAGGTGATATTTAATCTGGACTCTTAAGACTGAGTAGAGTTTCTCTGTCTCTCTCTTTTTAAAGTTTCATTGATGTCTTTTGTTTTACTGTCATAGTCATTTCTAGATTGGAAATATACCTTAAACTGAACCTTTAAACTAAAATTTAAAAATATATACATTAAACCCATACCCTCTTCAGTGAACTTTCCCTTAAGAAAAAGAAGTTAAGCAAAACTAACTGACCAGTTAATCAAGTAGACTTTCAATATATAGGGAGGGATACAAGGACAGCGCATTGCAGGTAAAGACACCTGCATGTGCTAAAGCTTAGAGAAGAAAAATCAGGGAAAGCCCATGGCATACTCGAGAGACTGATGGTTGTACTGTAGTGCTTAAGGAGAGAGGAATGGAATGAGACCTGTGGCCTGGCAGGGAGGTGAAGTCAAGATAACAGACAACCTTCAAGCCGGACTAATTTGGGTTTTATTCATTAAGCATTTGGTAGCCTTTAGATATTTGTTTTTTTAAGTAGGGAAGTGATATGATCAAAGCAGTGCTGTAGGAAAATGAATCTTGAGGTACTGCAATCAGAATTGATCAGAAGAAAAACAGGTGACTAGGAGACTAGTTAGAATGTTAGAGCATCATTATAATATTCTAGGTGCAAGGTAATAATAGCTGGCACTTGTATTTTAAGGTGTGCAAAATACTTTATATATCTGTGTGTGTATGTGTGTATCACTTTCTGAGGAAGGTGCTATTATTTGTGTTTCATACATGAGGAAACAGTTTCCTCAGTTTATAGATGAGGAAATAGTTAAGCGATGTGATAGGGTCAAAGAGTATCTGAGGCAGGATTCAAATGTATTTCTTTCTGACTGCAGTGCCACCTAGCTGCTTCTATTAATAAGGGTCTGAACTTTTGGCATTCAAGACTATAAACACACACACACACACACACACACACACACACACACACACGTCTTCCTATACCTTATATTACCTCCCACTCTACCCTCCCATCCCACTCCCTACTCCCTATCACTCTGTGATACAGTAACACTGACCTTGCTCTTCCTTGAGTTCATCTGCCAATTTGGGGCATATTCACTGTTCTCCAGGGCTCCTTCCTCATCTCTATTTCCTGGCTTGCTTCAGTTTGCTGCTAAAAATCCCACCTTCTGCATGAAGCTTTTTCTGCTTCCCTGTAATCTAGTGCCTTCCTCTATTTATTATCTTCAGTTTATTCAATATACATCTTGTTTGTACGTAGTTGTTTGCATGTTGTCTCCTCCATTAGATTGTAGCCTCCTTGAGAGTGGTGACTTTCTTTGACCTTTCTTTGTATCCCCCCAGTGGTGCCTGGCTCATGGTAGGTGGTTAATAGTGTATATTGGCTGTGGAGGAAAAAAACAAAGGAACCGAGTTGAGAGACTCTGAAGGAACAAGCCATAGAACTTGTAACTAGATGTGGGTGATACGGAAAAGGAACAGCCAGTAAAACGCTGAAGTTTTAAGCCAGAATGACTGAGATAGGGGGTAGGGGTGGGTAACACTAACAAAAATAGAAAAATCAGGAGAAGGTCCTCTTTTAAAAAGGGAGAAAAAAGGAAGATAAGTACAGTGTGACATTTCCATTTAAAAGTATTGGTAAATCCTTATGAGCATTTTTAGTAGGTAGTAGTAAATTCAGAACTGGGACAGGGTGGTGGTGGTAATGACATTTGGGAGTCATTCTTGGTGGTGATAATAGCTGAAACTTTGGGAATGAATGAGGTTGCTGAGGGTTTAGGAGGGTGAAATTTGATTTTTTCAGTTAAATCCTGTCCCTGTCCAATGTGGCTGAAAGATTAAGACCAATCTGTAAAGCTTTAAAAGCTAGACAGAAAAGTTTCATCATACTTGATTTTATAGTTCATATTTGAACCTAGACACACTAGGGAACCACTGATGCTGATTGATTAAGGAAGTGATTGTTATGTGCATAAGAAAAATCACTTTCTCAGCAGGGTTTAGGATGGACTGGAGTTGGGGTAAGTCTTGAGGCAGAGACATCAGTTAGGAGACTGTAACAATAATCTAGTCAAGAGCTGATGGGGGCCTGAACTGTGGTAGTGCATGTTGGCTATTAACCTGAAAGGCTGCTGGTTTTGATTTTCCTGCTCATGTGAAATACTTTGAGATCAATAGCTTACAGTGACTGGAGCAATATTAGGCCTTTCAAAGGATCAATCAAAATTGTATTAAACCAGTGGAAAGGTTTTTTTGTTTGTTTCCATGGGATGGCAAACCTCACTAGTCTAATTAAATATGAAATAATTGAATAAAGACTTAATTTTCGAGTGTTAAGCTGAAGTATTAGAAATATTTTTCTTTGTGATATTCTGATTATTGTCAAATATGTGGTACCAAGTAATAACCACTATTGCAACTTCATAATTTTCATTTTTGATATTTATTAATCTTTTATTTTTATATATGATTAATTTCCAAAGATATCCCTCCTTCTTCCATGCCTAGAAAGCAATCCTTTGTAACAAAGAATAAAAGAACAAGGAAAAAACTCAGCACATTAACCACATGTCACAGTATATGTAATGTTTCACATCTATAATTTACTAGTGGAGGGAAGTGACTTCTCTAAATTCTGGGCCCAAGCTTGTTCATTATAATTATATAGCATTCAATTTCAGTTTTTTATTTTTTCCATTTACATTGTTGCAGTCATTGCATATTTTTTTTTCTTGCTTCTGCTTATTTCACTTTGCATCAGTTCATGTGTTCCCATACTTTAGAGTTTACATTTATTTTTCTTCAGTCACAGGGTATTAAGACATACAGCAGTTATTTGTACTAGCCGATCTTTGAATGTTCGAGCTACAGTCTGCAGAAGTAATACTCTTGAAGGTGAAGAAGGCAGAGGAGGCAATATGCTTGTCTTTGTGGATGTGGAAAATATCAATACTGTAAGTTTTAGTTTTCTCTTGTAAAATTAGTTTTTTGTTTTAACTACACACTTAACTCAAGTTTCAGTTGAGTAGATTTTTTTCCTTTGTAGACTTTGTAATCTATTGGTATAATTGTAGAAATAATTATATAATAACTCATTATATTAACTATCCAGTGGAATGTAGGATACAGGAATCACTATACCCAGGTCTGGACCTCAAAGCTCTCTTAGCTTCTTAACGTTAATTAAGTGTTAATACCTCATTTAGCTACATAAATTTGACCCTGAGCATTCCTTCTTATTTTTTGGGTACATATGGCAAATTCATGTGTCATATAAACTGTTAATCTAAACAAAAAGAAACATCAGTAAATCTTGAAAAAGGAAACATCAGATAAAGAATGTTATAATTTGGTCATTAAGGGCAAGTTGATAAAGTTAAATTTGTAGAATTCTCATGGGTTTTCAGTAACTCTCAGTGTTGCAATGTTATTCCTTTCAGCAGACCTCCATGAGTTCTGAGGACGTAATCTTAATAGATTTGTAATAGTTTCACTTTTCCTGTTTAGAGTACTTGAGGATTTCTTGGTACGTTAGCCCCTTAATATAGAGGAAATTCTCTCTAGGCAAATTATGATCACATTAAGAAGACACAGATAGGGTTTTTAAAGGATTTATTCTTAGTTTAATCATTCATTGTAATGTAACTGGCTGTAGCATTTGAACACACCACTTTGTAGGATATTTTGAGAATTGATGCACTGATTTTTTTTTAAAGATTCCAAAACATGAAGTATCTTTATTTTTTTAATCAACAAAAGTTAGCCTTCTCTTCCTCTCCTTCCTTACTCCCAGTCCTCATCAGGTGAGAAGGAAAGAAAAACAAAATCCCTGTTGAAAACATGTACAGTCAGGCAAAACAAATTCCCACCTTGGCCATGTCCAAACAAAATATATCTTGGTTTGTAGTGAGTCTATCACTTTTCTGTTAGAAGGTAGGTAGCCTGCTTTATCATCTGGAATTGTGTTTGGTCATTATGTTGATCAGAGTTCCTAAGACTCTTCGTCAGTTCACGCAAGTCTTCTTAGGCCTCTCTCCAAAACCATGCTCTTCATCATTTCCTACAGTACAACAATATTCTATCACATTCATGTACTATAACTTGTTCCAACATTCCCCAGTTGGTGGAAACCCCATTAATTTCCAGTTCTTTGCCACTATAAAAGGAACTACTGTAAATATTTTTGCACAGCCTTAGAGTTTGCTTTGCTTAGGACTAATCCTTTCCTTAATATACCCTTGCTCTTATAACCCCCTTCTGTTTCCTACCCAGTTCCTTGTGAGCAAAATGTATTTCTGTACCCAACTCTGTGTGTGTGTGTGTGTGTGTCTGTGTCTGTGTGTGTGCGCGTGTGTGTATGTGTGTATGTGTTCTCTCCTTTCACCAGTTCAGATGAGATGGAGGTTCCAGCATCATTTGTTCCCCTCATCCTTTTTTCCTTGTTAGTATAAACTTGTACACCTGATTATGTGAATTTTCCTCATCCTTCCATTCTTTTTTTCTCCTAGTTAATTCCTCCTTCCTACTTCCCTTTCCATTCTTTTAGGATGACCAAAGCATAACAGAACCACTCCCAGATCCTCTGTTTAGACTCCTTTCCATGACCCCTAATGGTGATAGGGTTGTCAGAAATTCTGGGATGTCTTCTATTTCAGTAAAGGCTCATTTTTCCCCCTTGTAGTATTACATTCAGTTTTGCTGAATAAATTATTCTTGGTTGTAAATCTATGTCTCTTGCCTTCTGGAATTTCATTTCTCAAGCTCTCTGCTCCTTTATAGTGTTGGCTGCTAAATCATTTTTGATCCCGATTGTGGCTCCTCAGTGCTTGAATTCTTTCTTTCTGACTGCTTGCAATATTTTTTCTTTAACCTAGAACCTCTGGCTTTTGGCTATAATATCTTCATAGTTTTCCTTTTGGGGTTTCTTTCAGCAAATTGTTGGTGGATTCTTTCTGTTTCCACATTGCTCTCTGATTCCAAGAGATCTGGTCATTTTTCTTTTGTGATTTTTAAAATTATGATATTGAGGCTTTTTTATTTGGTTGTGGTTTTCAGGTAGTCCAGTGATTCTTAAATTATCTCTTTTTAATCTGTTTTCAAGTTGGTGCAGTAGATAGAACATTAGGCCTCAGGAAGACCTAAGTTCAAATTCAATCTCCAAATCTTAGTAGTTTTGTGACCCTAGGCAAGTCACTCAACCTTTGTTTACCTTGGTTTCCTCAGGGGTAAAATGGGCATAATCATAGTAAACCTACCTGCCAAGGTTGTCATAAGGATCAAATGAAATAATAATTTAAACTGCTTAGCACAGTCCCTGGCACATAGTAAACACTACATAAATGTAAGTTATCATCATCAGTAGTAGTAGTAGTAGTAGTAGTAGTAGTAGTAGTAGTAGTAGTAGTAGTAGTAGTAGTAGTAGTAGTAGTAATTTTTGCAAAGAGACAGCTGGGTGATGTAGTGCATAGGATGCTGGGCTTGGAGTCAGGGAGACCTGAGTTAAAATGTGGCCTCAGATATTAGCTTTGAAACTCTAGACAAGTCACTTTACCTCTGTCTGCCTCAGTTTCCTCTACTGCAAAATGGGGATAATAATAACATTTACCTCACAGGGTTATTGTGGGGATCGAATGAGATAATATTTGTAAATTTCTTAGCTCATTGCCTGGCACATAGTAGGTGCTTAACAAATGCTTATTCCCTTCCCTTACTGCCTCCCCATTTTCCTATTTTATATTAATTTCCCCTTACATTTTCTTCTTTTTTCTTAGTCATTTGAGTTTATTTTAATATTTCTTATTTTTTCATAAAATCATGTCATTAGCTTTTATTTGGTCCATTTTAATTTTCAGAGTTTTGTTCCTTGAGCAAAGTTTAGAACTTCTTGCACCAAACTTCACTCCTTTTCTAGTTCTTTCTTCCACAACTCTGACTTTTCTAATTTTTTCGTCTAGTGCTCTCATTTAATTTCATTTTTAAAAAGACTTTAAATTTTTTTCTTATTTCCTCTAGTAATCCTATTTGAACTTTTGCTCAAGGTGTTACTTTTGAGGCTTTGCTTGTAGATATTTTGGATTCTTTCACTTCTTTTAGATTTGTTTTCATGGAATTTTGAGGACACTTAAGGATCATTACTTACCAATTCATTATATACCAATTTGGGTTCTTGAGGTTGGAGTCAGATGACATCAGTAAAGAGTGAATTAAGAGTGAAGCAAGTAGCCATTTTATTCAGCTTGGTGGATAGCATCTACAATGGTCTAATATGAGAAGTTTCTAATATACAAATATTGGGGGCAACATTCATAAGCTAAACATTATTCCAAATAATATTGTATGAAGCAAAGAAAAGAAAGATAGCTATTCATAAAACACAGATGATTACACAAAAAAGAATAGTGTACTAGTTGAAGAAAAATTGATATTATTAGTAAAAAGAGATAGATAAGGGAATTATCCTCTCAGTAAAACTCGTTTCTCTAAATCCAAGGAATCTGATAGGTGGGCTAGACAGGGAGGAAAATGTTCCCAGGACTCTGGAAACCTCCTATAGCAACAAGTCGTTTTGAACCAATACGAGGTGAGGAGACACTGCTGCAGTTGGTACTGCAGTTCACTAGGGGTCATTTACAGCAAAATGGCTGTCTCAGAATAAGTAGAGGTAGCATGTCTTGAGGTGGGACTGTTTCTAAGGAGAGGAAGGTCTGTGTGTCACACAAACATGTCAGGGTAGTTCATGGTACAATAATAGGAGGTTTCGTAAAGGTATTAAGACAAGGGAGGAGAAGAAGGCTCATTGGAAGCTGCCAACCTTTGGAAACTTGTTGAAGACAGACTCTGAGCTTCATCTGGGAGTATAATTTTATCTACTTCCCCCACAGCATGTTGTTGCCAAAATAACTTTTTTGATTTGCTCATCTTTCTACCTTACTTCCTGGACTTGGACTTAATATCAGGGCCAGACTGCGTACTTATCAAGGGAATATCTAGGTAAAGCATGAAGGTTCCCTCTGGAATGGCTCAGGCTCAGAACTTACAAGTTGTACTGTTTCTCAGTGTTAGAATTGTAGGCTTTTCTTTGACCATTGGCCTTGGTTATTCCCTTTGCAGGCTTCAGAGTGGGCTGGAAACTGGAATGGGGACTCTGTTCCAGTCCTGGAGTCTGAACACATAGCTGCTATTTATTTCTGAGCTTACTGCTGCTTCCCCATCTTGACTCTGACCATTGATTATCTTTTTTGTTATAGCTGATATAGGGGTGTATATTTTCATATGACAAATAATGACCTCCACAGTATCCACCACAGGGGTGGTCACACCCTTGATCTCAGATATATAACTTATTCTACTTTCATAATCCGTATTAAGAGTCAGCCTGCTATAGCCCGCCAAAACCAGCTGCTGCTTCTTTTTGTATGACCAGTGAGCTAAGAACAGTTTTTTTTGCATTTTTAGTGAAGTTTTTATATTTAAAAATGTAAGAAACTGTTCTTAGCTCTTGGCCATGACAAAAAAGAAAAAGGCAACATGCATCAGACTACAGTTTGCCAACCCCTGATCTATATGACCAGGCTCAGGTTGGCAGGGTATGTAATTTAAAGTTACATCTTTGGGGCAGCTAGGTGGCGCAGTAGATAGAGCATCGGCCCTGAAGTCAGGAGGACCTGAGTTCAAATCTGGCCTCAGACGAAAAACTTGAGACTTACTAGCTGTGTGACCCTGGGCAAGTCACTTAACCCCTATAGCCTAAAAAAAAAAAGTTGCATCTTCAATTCCTTTGCTTTTGGGCATATATTACTTCCTTTCTGTGGTTTTAGTGGGTGAAGAATAGTCCTGCTTTATTTGAAATTTCCTTTCCTTTATATTTGAAGGCCTTTTCTGCTCTTTTGCAAAATTTATTGTTTTTTATTGGAATGGCATAATTTCACCACTGTCTTGGAATTTGAAACATTTATTTATTTTTCTAGGGCTGATGTGTGGATTTTTTTTCTTGGTAGTTTATTTTCTGTATTTAGAAGTTCTGGATAGTTTTTCTTGTATTATTTCTTGCATTGTAGCACTCAGAGGTTTCAACTTGTCATAATATTCTTCTGAGGTGCCTGTGATCCATAATTTGCTTCTACACAACTTGTTTTCAGGATCAGTTTATTTTGCTTGTACAGAAATCATATTGCTTTAGCATTACTGCTTTTTGCTTCTTCTCTTCTTCCATATTATTCTGTACTGTATTTGTATTCTCAAGTTCTTCTTTCACTTCTTTAGAAAAAACTCATCATCTTAGATTTAAGTTTTTCTGTTCTGCTAATTATTTCTCTTTTGCAAGCCATACACTTTACCAATATTACCATCAATTTAGAAATTTAGAAAATTTAGAAAATTTTTGTTCTATTCCAAATCCTTTTTTCAGAATTGTTTTGTCTCTAACAGTAACCATTCTGGAACATCCTGCAATAGTTCCATGCTTTCTTGGGAATCCATAAGACTGTTTCATTAGCAGTTCCTTCACTTTCATGTGTCTTAAAGTATTTAGAGACATTTCCAATCTTTACGAAGTCTTGATACTTATTTTCTGTTTTAATTTAATATCTTCCCTATTGATTTATCTGCTTGTGCTCATGGTTTTGAAGTTTCCATATTCCCAAGGTTTTAGTGGTTTTATTTTTTTTTTCTTTAATTTCCCTTGTATTTACTTTCTGACCCCATTCATTTTTGAATGTGGGTTTACCTCCAGGGCTGGACTTTAGTTGTCTTAGCCTCTTTTCACTTTGGCTACTTTGCTTTTTACTGGCTTTTGTCCCTTCCCCAGGTGACTTCTGGGAAGCCAGTACTGGCCTTAATTGGATGCTAGTCCCCTTCCCTTTAAGCTCTGTGAAGTTCCACATTCTAGTCCCTTGCCTCAATTTCCTACATTCTGTCTGGCCTGAGTCAATGTTGCTTTTTGCAGATTTTAGGGATAGAGGGGGTATTATCAGCAGAGTTTCTGCTAGTAGGGGCCTGCTCCAGGAAAAATGATTAATCAATTAACAAGCATTTTTTTTTCAATTTTACTTTATATTCAATTCTAAATCCTCCCCCTGCACCCTGCCCTGCCCCGCCCCAGAAGGCAAGGAAAACAAAACCTATTACAGATACGTAGTTATGCAAAACAAATTATCATATTAGCGATATAGAGAGAAAAGAAGAGAAAATATAATTTATTTTTCATTCAGTCTGTCAGCTCTCTATCTAAAGGTGGATAGCATATTTCATCATGACTCCTTTAAAATTGTGGCTGGTCATTCACCAAGCATTTATTAAGCGCCTACCATGTACAGACACTATAGGAAGCACTGAGGACACCAAAAAGGATAAAAAAATATCCCTGCTCTCACCTCTCACTTTAATGGAAAGCAAACATGTAGACAACCATGTAACAAACAAGATATATATAGGAAAGGCACTGGTATTAAGGGGGACTAGGAAAGACTCCTTGAAGAAGGTGGGCTTTTAGCTGGGATTTGAAGGAAACTAGGAGGTGGTAGTGAGGAGAGAGAAAATTCCAGAGATTAGAGACAACATTGAAAATGCCTGAAGTCAAGAGATGGAGTGACTTCTTCAAGGAACAGGAAGGAGGCCTGCAGAATATATGAAGGGAGGATGGGGTGGGAGTATAAGAATGCTGGAAAGGTAGGAAGGAGTCAGGTTGTGGAGGGCTTCCGCTGTTTGTCATTTTTCTTTTGATGAACTTTGTCGGTATGACAGGTTATGAGGTGAAGCGTCATAGTTGTTTTCATATGCATTTCTCTATTTGTGATTTGAAGCTTTTTTTTTTATATGGCTATTGATAACTTGGGTTTCTTCCTTAGAAAATGGCCTGTTTATTTCTTTGACCTTCATCAGTTGGGGAATGAATCTTAGTCTTATAAATTTAAGTCAGTTCTTTGTGTTTCTTAGAAATCAGACCTTTAGGGGCAGCTAGGTGGTGCAGTGAATAGAGCACCAACCCTGAAGTCAGGAGGACCTGAGTTCAAATCCGTCCTCAGACCAAAACACTTGAACACTAGCTGTGTGACCCTGGGCAAGTCACTTAACCCCAATTGCCAAAAAAAAAAAAAGAAAAGAGAAAAAAAAAGAAATCAGACCTTTATCAAGAAATCTGCTGTATATATTGAATTGGTTTTATTTGTAATAAAACTTTTAAATGTTATATAATCCAGTTGTCCATTTTGATCCTTTCTATCACTTGTTTGGTCATGAACTATTTTTCTTTCCATAGAGTGAGCTGAAAGGTAATTTCTTTCTTGTTCCTCTCATTAGTTCATCTGAGTCTTCCATGCTCATCCGTTTTCGTTGTGTTATTATTTCTTATAGCACAGTCATATTCCATTAGATTCATGTACCACAACTTATTGAGCCATTCCCCAGTTGACAGGCAACTTGTTTCCAATTCTTATATGCTACAAAAAAACGTTCTTATAAATACTTTGTTATATAAGGAGTCTTTCTTTTTGTCATTGACCTCCCTGTGGTATATGCTTAGCAGTGGGATCTCTGGATCAAAATGTCAGGACATTTGAATCACTCTATTTGAATCATTCCACGTTTCTTTCCAGAATGGTTAAACCAATTCAAAGCTCTATCAAGAGTGCATTAGTGTGTCCTTAGACAATCTCCCCAATATAGACTACTCCCATCTTTTGTCATCTTTGATAATTTGCTATGTATGAAATATATCCTCAAGAGTTGTTTAGATTTGCATTTCTCTTGTTTTAATGCTTTGGAGCATTCTTTCATATGGCTGTTAATAGTTTGTAATTCAAGAACTATTTTTCTTCTCCTTTGACCACTTATCTCTTCAAGAATGGCTTTTTATCCCCTTCATTTTTACTTTTTTTTTTATCAGTTCCTTTAAGATTTTTGACCTTTTGTTTCTTCGATGAGTTTTGTTATTTTGCATAATTCTATAAAATAACCCATTGGTAGTTTTGCATGGCTCTAAAACTGTAATTTAATTTAAGTAGTATCACCATAGCTCAGTTATGAAGTATTAAAAATTTTTTCAATTAAGTATCTTTTTAAAGAGTTATTATTGTTTGCTGCTTTCATCAGAGTTCTAAGGTCTTTCAAGATTGTTTTTCTTCTTCTTACTGTTATCATCATATAAATTTTTCTCCCAGTTCTGCACATTTCATTCTGCATCAGTTCATACAGATCTTTCCCTATTTCTCTGAAACTGTCAGTCATCATTTCTTATGGTCCAGTAATATTCTATTACATTCATATGCTACAATTTGTTCAGCCATTCTCCAATTGATGAACATCTATATTGTTCCCTTTTTAAACCTGTTCTCCATCCCTTACCATGATTGCTAGTCCCATCACTCTTTCCTGTTCTTCCTATTCTACTCTAGTTTCATTTTCCTACCTTCATATTCTTAATCATGTGTTGAACAATTTGCTTTCTTCTGTGCGTTAGTCATTTGCCTACTTCTTTTATTCTCACTCATGCTTTACCAAAATCCCAATTCTGGTTTATCTCAATCATCCTTCTCCACTTCTACTTATGTCCTGGAGAAAGTAACTAAATTATATTGACTGGGCTTACAACACATTGGTTATAAATTCTCACCTAGGTCTCCAATTCTGCACAGAACTCCTTTTATTCTTTTCTAATTGACCATTACATTCTTCATAACAATATTCCAAACCTTCTTCTTTTCTCTCAAGTGAAATTAAGTAAATTAGGATTTTTTTAAACATGTGCTAAACACTAGGGGTACAAAGAAAGGCAAATAGAGCCACTGTCCATAAGAGGTTCCTGTTCTAATAAGAAAGATAATATGTAAATAACAAAGTACTTGAAGTAATGTACATAACAAAGTACTTGAAGTAATCTCAAAGCAGAAAGCATTAGTAGCTAGCAACTGGGAAAAACCTGCAGAAGGTGAGATTTGAACTGAGACTTAAAAGAAGATAGAAAGATACGAAGAAGTAGAGATTATAAGGGTGAGCATTCCTGTGGACTCAAAATCAGGAAGACATGAGTTCAAATCCTGCCTCACTTACTAGCTGCGTGTTCTTGGGTCAGTTTCCTTATCTGCAAAAGTGGGATAATAATAGCACCTACCTCACAGGGTTGTCGCAAGGATCAAATGAGAAGATATATATAAAACTCTTAGACCAGTGCCAGGTATATAGTAGGTAATATGTAAGTGTTAGCTTTACTGTTGTTGTTATTCTTCACCAATATAGAGGACCCTGAGAAAGCATGTGGAATATTGTGTTTGAGGAAGAGCATTTAGACCAATGTCACTCAATAGTAGAGTGAAAGGAGAGAAGTAGAAGATTGGAAATATAGGAAGGAACCATATTATAAAGGTTTAATGCCAAGCCAAGGACTTTATAATTTATTTTGGAGGCAACAGTGAACCACTGTAACTTATTGAGTGACATGATCAAACCTAAGCTTTAGAAAAATCTCCTTGGTAAGCTAGTGAAGAATGGATTGGATGAGGGGAGACAGTGCAGGAAGAAGGATTTTATAATAGTCCAGATGACAAGGTGATGAGGGCCTGATCTATAGTGGTAGCCATAGATATGAAAAGAAAGGAAAATATGTTGTGAAGACTGAAACAATAAAGTTTGGCAACTAATTTGGATACATAGATAAGAGTGAAGAGTTGATGCTGACACCAAGGTTGGGAGCCTGGTGGGTACAGTGAGAGGAAATTCCTTGGAGGGGCAGGTTGGGGGGTGAGGAAAGATAATGAGCTCTGTTTGGGGCATTCCAAGTTTGAGGTGATTATGAGACATTTATCTCAAGATATCCAAAAGTCAGTTGGTGATATAGGACTGTAGCTCAGAAAAAAGAGTAGGACTAGATGTATAGAACTATAAATCATCTACATAGAAATAATAACTGAACCTATGAAAGTTGCTGAAATCAAATGAGATAATAGAGAAAAGAAAAGGCCCAGGACAGAGCATTAGGGTCTGAGGTTGGGGGAAGTGTGAGATATAGTTGTGCAAAAGAGATTCTTTAACAACAGTCAGAAAGATAGGAAGAGAACAAGAAAAGAACAGTATCCTGAAAACCTAGAGCAGGGTCAGAGGCAGCAGAGAAGTCAGGAAGGATGAAGATTGAGACAAGGCCATTATATTTGGCTGTTAAGAGCTCATTCACAATTTTGGATGGAGAAGTTTTATGATGAGGTCAGAAGCCAGGTTGGAGGGTGTTTAGAAGAGAGTGAAAAGAGAGGAAGTGAAGGCACCAAATGTCGATGGCTTTCTCAAGGAGTTTAGCCATGAAGGAAAGGAGAAATATAGAATGACTGCTGTCATGGATGGTAGGACCATTGAGGATTTTTAAAGGATGAGGAGGTAGTCATGGGCACATTTACAGAAGCAGGTAAGGTGCCAGTAGGATAGGGAAAGGCTAGAGCCAAGAGAGAGGAGATGATACTTAAGACAGTCTGCTGAGGAATACATGTAGAGAAGTTGGCAGGAAGGGCCACCTTTTCATATGAGTCTGGAGAAAAGGGAAGAAATAAGGAGAAGCTAGGTGGTGCAGTGGATAGAGCACCGGCCCTGAAGTCAGGAAGACCTAATTCAAGTCTGGCCTCAGACCAAACACTTGACACTTACTAGTCGTGTGACCCTGGGCAAGTCACTTAACCCCAATTGGCTAAAAAAAAAAGGGAAGAAATAATAGAGAAAGATTTGTGTGAGGAAGAGAGGGTAAGGGGAAATCATGATGAATGGCCTCAGTATTTTTTGGTGAAGTCTAAGGCAAGCATTTCAGCTGGCCTCTTACAGCATGTCCTTTCCCATTACTCTCAACAGAAAATAGCGTTCTATGTTACTGAGAAAAGGAGGCAATTATTGGAGAGCTCCTCTTGTCTCCTATTCCATGTCGCATAGCTCCTCTTCCTCACTCCCTGTTTGTTCCCTCTTTGCTCTTTTCTTGGATAATGATGCGGTCATCATCATTCTTTGCCAAGGCTAACCCCTCTTTGTGCATCCTTGATCATGTGCTCTTAGTCTCATTCCCTCCTTTCTTCTCTGGGAGCTTGCCTCCTCATTCTTTTTCTCATGTTCAGTCTGTCTTCATCCACTGGCTTCTTCCCTATCACATGCAAACATGCTAACTTCCTTGACTGTCATCCATTAAGCTCCATTTTCTTACGTTTCTGCCTTTTATAGCCAATATCATAGGCAGGATCATCTACATCCTTGTTAGCTGCTTTTTTATTTTTTTAATTTTATTTTTTTGGCAATTGGGGTTAAGTGACTTGCCCAGGGTCACACAGCTAGCAAGTGTCAAGTGATTGGTCTGAGGCCAGATTTGAACCCAGGTACTCCCGACTTCAGGGCCGATGCTCTATCCACTGCGCCACCTAGCTGTCCCTTGGCTGCTCCTTTTTTGGCCTCTTACAATTTGAAATTCATTTCTTCCCACTCATCTAAAACTGATCTAAGATTGCAATGTTGAAGCATGTGGAATAGGCCTCAAACTTTGGTCAGTCTTCATTGTATATATGGCTGTAGAGATTGGAAGAGAACTATTGAATAGAGACTAAAACTGTTAGCATGGAAAATAAGACCATTTCTTCAGAATTTGAAACTGCTGATGTCACAGAATATCCTTGAAATGATGTGCTATGTCTTGTTATAGTGACACTACAAAGTATCCTTGAGATAACAATTCTGTCTTGGTCTGTAGCAATTTATGCATAGTTATTTAACCAGAAATAAATGCCTCTGTTAATCTTGAGAGTATGTTAAAGCTGCTTCATCTAGTTTGTTTTTCAAAAGTTCTTGGGACTACTTGGGCTTCTTGTATTTGCATGGAAAAAAATGTGACTAGCAAATTTGGTTCTAAATAAAACATGAGCCTTTGTTTTTTCAACAGTAGTGTTCTCTTAACTAAATGTAGTGGCCTTTTCTCTGTCTTCATTTTCTTTTATCTTCAAGTAGCATTTGACACCATGGACCATCTCTTCCTACTGAATAATTTCTTATTCCTTGGCTTTCATGAAGCTGTTCTCACTTTGTTCCCCTTCTGCTTGTTTGGTCACCGATCATTGAACTTTGTTAGATCATCATCTGTCTCTCATCTAAACTCTGGTTAGGCATTCCTTAAACTTATGTCATCGTGAAAAGGGAGAGGGAAGAGAAATAATTTTTATAGTGCTTATCATGTACCAGAGCACTGTGTTAAGTGCTCTATAAATATTATTTCATTTGGTAATAATAATGGCTCTCTCCTCTTTCTCTCTTTTGTTGATCTCATCTCCCATGGGTTCAGTTAACATCTCTAGTAGATAGATGTCTGTCCAGCCTGATTTTTCTAATGAGCTCTCCAGACTTACTTATAACCATCAACTGCTGAATGCTGAACATCTCCACCTGGATATCCTCTTGGCATCTAAAACCTTACATGGCTAAAATGGAATTCATTATAATGCCTGAAAATCCACCTCCTTCAGGCTACCTGATTTATTTATTGAGAGTACAGTAATGTTCCTTTTTTCGTTCGTCTGGTCTCACCTTAGTGTAATTCTCAGTTCTTCCCTGTCCTTCTCTCCTCCTCATACAGTTGGTTGTCAAGTCTCATCATTCCGCTTCTGCAATATCTCTTACATATGTCCCCTTCTTTCCATTTGCACAGTGCAACCCTAGGTCCAGCCCTATTTATCTCTTGTCTGGACTAGTGTAGTAGATTTCTGATTGGTCTCTGCTACTGTTTTCTCCCCTATCCAAGCCAGTCATCACACAGCTGCCCCATCAGTATTCCTAAAGTATAGCTCTAACTATTTCACTTTCTTACTCATCTGCCTTTAGTAGTACCCCGCTGCCTCTGGGATAAAATAGAAAATCCTTAGCCTGGTGTTTAAAGCCCTATGCCTTTCTAATCTTGTTTCATGTTATTCCCCCTTGTGCACTCTACATTCAAGATAAATTGGCCTACTACCTGTTCTACATAGGAAGCTAGGAGGTGAAGTGAATAGAGCAGAATGCTGGGCCTGGAGTCAGGAAGATCTGAGTTCAAATCCAGCATCAGACACTTAATAGCTGTGTTACTCTGAGAAAGTCACTTAACTTCTGTCTGCCTCAATTTCCTCACCGCTAAAATGGAGATAATAATAGCACCTATTTTTGGTTGAAAAGAATTGTTGGAAAGTATTTAGCACAAGTACTTGGCCCATAGTAGACAATAAGTGCTTATTCCTTTCCCTTTTCCACATCTATGGCATTCTATCTACCACCTCTCTGCCTTTGCATAGACTTGCTTTCCACATTTCCTCACCTCATCTTTGCCTTTTAGAACCCCTAGTTTATTTCAAAGACCAGCTCCAATGCTACCTCCTTTTTCTGATCCTCCCAGTTAGAAAGGTAAAAGGTAATATGTTCTGCCTTTTAAAGTTACTTTGTATTTATTTATCTGCATGCATATTATGCTCCCTAATAGAATGCAGGACAGTAGAAAGCATGTGACCACTTATTGAATATGGGGGATGAAGGAGAATAAAAAGTCCAGGATGTCTTCAGGAATGTATTTTGGACATGTTGAGTTTGAAATACCTACTGGACATTCAGTTTAAAATGCCCAACAGACAGTTAATGATGCAGGGCACATGCTCAGGAAAGAAACTTTGGCTGGATATATTTTATCTAGGAGTCATCTGCATTAGAGCTGATAATTTAATCCAGTGAACCTAGAGAGGCAGGAGGAGAACCAGAAGAGGGTAGTTCATGGAAACCCAGAATGTCAAGAGTAACTAGTAAGAGGAGAAGGCTGTTAATAGTGTCAAATATTACAGAGAGATCAAGAAGGATGAGAATTGAGAAAAAGCAGTTGGATTGTACAAATACAGTCAATTGGTCTGGGCAAGAAGAGCCACCTATTCATCAACCAGTATCTCAGTATTTTTGTTCAGAACCAAATACTACAATTTGATACCCTGATTCTGAATGACTACATCTTCCCTCTTTTTTTTTTTTGACAGAGTGAAGCAGGTGTTAAGGAATTTCATATAGTGCAAGTTTCAAGTAATAGCAAGCATTGGAAGTTACAGAAATCTGTCAATCTCTCTGAAAACAAAGGTTTGTAATTTTTTTCCTTTATGGTAAATTCATTCATTTTTCCTGATTCTTTTTTTTAGAATCCTAAGAATTTATCGTTTTATAAAGGATTAAGTCATACTTTTATGGGGAATAAATGACTGCAAATGTCCCTAATCCCTCACCTTTATTTTGTCTAGATTCTCTCTTACTTCCCTACTTTTCACATATTTTTTCCATTTCCCTCATTTCTCTAACTTGTAGCTTTCCTTTTACTTTATATGTGCTGTTTTCTCATTGCCTTCCTGACTCCTCCTTCTGTTGCTCTAACTGGAGCTTGACATTGATTTTGGCTGTGGGTGCATTTAGGGAAATATGGTAGCCCTTTTCTCTGACCTGACACCCCTGGATAGTGTACAGGTGGAGGTGGGGATTGGGTAGGGAAAAGTTTTATGCTATAATGGAGGTGTCTTTCCAGGGACTACAGAGCAGGCCAACTACTATGAAGTAATGCAATTCAAACCAGACTTTGTGTTCTCACTATTAATGATGGGTGCAGGGAGCCTCAAACAAAATTACTTGGTCCCAGAGTTCAAATAGAACCAGAACCTTTGTGTAGCATGAAGAATTTAGTTACTAGGTGATGCAGTGGATAGAGCACTGGCCCTGGACTCAGGAGGACCTGAGTTCAAATCTGTCCTCAGACACATAATACTTCCTAGCCTTGTGACTCTGGGCAAGTCACTTAACCCCAATTGCCTCACTTTAAAAAAAAGAAGAATTTAATTACTAAAACCAGTGATCTTATTTTGGTTCATTGTAATAAATTCAGCAGCCATTCATTAAATGCCTGTTATATGCAAAGCTCATCATGGTTCTGGAAGATGGAGAATGAAAAATGGCCTGGTCCCCACCCTCTGAGACTATGGCCTGGGGGTGGGGAGTGTGCATAACATGTGTACAACAAGTGTAAGACAAGATAACATGTGATTGGGATAAAGGAAAAGTCAGGCAAAGTGCACTAGGAAAAATTAAGGGACAGAATATCTTAGCTGTGAGATTGGGTGTCCACAAAAATCAGGGAATCCTCCTAATGAAGGTGGAATTTGAGCTCAGCCTTGTAGGAAGAAGATTTTGACGTGTAGAGATGAGAATGGAAGATAATTCAGGAAATGAGAAAGATTTGCCGGAGTTGTGCAGATCTGTGGATGTGAAGGTACAACTACTTAGATTGGAACGTAGAATTTGTGAAGTGAGGCAATAAGAAATGAGCCTATTAGGTAGGTTGCAGCCAAGTTGTGGAGAGCCTTAAGTGCCTAGCTTGGAAGTTAGTGTTGTATCCTGTAGGCAATAGGAAACCACTGGAGTTTTAGGAAGTGGAGAACGACAGGAAAATTTTGTTTGGGATCACTTTGGCAGCTATTTGAAGGCTAGGTTGGTAAAAATGAAGACTGATGGTTAGGGGACCAATTAGGAGACTATAACAATAGTCCAGATCAGCAGTAAGAGGATGAGCTAGACTGGTGGCTGTATGAGTCAAGAGAGTAGAATAGCTATAAGAGATAGAGATAGCAGCTCTTTGGTTTGAAGGAGGAAAAAAGTCAAAGATGATAGTTTGGAACCCAAGCGCCTGGGAGGATACTGCCTTCCACTCAAGTTAGGGAGAAAGTTTAGAGTTAAAGTGGAGAAGGTGAAGAATTCAAGTTGGGAGTTTTGAATACACATTCAGTCATTGGAGAATGTTTTCTGTTGCCTCCTAAATCTACTTTCCTCCCTTGGCTTTTAAAATTTTGAAATCGGTATTTTTGATTCTCTTTCAGCCTCCCTAACCCTTTCTTCTTTCTCTTTTTCATTAATTCCTCATTTTTTTTTCTGACACTTTTAAGATGAGCTCCATGTCTTCAGTAGTTTGGCTATACATGGACCTACCCCGCCTCCCCCATACTTATGGTTTCACCTAATTAATTAATCATCTCTATGCAAGAGATTCTAAAATCTTTCTAATCTGGATGTCACTCCTGAATTGTATGCCTGCATTTCCAATTCATTGTAGGCGGTCACTGTTTTGGTGTTTTACCAGAAACTTAAATTCAAATATATATGTATAAAATTGTATGTATTTAACTTTTACCAAAGCTTGTTTCTCTTTTTTACCTTGCTAGCTCTATCAGAAGTGCCACTATTCTCTATCAGAAGTGCCACTATTCACCTGGGGTCCCATTGTCAAATTTCATACTGTTCCCCTCCATGTACTTGGTGTCCAATCAAAATGTGTGAATGATTTTTTTATCTGCTGAGTGCATCCTGTGTTTTCCTGTCTCTGCCTTTGCTTATACTATTTAAAATTCTTTGAATATTTTTAATTTCTACCTATATTTCTTTTACATACTTCCATTATCAATCCCACCAAGTGGTAATAATGACCCTTCTCCCAATTTAACTTTACATCACATTTTATTTTTCTGCTGTTCTACGCTTATATAGTATTTTCTGTTGCAGCTGCTTATCTGTCTCCCTCTAATAGACTTGTCAGTTTTGTGAGGGCTGTGTGGGTAGTGTCTGAATTTTGTCCCTTTAGTACCTTGCTGATAGTACTGTGCAGTGAGTAGCTAATGAATGCTGAATTACATTGAGCAAGCAAGATTGCTTAGATTAGAATAGCCTCTGAATTCCCACACTATCTGTGTAAATTGCGTGTATTGCCTAATATGAGAAGTAGAAATAAATTATTCTGTCACCCTTTCATTTCAGAGTTTATTGTTCCCATAAAAGGATTTTTTTGTCACCCTTTTTCTCTGGGTCTCTCTACTATATGTAACTATTGATTCAGTTAAAAAGTTTGGTTTTCAGACTTTTAATTCTTGAATATTAAAGTCCTTCCTTAAATGATTTTTCATGGCCTGGCACCAAAGAGATAATGTTTTAAGAATTAAATATTTTTTAAATGACTCGTGTTCCAAGGGGAAGCTAGGTGGCGCAGTGGATAGAGCACCAGCCCTGAAGTCAGGAGGACCTGAGTTCAAATCCAGCCTCAGACCAAACACTTGACACTTACTAGCTGTGTGACCCTGGGCAAGTCACTTAACCCCAACTGCCTAAAAAGAAAAAAAAAACTGCAAAAAAAAGAATGACTCATGTTCCAGTTCAGCCAAAGACATCTGAATACTAAAATAGACTTTTACCAAAAAGAGATTGTTGTATTTCTTTTTTTAGCAAAGCTGATATATATACCTTTGAAAAAAAAATTTCCTTTGTCTTCTAGATTCAAAACTTGCTAGTAGAGAGAAGGGAAAGTTGTGCTTTAAGGCAGTAAGATGTAAAAATTTTGAAGGTAAGTTAATTTTACTTAGTGGCACATTTTTCAAATGAGGCTTTATATTCATGGCTCTGAGATGATATTTGTCTTCTATTCTTCAGCTGCTGCACAGTCATCAGAAAAATACACATTTGCAGACATCATCTTTGGCAATGAGCAGGTAAGTAAAGTAACAATATAGAATTATTTGACTTTAAAACAGTCATTGTCAAAATATACTTTGTTATTCTGGCCTAGGCAAGCTATTTATTTAGTGCATTGATTTCTTTGCTGTTTGGAGTTCAAATACCCTATCATCATTTGATTTTTCAGAAACTTCCCTTCCCTACAAACTTCTCTACACCTTTCCCTCTCCCACATCCCTTTCCATTTGAGTAATTGTAAATGGATGGATAACAAAAAATAACATCTCATCCATTTGGTATGAATTAGCTTACATGAACTAATGGGGTTATGACCACAAGAAAAGTGGAAATGGTGAAATGCTTCTAATGTAGAATATTGAGGAGGACTTTGGTCTGAAGCTTCAGACCATTCTGAAGAATTGGGACCATGATTACATTTCCTGTTACGAAACAACAAAATAGCTAAACAAGAAGGCAGCACAGGAAAACTTAAACCTGACTTTCCTTATATAGGGTATCCCAAAAGTCTTCGTGTGGTTTATATCTTTAACAGCTTAAAACTGCACTGTATACACCCTGTATGCAAAATAAGAGGATTGGAAAATAGAGAACTAATAGAATCATTAGTTATTAACTAATTTAACTAATTAAATCAACACCATACATTTCTCTACTTTCCAAGCAGCCTGAAAAACAAAGAAAAGAACTGTGCAAAATGTAGGTGTGGTTTCCATGAGTTTTGGAGGATTGTTGTAAACTATTGAAGAACATCTTTTCAGTAGTTCATATGCCTAGGTTTTTAAAACAATAATACTTGACTTTGTGTATCCTGGCCTTTAAACAGGAAGGCATTATTAGAAATTTTGTAATTTTTAAATCACTGTGACTAACTAGTACAAAACAAGTATAGTCAGAGGAAAAAATAGTTTTGTTCATGTTTAAATGCATGTATAATGTCATTTCACTTTTTAATATATAAGATATTAAAATTGATTATAAGATTGTTTTAAATAGTAAAATACTTTTTAGAAATTTTAATTTTGAGGTTCATGCAATGATATAATTAAACCTAACAACAGACTAATTTGCTATACTGTCCCATTAGTTTGTCATCGGGGGTCAGTTGTTATATTGACTATTGACTTTATTATCCTATGTGAGAAGAACTTAATGAACTTAATTTTGCTAGGATTGAATCCTCATAATCTAAAAAATTTTCTTTGGGGAATTAAAAAAAAAGTGGGAAAACTTTAACATATACATGCAAAAAATATACATGTTCCGGGAGAAAGCATTCTTCCTGTTAAATGGCTTAGAAATGGAAGTAAGAATAACAGAGTTGGTTGGTAGTAGACAACAGTCCTGAGCTGGGAATGGAACTAAAACAAAGGTGAATAGATCATCTGAGTTACCCCAGACACTGGCTTTTTACCTATTTAGATGATTATTAGTCACAATCAATATGTATGTATGTATGTATTAAGTTCTGCTGTAATTCTAAATATGTGTTAGAGTATGAGTGATTTCTTTAATGTTGCACTTAGGTCTTTCTTACTTCTAAATTCCCACTTTGTCAATCCTGTTAATTCTTGTTTTACGGTAACCCCTAAGATCTAATTTCTTTTCTCCCTATTCTCTGATTATTCCTAGAAATCATGAAACGAAACTATTTCATTTACTAGAAGTTACCAAAGACCACATAGTTACCAAAAACAACATTCTCTTTTCTAGTCCTTATCCTTCTTTTCTTCTCTTCATCGTTTGATATTTTGCCACCCTTTCCTACTGGAAAATTTTTTTTCTTGGCTTCAGAGACACACTTCCTGAGTTTTCCTCCTAATCCCCCCCCCCCAAATTTTCTAACTACTTCTCTGTCAACTTTGCTGGATAATCTTCTTCCTGACCCTTTAAGATGCATGGTCTCCAACATTCTGTCCATGTCTATCTTCCTCCTTTTGATGACTTCCTTTCTTGGTGAGTTGGCACTGCCTTGGCCTCCACTAATGACTCTTAAATCTCTATGTCCAGGCCTGGCCTCCTGAGTTCCAAATCTGTATCTCCAACTGCCTATAGGACACACCTCCACCAGGATGTACTACCAGCATCACTAATTTAATACAGCCAAAATTGAATTTATTATCATCCTCTCTAAATATGCTTCCTCTTTGACTTCCCTGTATTTATCAATGGTACTACCATCCTGCTCCCATAGTACCTTGCAATAGAGATTCATATTTTTCAGGTTAGAGGTCACTAAAATTCTGAATTTGGCTGCCTTTAATGTTTTTGTCTATGTTTTTGTAGTCACTCTATATCATTCTGATTTTGCTTATATCACTCTTTATTAGTTCACAGAAGTATTGCTATGTTTCTCTGAATTCCTTATATTTGTAATTTCTTATGGCACAGTAGGTTTCCATTACATTGATAAACCATAGTTTGTTCAGCCCTTTGTCAATCAATAATACCTTGTTTTTAGTTTTTTGCTACTATAAAAAAGTGCTGCTCTGAATAGAGTATAGGAACTAAGCCTGTGATTCCATGGATTTTAGAGACCTCCCAGCTATGAAAACTCATTTCTGCCAATGTAGGTCAACACTTCCTCTGCAGCTTAGTTTTAGGGAGTTGCCTAGAACATTTGAGAGGTTAAGTGACTTGCCCCAGTGTCACATAGCCAGTAAGTGTAAGAAGTGGGACTTAAATCAAAATCCTCCTGGTTTGGAGGCTGGCTCTATCCATCTTGTCACACTGCCTTTATATACTCTGCCATGTTGCTTCTATTACTACATCATGCTTAATGGTTTGGTTTATGTTAGTCCTTTCTGTCTTTGATCTCTTTTGTGTATATTTCTAGTACTGGGATAATTAGGTCAAAGTGTTTAAATAGTTCAGTGACTTTTTCTTGCACAATTCCAAATTGCTTTCCAGAATAGTTTAACCAATTGATAGCTTTGCTACCAGTGTTTTATTGTGCTTGTCTCCTCACAGCTCCTCCCACATTAATCTCCATTTTCTATCACCCTTGTTAATTTTCAGGGTATGAAGTGAAGCCTCAGGGTAGTATTATATTTGCATTTCTTATTTTAGTAGCGATTTGGAGCATTTTTATGCGGTTGTTGATCATTTGCCTTTCTTCTTCTGAAAACTCTTTATTCATATATTTGAACACTTATCTCTTGAGTACTGGCACTTGTTCTTATATATTTTTTGATACAAATTTTTTTCCTCAGTTTCTCTTCTAACTGCATTGATTTTGCTTGTATAAAAGCTTTTGTATTTCATGTAATTTAAATGGTCTCATTTAACTTTTATGATCCCTTTTATTCCTTGTTTGGTAAGAAAGCTTACTCTAACAAATCTCCATTCTCCTCTAATGTTTTTTTAATTGATTTTTTTTGTAAAACTGGTTTTCCTAGTATTTGTTTTTGAATAGGAACTTCTTCCCCTTGTAGTTTGTGTACTTAGGTTTATCAAACACTAGGCTACTGAGTTTGATTGCTTCTGAGTATTACTTATTTAGTCTGTTCCACTGATCTACTTTTTATTTTGTAACTAGTTCCAAATAGTTTTGATGATTATAGCTTTGCAATATAGTTTGAGAACTGTTCATGCTATATCCCTTTATTCTTATTATTTTTGGTTATTTTTCTTGAGATTCTACACCTTTTGTTCTTCCAAATGAATGTTATTATTTGACTGGTTCTTTGGCCTCGTATTACTTTGCAAATTAATTTAGGTGGAGGGGTGTGTGTGTGTACAGCTCAAGCTTCAATCATGAACCATGAAAATCCATTCAATTAGGGGCAGCTAATTGGTGCAGTGGATAGAGCACTGACCCTGAAGTCAGGAGGACCTGAGTTCAAATCCAGCCTCAGATGCATAACACTTACTACCTGTGTGACTCTGAGCAAGTCACTTAACCCCAATTGCCTCACAGAGAAAAAAAAATCCCTTCAGTTAATTTTGTAATTGTATCTGTATAAGTCCCAGAAGTTCACCTTGGTAGGTTTATCTGTACTTTCTCCTGATTTCCCTCTGCTCTGGCTTTCTTACTGCTTTCAGAATAATGTTCCTTATGCGTTAATATGATGACTCCTCAACTCAAACTTTTCAGTGGTTCTCCATGGCCTCTTAAGTAAAAGTTCAAACTCCTTTGCCTGATGATGATACTATACTTTTTCACTTTTATTTCATATAATATTAACACACATTTTCCTTTCCAAGTTACCTATACTACTCTTTCACCCCTGAATAAACCCTGTACTTCAGTGCTTCTGTCCTTTGTACTTCAGTTGTTAAATTTCAGCCTGTCCTTCAAGGCCCTATTCACATGTGGCTGCCTCTGTGAATCCTCTGATTCCTATAGTTCTTACTAACCTTCTTGCACTCCAGCGACACTGGTGTTGTTGCTGTGCTGTTATTCACACAGGAAACTATCTCTAGTCTCCAGGCATTTTCACTGGGTATTTGCCATGCCTGGAATACTCTCCCTCTCCATCTCTGCCTCCTGTCTTTTCTGGCTTCCTTTAAGTCCCAGCTAAAATCCTATCCTCTGTGAGAATCCCTTTCTGATCCCCTTTCATCCTTCAGGCTAGTTCCTTCGTTCTGTTGATATCTCCATTTACCTTGGACATATCTTGTTTGTACATACTTGTTGTCTCCTCCATTAGACTGTGAGCTCTTTGAGAGCATAGACTGTCTTTGTATCCTCGGTTCTTAGCACATTGCCTGGCATGTAGTAGATGCTTAATAAATATTATTAACTAACTGAAACCTAAACCTCATATACACTTTGCTTTGTACTTCAGGTGTACTTATTATATTTTATTGTATATCATAGTTACCTTTGTGTGTCTTATTCTTGTACTGTAAGCCCCCCAAAAGAAACCGACTGCCCTTGCCTGAACTTTCTTCAATCTCTAGTACAATGCTGTGTACATGATAAGTGCTTAATAAGTTTTTGTTGAAGGGCAGCGAGGTGGCGCAGTGGATAGAGTACTGGCCCTCGAGTCAGGAGGATCTGAGTTCAAATTTGACCTCAGACCAAACACTTAATACTTAGTAGCTGTGTGGCCCTGGGCAAGTCATTTAACCCCAATTGCCAATAAATAAATGAATGAATGAATGAATGAATAAATAAATGTTTGTTGAATTTCAATTCGGATATTAGAGTTCATATAATTGTGGCTTATCATAAGTTCCCTAGCCATTATTTTCATTCTTCCTCCCTCAGTCTACTCTCTAATTCCTTACCATTATGTATCTCATCTCTCTTATTACCCATTTCCATCTGATTACCTCTGTACTGGCTTTCTTCTGGTTGTTCCAGGTGGCACGTAGATAATTTTTGTTTCTATAGCTTCAGAGCCCTGCCCTGGTAAATGGGAAGGAGGAAGAAATGAAGGAAACTATCATTTACTAAGTACCTATGTGCCAGGCACTGTGCTAAGCACTTTACAAACATTTTTTCATTTGATCTCATAATAACCCTAGGAGATAGATGCTGTTATTACCCCCATCTTACAGTTTAGGGAATTGAGGCAGAGATTAAGTGACTTGCCCAAAGTCACATAGCTAGTAAGTATCTTAGGCCAAATTTGAACTCAAGTCTTCCTGACTCCAGGCCTGATGCTTCATCTCCTGCTCTACTTAGCTGTCTCTATAAAGAATCAAACCTTTTAATTAGGCCTGCTTTACTGATTCTGAGGTTAACACTGAACTTGTTACTGTTTTTTAGGTATCTGAGATACTTTCAGCCCAGGAAGCTTAGAAATAGAAAGGTTAGGGGTCAGAATTGTTGCCCAGGACGCACAACTGTCATGTGTCTATAATTTCAATCCATTCGCTCAACAGAGGTATACATCCTAGGCATTACACTGAGCATTGGGGTTGCAAGTACAAAGTAAAAAATCAGTGTTCACAAGAAGCTTAGATTCTGATGGGGGAGACAACAAATACATATGCAGTATAAATATAAAATGAATAAATAAAATATATACATAGTAATTAAATACAGGATAATTTGCAAGGAAAAACATTAGTTGTTGGGAGAATTAAGAAAAACTTCCTTCAGAAAATGGTGTTGAGCTGTATCTTAAAGAAAGAGAGGAGCTATGGAAGGAGGGAGTGCATTCCATATATCTGGAACAGCCAATTCAAAGGCCTGGAGACAGGAAATAGAGTCTTGTGTAGAAACCCCCCCCCCATCAGATTTCACATTTAAAAGACAATTTAGAATAATTTCATTTGAGTGATGAAGTGGGAAGTCATTTGCACAGAATTGAGTTGTTAGAGAAGAGGAAGTGGAGGCAGCAGTTATAGACACCTTTTTCTAGGAGTTTGCCTAAGAAGAAGATAATAGGGAGATGGCTTGAGACTGTGATGAGGTCTAGTGAAGGTTGTTTTAGTTAATGATTGGGAAGACTTGGACGTGTTTGAAGACAGTAAGGAAGAAACCAGTAGATAGAGAGGCTTTGAAGATGACAGAGGTTAAAGGAGGATGATTGAGATTTCATTCATCTGGAGAAAGGGGCAGGATTAAATTTGCATGTAAGTTGGTTGGCCTTAGCAAGGAGAAAGACATTTTATTGTTATAGTCTGGGGGAAAGGAAGAGACAGTGGGAGATGTCAAGAGGTTTGAGATGAAAGTAAAAGGGAAAGAGAGAGCTCATGTTGATAGGCCTAAGTTTTCTCAATAAAGTAAGAGTTGAGCTCCTCAGCTTAACAGACGGAAGGGTGAGATGTGAGAGGCTTGGGGAGGGAAGAAAAGGTTTGTAGTATTTTCTGTGGGAGTAAAGGGATTGATTGCCTTGATGAAATTGAAGTCTAATTGAAGTTGGATAATATGTATTTGTAGTTATCCTCTCACACTGTTTATATGACTTTCACCAGCTCCACTTAGTGTTGGGGCTTGGCATGGGATGAATGGCATTAGGACAAGGGACCAATTGATTTGAAAGTAGCTGGCATTGTAAAAGGGGAACTGATTAATTAGAGGGTTAATATTGGGAAGAGAGAAAGTGACATGAGAGCAGGGGTTGGAACCTGAGAAAGTATTGAGGGGTAAAGGGATTAGAGCAGATCTAGGAAGAATTAGGTATAGGGGAAAAGTAAAAATGGTATTTTGAGAAAGGTTATACTAAAGTGTTACAGTTGTCTAGGCATGAGTTGATAAGGTGATATTGATAAGGTTATGAATTAGAGCGGAAATAGTGAAAATGGAAAGACAAGTTAAAAGTTAGAGCAAGGTAAATGAGAGAGAATGTTCAAAATTTTATATGGAAAGTGAATTGCATTTTTTATTTTTGGAACAAATCTCCCAACGATGTGAAACTGAGAGATTAAAGAGAATAGAAGAGCTGTTGATAGTAACAAGGAATTTCAGAAGAGGTATCAATTTTAAGGATTGGTAATAAAATCAGTTTGCAACCTGTTAGGCTATAAGTATAAGTAGAACATCTACGTACTTATAGCCTGTATTGATCTGGAAAGAGCTTAAAGCAGAAGACAGATTTAGAGTCACCTATCTAAGATGGAACTCAAAACTATATGAATATATAAGCTCACAGAAAACAGAGAAACTTAACCTTTTTTTGTGTGTGTCGTCCACTTTGGCAATCCGGTTTAATAGCTGGAGCTGGAGCCCTTCTCAGAATAATATTTTTAAATGCATAAAAGAAAATACATAGAATTATAAAGGAAACCAATGACATTTACCAGTTATCTACTTGTCTATCTATCTGTCTGTCTATCTGTCTATCTATCTATTTATCTGTTTTTTTTTTTTTGGTGAGACAGTTGGGATTAAGTAACTTGCCTAGGGTCACACAGCTAGTAAGTATCATGTGTCAGGTCAGATTTGAATTCAGGTCCTCCTGACTCCAGGGTTGGTGCTGTATCCACTGCACCACCTAGCTGCCCCATTATCAAAATATTTTTTTAAAAAAGGAAAGTTTACAGGCCTGCCAGGTTAAAAGCTCCTACTATAGAAGTTGCTAGACATAAATATTACATGGCTTTAGGGAAGGTAAGGGGTTAGAGGTTCAGTGAAACAGAACACACTAAGTTAAACCTTGTGCATTTTTAGTACACAAGAGTCAACATATCTGTCATTGTTAGTATATGATCTTTTTCTACTTTTTTAGTCAAAAGAATAAAAACACAATTAAACTATAATCTCATATGGGGAAAAAAGGAAATTTTAGGGATTTTAAAAATTGCCTAGATTTTTTTTATACGGAATAAGACTTGTAGAATGTTAACAAGAGAAACAGAACATTATTTAACATAGTTATTATTCATGAGTTTGTTCTTTCATGTCTAAAATAAATGACCTGTAGCTTCTTCCAGTTGTAGACCTATGATTGTGTAAAAAGATAAGATAAATGAATGGGCCTTTGTTCCATTTGTGTGCTATTCCATTAGCTGTTGCTTGATATTGTAATTATAATTGAACATTATTTGCCCCACATATAATATTAAGCAACACAAAACTATTCTATATATTGTTTTTGTTAATTGTCTTAAAAATACGTGTTTATCCTCCTTGGATACATGAAAATGGAGTAAGGTAGATGTGTGGAATTGGAGGGAAGAGTGAAGTTTAGGGATTGAAAGTAATTGGTTTCAAATCCACATGGAAGAATTCCATGTTGCTAGTTTCTTGGGCCTATGACTACCTACCAACTATACAGAGAGCTAGCATGTAGTGCCACCTATGAGATTTCCAGCCTCAGATTGCCTACCAGCATTCAAACTGTTTGTGATATTGTTTTCAAGAAGCTGTTTGTGAATGTTTTTCCTGTGTAAATATAAATTCTAAGAAATGTACATTTTTATTCCATTTAGATTTTAATAAATAAGTTAATAACATTTATTAAACTCTGTTGCTTTTTTAAAACAGATAATAAGTTCAGCAAGTCCATGTGCTGACTTCTTTTTTCGAAGTTTATCATCTGAATTGAAAAAAACACATGCCCAATCATCCATGTATAATTCTCTGGCAACTGAAAAACAGTCCTCTGATGATGCGGTGAGATTAATTCAAAAATGCAGTGAGGTGGATTTGAATATTGTTGTATTATGGAAGGTATGTGTCATTACTTTTCTTGAATAAGTATGTTTTTTAAATAAAATATGCTTATTTTTGTATTTTGTGCATTGGATATCTAAGTTGAATAACAAATATTGGCTTTTCTATGTATAATTTTCTAAAGAGTTCCAATTTTAACTTTTGTTTTGTTTTTTGATATAATGCCCCTCAGGGTGACTAGTTTGCTTTTTTCCTAAGCTCAGTAACCTATGTTGCTTCTTTTAGATGTGGGTGTTTTTTCCCCTTCCTCAATATTTAGAGGTAAACAGACAAGACAAAAGATTTTGAAACAGTTCACCTGAGGAGTGGACCACAAATGGTACCATCAAGAATGACAGAGGAGTGGGGGCAGCTAGGTGGCATGGTGAATAGAGCTCTGGTCTTGGAGTCAGGAGGACCTGAGTTCAAATCCAGCCTCAGACACTTTACACTTACTAGCTGTGTGACCCTGGGCAAGTCACTTAACCCTCATTGCCCAAACCGTCGTCCCCCCCCAAAAAAAACCCCAAGAAAAAAAAAAAAAGAAGAAAAAGAATGACAGAGGACTAAGGATCTTGCTTTCAGCAAGTAAGGAAGTCAACAGAAATTTTCCATTGACTTACATGCAGGTCTTTCTGCCATAACTGTGTTATTTCAGTTGGTTTAGAAAATACAGGCCAGTTGCCCTCCTAAAAGAAAGACATTTCAGGTCATCTTCAAGAATGAGGTTTTGCTTGAAAAACAAGCAAAAAAGAGACCCTGAAGAGTCATAGCAGAATTTGGCCCATGTCAGGTGCTAGGATATTTCACAGAAGAAAAAGGAACACAGAATACTTGAAGCAACTGGTGATGGGAACCTAGGCTTTATTAAAAGAAAGCAACTTCTGTGCTACAAAGAATGATGATGTGGATCTTCAGATAGGGTCACGAGAGAGATCATCCAGCAAGAATCAGAAGAGGATGAGACCAAGGAGTTGCTGGTAATCAACTTTTCCTTCTGAGGTATACCAAAATCGCTATTTTTTTTTTACCTAATGTTAACAATAAAGAAGTCTGTTGTTGTCACGTGTCCAGAACCTGCCTGAGAGCCTTCCAGGACTTGTTAAACCTGATGACTGTTGATGATCCGCTATTGACTTCTTCTGCATGAGGAAAAATAAACTTCCAAAAAGAGTCCTATACTCATTGCTAGGGTTTTCAGAGTTGACAAGGTGGGCCTAAGAGACCTAAAGAAAGAACTAAGGGAAAGCATAGGTCTTACTTTATTACTACTGCCAGTTGAAGGCAGTGTAAGTTACTCTTCTGGTTTTGCTTACCTCATTTTGCATCAATTTATACAAGTCTTGTCCAGTTTCTCCAAATTCTTCAGATTTGGCTTTTATTATAACATGGTAATAGTCCATTATAATTACATCACAGTTTGTTCAATCATTCTCAAATGACTGGACACCAATTTTTCTTCCAGTTCTTTGTTACTAAAACAAAAAACAAAAGTAACATAAAAAAACTTAGGTTTTTAAAGACATGATAGAAGATAAAAGCAAAGGCATGTAATAGAGGTTGAATACAAAAGGTTGTCGTCATTTTATAGGTATAATTCTAGGAGTGGCTGGACATAATTGCTAAGGACATCAACAAGAAGCCTTTTCAAAGCTATTTTGGGCTAACAACGTGGGAAAAACCAAGTGGATGGGAGCTTGAGCCAATATGGTGGAATAAGAGGAAACAGTGCAGCCCAGCTTCCCTAATAACTGCTCCAACAGTGATCTAAGAATTTCAAATCACTTAGTGATTGGAAAATAGATAATGGGTTCCTCTTCCAGCCCAAGATCATAAATGCAACCTACAAGCAAGTGCCTAGGGTAGAAAATATGTGGAACATGGGTAGGCTGTGATCATAGATTCTGCAACAACTTCAGAACAAGCAGGGTTGATCTTGGACTCAGCCCCTGGCCCAAACCAATAACTAGGGGTCTGCCAGCTGGCCTTGGATCACAGACTCAGCCCTCAGCAAGTTGCCCCAAGCAGGTTTCTGAAACAATGAATAAACAAAAAAGATTAAGAGCTATTATGATTCCAGAGATGGTTAAGACACAAAACCAGAAGAGGAAAATAACTCCAAAACAATGAAAAACAAAGCCTCAAAGAAAAACCTAATTTACTCACAACATCAATTAGAATTCTTAAATGATGTAAGAGTTAGAATTAAGTTTAAAAAGGATATGGAATGAGAATGAAAAATTGGAAAAGAAATGAGAGCTATGGAAGAGAGACTTGGAAAGAATATAAACAACGTAGCGCAAGAGTTACAAAACAAGTAACAGACTGAAAATTAGAACACACGTTAGTTAATGACAACACAAGACAACAAGAAACATGAAAAAAAAAAGGCCAAAGGTTGACGAAAAATAGAGGAAAATTTCAAGTATCTCATATCAAAAACTGATCTAGAAAGATTGAGGGGAGATTAATAGTTGTTGGACTACATTAAATCACAATCAAAGAAAGAGCCTAGACATCATATTTAAAGAAGACTGCCCAGATCTCTTAGAGCCAGAAGACAAAGTAGAAATAGAATCCACCAGTTACTGTCTAGGGGCGAGGGGAACAACTTTAAAGGAAAACTGCCATAAACTTTATAGCCAAAATCCAGAGACTCTGGGTCAAACTAAAAATACTACAAGTAGCCAAAAATAAAGAGTTCAACTGCTAAAGAACCAGAGTCAAGATCACACAAGATTTGACATCTACCAGTATAAAGGATCAGTTTGTCAACAACAGACAGCAGGCATAATAGGCATTTATTAAGTGCTTAGGTGCCACACACTGTGCTGGGAATGCAAAAACAAGCAATAAAAGAGATCATTCTTGCTCTTAAGGATCTTTCTAATTCTAATGGGAAGATAGTACAGAAGAAGCAGCTGAAAAGGGGTTGTAGGGAGGAAAGTGCCAAATGAACAAGTATGATGGAAGAGTTTAGTTTGCAGCCTGTTGAGAAATGAAGAGATGGCTGGCCTGGGCACCACCAGCCTGTTGAAAAATGAAGACATGACTGGCCTGCACAACCTCAAGGAAAGAAGGAAAAAGGAAAGAGCTCTTCCTAGTTGCCATGTACAAAGTACATATGTCCTAAGTGCTTGCTTGGGATGTTATCTCCAAAATGCAAAAATTGAAACAGTCCCTGTTCTGAAAGAGCTCATGGTCTAATGACAGGGCCAACATGCAAGCAACCATATTCAAACAAAATATATATTGGAAAAATGGGAAGTAATATCAGGGGGAAGGCAAGAATGCTAAAAGAGGACTATAAAAGACTTCTAAGACTTGTAGGGACAGAGGTGAAGGGGCATAAGGTTCCAGACATGGAGGCTAGCCAGTGAAAAGGTCTGGAGTCAGGAGATGCAGTATCCTATGAGGAACATCAAAGAAGCCATTGTCACTTGGTTGTAGATTTTGGAGGAGAATTAAGTCTGGAAATATAGAAAGAGAGAGGTTATGAAAAGCTTTAAAAGCCAAACAGAGGATTTTATGTTTAATCCTGGATGTAATAGGAAGCTGCTGGAATCAGTTGAAAGGAGGGATAATATGATCAGTCTTACACACTTTAGGAAGGTCAATTTGACAAATGAGTGACGCATGTAAAGTAGTAGGGAGAGATTTGAAGTAGGAAGACTAACCAGCATGACTTTGCAATTGCCCAGGCATGAAATGATGAGGGCCTGCTCCTGGGATCCTAGGTGATGGTAATGTCAGAGGAGAGAAGGGGGTATGCGTGAGAGAGGATATGAGGATAGAAGGAAGAGGATATAGCAGTTGAATGGATATAGGGTGAAGTGTGAGTGAGGAGTCAAGGATAATACTTAGGTTATGAATCTGGATGATATTACCTTCAATTATTTTAGGGAAATTTGGATGAGGGTAGGGCACAGGAGGAACGAAATTAGTTCAGTTTTAAATGTGTTAACTTTAAGATGTCTATGGGACCTCCAGTCCCAGATGTCCAATAGGAAGTTGGGGGTTAGAGGTCAACAGAGAGCTGGACAAATAGATCTGAGAATCCTCTACATAAAACTGATAGTAAAATAGCATAGAAAGAGAAGAGAAGAGGTACTGGAAAGAGCCTTGGGGGATACCCATGGTAGTAGGCTTGACCTGAATGAAGATACAGGAAAGGAGACTGAGGGGGAAGCAATCAGACAGGAGTAGAATGAGGAGAGAGCAGAGTCTTTAAAATGTAGAGAGAAACATAGTCCTATAATTGCTCTATAAACACTGCTTGAACTCATCAGGAATACAGTAGAAGGAAGGCTTGGGGAATGAAGTCATTACCAAACTGGAAGCTGATAACAATTGGCATTTATATAATGCTTTTAGATTTGCAAAGTGCTTTACATTCATTGTCTCATTTGAGACTTACAGCACCTCTAAACATATTTCTTTGCAAATTTCAACGACAATGTTTTGATCTTTTGACTGATAAGGATAGAAGTCTATCAGTTAAATTATTTTGAGAATAGAAATGCCAACACAGACACATTTTCTAGTTTTCTGATGATTGATGAAATTAGCTATAATGTCTTTGTCATTTTGTCAAGTATTTTGTCATTCTTGATCTTGTAAAAAAAATTTAGGGAGTTCTTTTGTGTGTTATGTCTTATAGGCCTATGTTGTGGAAGACAATAAACAGCTTATTTTGGAAGGCCAACATCATGTTATTCTTCGAACTCTTGGAAGAGAGGCTTTTTCATTTTCTCAAAAGCAGGTAATAATTTTTCAAGTGAACTGACCAGACTGACTTGACATAAGAATTTCTGGCTATTAGTTTCCAACCATACTTTTTCTATTTAAAAACATATAATCAGCATTCATTACATTTTGTCTTAAGCACAGATATAGTGTAAAATGATAAAATGTCTGTTTCTATGATGCATGAGCATACTGAATTAGGTGTCTTGCCAATAGGTTAAAAATGAAAGTTAACAGCCAACTTGTGTTTATCACACAAACTCACTAATTAATGCTTATTTCATCTTTGCCTAGCAGTACTTAAATTTTTTTGTTGGCAACAAGCTAAGAGAAAAATTTTTTTTTTTGCCATTGAAATGTACTTAGTTCACAACTAAATATTGTTGTATTTCAACAACAACAACAAAACAAAACTTCTAATAGATCCAGCTTAAATTATTTTTTTTTAATGTTTTAAACATGTAAGGGCATATGAAACCAGTTCAAGTTGGGCAGTAGCCACGAGCTGAAAATGATTCACATTCAGGAAAGATCTTGAGCCTCACAGAACCAGAGACACTAGAGGACCTAAACCATTTGAGACTCAGATCCGTTAAAGGTCATAAACAGATTCAGTAGAAGTCATGAGCCACAGTATGTCAAAGTGGGTTTACCCCCACCATCCAGTATTTTGCTCCTACTTGACTGCTGAATGTTACTAAGGAAGATCTTAGACGTATGCTAACTTTGTCCATCACAGATTTTTGTTAATTTCAACTAGCTTTCTTGTTGCATGGCATTCCATTTACTCGTTGAGTCTCTATCACATTCCCTTACAGTGATTATTTCAGACCTTCTCTTCTTTTCTCAGCCCCCATATACCCTTTGTTTCATCAGTGAGTAAAAAAAACATTTATTAAGCACCAACTATATTCTAGGCACTGTGCTAGACACTGGGGATAAAAGTACATACAAAGAATGAAACAATCCTTATTCTTGTCAACCCTATATTATCTCTAGGGAGAAAAGAGGTACATATATAAGTATATACAGGATAAATAAAAAACGTTAAATTCAAACTAGTTAAACACAAGGTAGTTTAGGAGGGATAGCATTAGGCATAGGGATGGTCAAGAAAGGCTTCGTATAGGAGGTAACATTTGAACTTCATTTTCAAGGAAGAGAGGAATCCTATGAACTAGAGGCGAGTAGGGATTACCCTTCTAGATGTGGGGCACAGTCAGTGCAAAGGCATGGAGATGGAGGTGGGAGTTTTATGTGAGGAACAGAGAGATCAATTTGGCTGAATCTTAGAATACAGGAAAAGGAATAATGTAAATGAAAGATAGGTTGGGCTTTTGTATATATGAAAGCTTAGGAACTTAGGAACTGTTCAGCAGGAAGGCAACTCATTCCTATACTTTTAATATATATGTTTGTTATAATGTCCATGTAAACATATGTCCTATGTTGTACCTTTTTAATTAGTTTGTCTCAATAAACAAAATGTAAAGAAAAGGAAAAAAAAAGAGATAGGTTGGAGCCAGGATGTGAAGGGTCTCAAAAGTCAATTAGTGGATTTCATATTTTATCCTAGACGCAATAGTGGCCTTTGGAATCAATTGAGTAGGGGATTGACAAAATCTGATCTACACTTAAGAGTCATACTGGCATACTGTGTTTAGGGTGCACTTGCGGTAAGGAAGTCATTGCAATCATACAGGTAAAAGGTAATGAGGATTTAAGCCAAATTCATGGTTGTATGGGTAGAAAAGTCAGATGTAAGACATATGGAAGGAGAAATGGCAAGATTTGACAGTTTATTGGATATGTAAGGCAAAGAAAACTTGAGGATATTACTAGGATTGTTGTTCAGTCATTTAATTCATATCTGACTCTTCATCACCCCATTTGGGATTTTCTTGGCAAAGACACTAGAGTGGTTTGTCTTTCCTTCTCCAATTCATTTTAAAGATGAAGAACTGAGGCAAACAAGGTTAAGTGACTTGCGAAGGGTCACACAGCTAGTAAGTGTCTGAGACCAGATTTGAACTCAGATGAATTTTGCTGACTTTGGGCCTGGCACTCTATCCACTGCATCACCTACCTGCCCCATTAATAGGGGTATGAACCTGGAAAACTGAAGGAAAAAATGATAGTTTCTTTGACAGATATAGGGAAATTTGGAAGAGGGATCAGCTTGATGAGAAAAATAATGAATGAGCTCTCTTCTGCCACTTGACCTTGAGATGCCTCTGGAATATCCAGTTTGAAAACTTCAATAGGTGTCTTGGTATTATGGAGATAAGGCTCAGTGTGAGTCTTGAGTATCGCTTGCTGAAAATACTTTCCCTTACGTGTGCCATCCCCTCAAACTCTTGCATCTCTGCTCAGTTCCAACTTATTCTCCAGTTCTCACTTTTATAGACAAACTCCTAGGAAAAATTTATCTGTAGTCATTACCTTCATTTCCTTACCCATTTTTCACTGCTCTACCAGTTGCAGTCTGGTCTCTGACCTCACCACACCACTTCAACTATGTTTTCCATTTTGCAGTGATGTTAGTCTCTCAACTGATGGCCTTTCTTAGTCCTCATCCCCTGTGTGCTCTGCAGTTTTTGGTGCTGTCTATCTTTCCTTTTCCCTTGAAGGCAGTGAGTTGGGATAATCTATGCTGGAGTAGAGAGAGGGCTAGACTTGGAGGCAATGATACCTCTGTTTAAATTCTCTGACACTTCATGTTGTGTGACTGGGGCCAAGTCACTTAACCTCTCTGATATTTGAAGTCCATTATAATCTGCCTGTCATCTGCCTTCCTAGACTTATTTCATATTACTCTTTAATGCACTCCTAAATTCTAGCCAAATTGCCATGCTAACTGTTTCCCAGACCAAACACTCCATCTTTCACTAATGTGTTTATTAGTAGCTCAGGTCCTACTTTCTACAGGACCCTTTCCTGAAATCATCCCAGGTGTTAATGCTTTCTCTTTCCTCAAACTATATCTTCTTTTTACTTAATCTGTGTATATACATGCTCTGTCCCTTCCACAGAATATCAGCTTGAGGACAAGAACTATTTTATTTTTTAATGTTATTTCAAACATTCCCTCTGCTAACTGGGAAATAAGATATACAGGCAATGGAGTATAGAAATCTGTCCCGCCCTACAGGAAAATAGAAGGGGAAGGGGATAAGAGAAGGAGAAGGGTGATAGAAAGGAGGGCAGATTATGGGAAGGGGGTATTCAGAATGCATGCTGTTTTGGGGTGGCGGGGGGAGAGATGGGGAGAAAATATAGAACTCAAAATCTTGTGGAAATGAATGTTGAAAACTAAAATAAATAATTTTGAAGAAAATTTCCCTCTGCTATTGGTATTTTTAATTAGCTAAAGGCTTTGTTTTGTTTTCCTTCCCTAGGAACCACCAGAGATGGGACTTTTAAAATTTACTCGGCCAGAAAACACTGTGGTTCCCACAAAACCTACAGTAGAACAACTGTCAAGTCTTATAAAAACTAGTCTTCAGTATCCAGAGTCCTTTAATCATCCATTTCATCAGAAAAGGTCTGAAATGTGTTCATTTTTGATAGTTGAAATTTTGCTACAGTTTTTTGTATTGTTTTTTAAATTTTTATTTACTGATTTTTGAAATGATGAAGTAATAAAGTTTGTCCAAACATCAATGAGAAATTTGAATATTTAAATATTTAAAACTTTATAAATAAATGTCTCAAAAGCATTTGACATTACCTACATTAATGTTATGGGTATGGTGCCTTACACAAAAATGCCACCCAGGGGGCAGCAAAGTGGCACAGTGGATAGAGCACTGGACCTGCAGTCAGGAGGACCTGAGTTCAAATGTGGCCTCAGACAGGTAACACTAGCTGTGTGATCCTGGGCAAGTCACTTAACCCTGTTGCCTAGCCAAAAAAAAAAAAAACATACTAAAATACCACCCAGAAGTCCCTACATTGAAAAGAGTAAAAAGAAAGCAAACTGTTTGACCTAGGGACTTATTTCATTTGTAGTTAGTAAAGAATAAGTAGAACCTTTAAATTTTGAGTTCTAAGAATCTTCCAACAGCTGAATTTAGAAAACCAGTGACATTTATTTAAGATATATTTAACAATAGTCAGCAAACATTTATTAAGCACCTACTATGTGCCAAGCACTGTGCTAAACTCTGGGGATACAAATAAGAAAACAGTCCCTGTCCTCAAAGAACTTATAATCTAGTGGGGAAAGATATTATACAAAAAGTAGCTGAAAGGGGAGCGGGGGTGGGGATGGAGTGGTAGTCAAGACCAGGCAGAGCAGCTGATGGATAATGAAGTTAGCTGGAAAATTCTGAGCTTCCCTTTATGGGAGCCTTTGGGAGGAGTTTATTACTGTTCCGTCCAGTCAGAGGGGAGAGGTCCCTGAGGGTGCTGAGCAGGTAGCGGAGTATCAAAGCTGAATTAGTCTCCACGATTAGGTTTCAGGGGATGACCTTTTCCTGGGGGAGGCATGATTTTTGTGGAGTCCAAACCAAGCAGAATTTCTGATGGGGAAACATTAAGAGTAACTAAAAGCAAATTTAGATTATGAATTTTTAGTTTTCCTTCTGTAGCTTATATCTAGAAGGTCAACAAAGGACTCCAAAGGTCAGAAATCAGATCCAAGAAAGTATCAGGTGTGATGTAAAAACGACAGTTGTATCAGATATCAAGATATTTGTTGTCATACCTTTATCTTTGTTGTCCCATGTAAACACTAATTATAAAATCATTAAAGCATGAGATCTTTAAGTTACTTTTTAACAAATTGGTTTTTGGTTTTGTTTTGTTTTTTTCAAATTGGTATGGTTTGTCTATATGCTGTCTGTATTTGTATTTTACTTATACTTTGTGAAAGTATTTAAAGATTTTATAAAATAATTTTAAAATTTTTTGAAGCTTTTTGCTCAATGAAATAATTCCTTGAAAAGAGTCTCAAGGGATGAGTGTTTATAGTCCTAAGGAAATGCTTTTTTATAAGATTAAGGAAAATGTTTATAATTGAGAGGTTATAAGACTCCTTAAAAACATAGGAATATAGTGTATTTAGCAGAATTTCAAACTTGATAAGACAACTTCACATAAAATGATTATTTTCCCCTCAGTACAACTTACTTTATTTAACAAACCCCTATTGAACATCTATTATGTTCAGAAAGCAACTTCAGGCCACCCTGCCTGACCTAGCAGTAACCTCATTCAGTCACCCAGAAATTTTCTTAGCCCTAGGCTTTGGGAAGACTTAACTCAGCCGTTAAGCATCAGATGATAAGTGGGTTTTTTTTTTTTTGGCTATTGCTACTCACTGTAAAGGAATTGGGATCTGCCTTTGTTAGTGAAAGGAAAATATCCCTGTGAATTACATTGTAGATTTTTGAGTAGGAAGAATCCTCCCACTGAGGGCTGGTTTTATTATGCCACAGTTGTATCTCTTATCTGAAAGGAACATAACTATTTGCACACAGTCTGTATTCACATATTCTCTTCATGATTAGGCTTTCCATAATTGAACATTTCATTTGTACCCTGCCCTCCCCCTCTTCCTCCTTCCCTCATTCCCTAATGACATTTAATTAGCCCCAAACCTTTTCTACCTGGCAAGGGTTTTGTAAATGTATATTGAACTGAATTAACAAAGAGAACAGAAATAGTTGTACATTCCCACAGAATTTTCCAGCTGAAGATTTTTTTCTTCTAAGCTTTTTGGGTAGTTATTGTTTACCTTTGTTCTGTTTTGGGGGTTTGGAGGTGGAGAAGAGCAGGAAATACCTTGGAAGTTCTTACATTTTTATTTTTAAGATTATTAAGTATAGCAATTAATTGAATGGACACATTCCATTAATTAGATGTACTAATGTATGTGTTGTTTTCTTCAGTAATATTTCTCATCAAAAAGGCTTGTTTTGAGTGACTTTACAGCTGACATTGTTTGAACATAGATTATTTTAAGATCTCTACCTATCTTTATAGTAGGTATTTTAAAAATACAAGTTCTTTTTTCAATTATTAAATACTACCTCTATTTCAAAAACAAAAACATGTTCAATCCTTTTTCTTCCTCTCTCACAGCCTTTGTTTAGTACCAGTTACCCTCTTACTTTCCAATTGTTCTCAGACGGATGTAGATGTAATAATCGATCTGCGACATAAAGCAACAAGGTAATGGTTTTGAAGTGTAGAAAGAGATAGCCTCTTTTATATAGGGTGTCCCAAAAGTCTTGGTGTAGTTTTAAATTAAAGCTAAGGGTGGTGGTGGAGTTGGGGGGGGGGTGGCAGAGCAGAACCACTCTATTACCCCTCCTTACTGTGCATTTCATTTTGGTTAAATAGTGTGGTAAGATAAAAAATACTGGACCTAGGAGTCAGGAAACTTCAGTTTCAGTTCTGGTCCTGGTATTTCCTAGCTGTTGCTTGAGACAGTACTTATAAAATCTCTGTTTCAGAAAATTTATAGAATCTATTTAACACTATCCTTATCTGTATAACGGCTGAGTTGTGAGTAATTCTGTGAAGGGTGCTTTAAAACACTGTATAAATGTGAGCTTCTCATAAGACTTCTTTAACTTCCATTGTTATAGAGCAATAAATGAGTTGTCCTCTAGACAGATGAATTTTAACAAAAGTCTCAAAAATGATAGACTTTTTTGTTAAAAATTATACTTTAAATAAAGCTATCATTCAAAGTACCTAGCCACTGGTATTTTCAGAAGTAAAGCTTGCTTTGCACTGTTGTGCTAAGCTTAAAAATGGAAAATTAGGAAACAAAAGATTTAGGATCAGTTGTTGAAACTTGCTGTTAATCTTTTAAAAACATAAAACAAATGGAGTTGTCAGCTCTCCTTTTCTTCTCTTTCAGCCCAGATGCACTGGAAGTCCATGGTTCATTCACATGGCTTGGGCAGACCCAATACAAACTACAGCTTAAGAGCCAGGAAATCTACAATTTGCAGCTGAAAGCTTGCTTTGTTCATGCAGGTGTCTATAATCTTGGAACTCCTAGGGTATTTGCCAAGTTATCGGACCAAGTGACATTGTTTGAAACAAGTCAGCAGAGCTCTATGCCAGCACTGATCATCATCAGTAATGTGTGACCACTTGCAAATTTGTACTGGAAACCAAAAGAATCACTTTTATCTTATTTTGCTGAATGAATCTTAACAGCAGTTTTGGGGACATCTACCATATTACAAAAGATGGTATAGGATCACAATAGCAAATATTCAAACCTCTTGTCAGTTTATGTTTATCGATGCAAAGCACGTTGGACTGAGAATGCATAGATTCTTTTTGTATTTTTTTTCAACTCTGGTAATAATTTAAATATTCAAAATACAGATTTTGAACATATCCATGCACCTTAGGCCCTGTCTCTAAAAAATTAATGATTGACTGCTGTAACAGCTTCCAGGATTGGTGCATATTAGTGGCCGTATTAGGAGATAATTTCAGAAAAATGGCCTTTGTTGGCTATGCTGTTCTTAAGCCATTAGTCCCTATAAATTCCAGCTTTACTGTGAAGTTTACTATAGAGTGTTAAATACAAATTCTGCTGTTCTCACTTTTCACAGTTCTCAAAAATCGGTTTTGGCCCTATGTTATAAAAGTCTTCATGTTTAAGTATCCAGTGGACCTTTTTACTTATACATAACTGTACAAATTAAGTTTCATCTGATACTTTGAGTATAATTTTAGAACCAATTTGACCTTTTTTTCGTCATTCATCTCAGTACAGAATGCACTATTTCACAACCATGAGATTTTTGTCATTTAAATTGTCATTCACTTTATTATGTAATTTAACAACCTGGGTTGATCTGTTTAAAATATAAATCTACTCAAGTTAATTAAAAGTAAGCTTTTCAAGAAATGTATTATATTTATAACAAATGTATTGTAAATAGAATAAAGCGTACATCATATTCACTGTATAGGCTCTATTGAGTTATTTTATTGTATTTATAGGAGGAATTACTGTGTGCTACATCTATATAAATGACATATGTATGTATAAGCCAGTCATTTTAGTATTGTCACCTCCTAGAGAGCCAATTTCATTGTAAGAGCAAGCACTATTCAATTAGATGTTCCAATATAGATTAGATGTTAGTCTTCAGGAAGAAGTAAACTCTTAAGAATAATTTCAGGTTGCCCTAGTATTTATAGTTTTTGAGCCTGAATATTTATTGAGAGACGTTCTTCTTTCTGTAGGATAGGAAAACACAATGTGTGCCTTAACAGTAATAAAAAAAAATAATAGTGATACTTTCTTTAACAAATATACTTAAATTCACACATCCAAATAATGGGTGTTGTCTCCTTTGAAGTATTCATTTTGAGAGACTTATTCCAGCAATTCTGACCTTGCCTAAGACATGGGCTGGGATTTTTTTAATTTCCTCTTTTGGAGTTATCTACGATACATTCTTTTAAGTTTTTTCAGTAGTGGCAAATGAATCCTTTTACAATGGATTTTATTTTTTGGGGGAGAAAAAAGCAAAAGGCATGAAGGGAATAATGTGGTCCAACTTGCACATTAGGAAGATCAATTTGACAACTCAGTAGAAAGTAGATTGAAGTGAGGAGAGACTGGATGGGAGTGGGGAACCTGCAGCCTTGAGGCCTATGTGGCCCTTTCCTCAAGTGCTGCATTTTGACAGAATCTAAACTTCACAAAACAAACTGCCTTAATAAAAGGATTTGTTCTGTAAAACTTGGACTTAGTCAAAAGGCCACACTTAAGGAGGTCACATGTGGCCTTAAGGCCACAGGTTCCCTGCCCGTGGTGTAGGAACTAGCAAGCTACTGCAACAGTCCATGTGTGAAATGATGAGGGCCAGCGTGCAGGTAATGGCAGTGTCAGAGGAGAGAAGGAGGTGTAAACGGCAATGAACAGATACAGGACAAAGTAAAGGAGTGATGAATTGAGGGTGACACCTAGGTTGGGAGCCTAGATGAGTGGGAAGATGGTGGTACCTTCTACAGCAATAGGAAAGTTAGGCAGTCAAGGGCAGAGGGGGAGGGGGAGATAATGAATTTTGTTTTGGACATGTTGAGTTTAAGATGTCTCAGACATCCAGTTTGAAATGTCCAATAGGCAGTTGGAGATAGAAAATTGGAGGTTGGGAAAGAGGGGAGTTTAGGGATTGCCAAATAGATTTGTCAGTCATCTGAACAAAGATAATAATTCAATCTATGAGAGCTGATGAGATCACCAATCAAAATAATATAGTGGGAGAAGATCCAAGACAGAGCCTTGGGAGCAGGGATATATTGGTAACTAACGACCAGTTCTCTGGGAAAAAATGATGTATATAGAACACTTAACATATAATCTGCATTATTAATATTATTACCATCATTTTCTTAAACCTAGATAATAAACCAATAAATGAATCCCCAATTTTGTAGCATGCCAATGTCCAAGGTGTAAATGCTCTCCTAAAAATGTAACAGTCCGTGGCTCAGCAGAGTGTTCTGGTGTTCCTTTCACCTGGATTGTCAGGGTGCTCTCTTTAGCTAGGGCAACAATACGTAGCCTGGGATTGGCAGAAGCCTCTACCCTCTGACTCCCTGAGAACACAGACTCTGAGGTTTCTTGTTAGGGCCCACTGTTCTGGGCTGGTCACGAATATGTCCATGGTGTGATACTCGCTCTCCTAACGGAATGAGGGTACGCATATTATATGGGTTGAGCAGACGTAGTCGAGGCGGTGGAGTACTGTACTCCAGCCACGTCTCCATCGACACGCCCACTCCGTGTCCCTTGAGGCGGCTAGACCTATGGGTTCTAGTCTAGTCATCAGCCGCCTATGCATTGTGATTGCTCTTCATTGGTATGGAGGCGGGATTGGACTATGGAGTATAAGTGGCTCGGTCTGGTTACAGTTTCTGACTTCCAGTCAGGAGGTGGGAGAGATTAAGCCTTTGTTGTTTGACAATTCATCCTGGTTCATCATAAGTTTGCAGCATGAATACCACTCCTACTTATCATGTTCAACCACTTACATTTCCGTTTTCTTGTGGAGCTTTATGCTGTGGAATAGAACTGCCTAGGTAAGCAGGCAGTTGATGCTCTAAGGTCTTTTAATATGCAGTTGAGCTATTCCAGCCGAGCCTCAGATCCTTTCTAAGGCTTGAAGTGCTTCCTTTACATTTGAAAAGGTTTCCCCCTTTTACCTCAATGACTCGCTTTTGTCCCTTCCAACCTTTAGTTTTGCTGAAGTCTAAAGCGTACCCCCTTAAATGCAATATAGAAAGTAGAATATGCAATAATTCTTTTCTCACTGTCGCATTAAACAACAAAATAATTTCTGTCCAGAGCATATTGGATTATCATGCTAAACCAACCTGAGATGGAACTTTACAGCTCAAATCAGGAAAGTAATATCTGATATTTATATAGTGCATTAAGGTTTACACGATCTCATTTGATCCTTAACACAATTCTGTGAAATAGGTGCTATTATTATCCCCATTTTACAGACAGGAAAATGAGGCTCAAAGAGGTTAAATAATCTACTACGGATCATACGGCTCATGTGTCTGAAGTATAAATTTAACCTGCATTTTTCCCCCAATCCCAAATCTAACTATCTATTGCTTCTCAAAATAAAATACAAAACTAATGCAGGGTTAGATTCTGGGAACATACGTTTTTGGTAAGCCTGCTCTGGAAGTCTGTGATGATGTGGAATAAAGGAGCCCAGCTCTTGGCTTCAGCGCATATAGGGGCATTTGGTAACTTTCTTTTCCACTTACCATTTGGTAAAGAAAAAGGATTTTGGCTTGGAAATAGTGCCTCAGCTGCTAGATATGAATAGCCATTGGACTATGTACCAAAGGTTACAATTATAACCAATTCCCAGCATAGATTCCTGTCACTGGACCTTTTAGTTATTCTGTGGCCCTTATGAGATCTTAACAAGATTTTGTTGTTCAGTTGTTTTTCAGTGTGTCTGACTCTTCCTGACCCTATTTGAGTTTTTCTTGGCAGAGATTCTTGAGGGGTTTGCCATTTCCATGTCCGGCTTATTTCATAGATGAAGCAACAGGGTTAAGGGACTTGTCCAGGGTCACACAGCTATATCTGAGGCCAAATTTGAACTCAGGAAGATGAATCATCCCGGCGCTCTGTCTACTGCACCACCTAGCTGTCCCAAATAAAGCCATAAGTCTAGTCCATTTGAAGAGGTCTAGAGGTTTGGGATACTGAAACCCCAAGATCACAACTCGGGCCCTGCCTGAATGAATTCAACTCAAATCTTCTTCCAGCCAGAGAAAAAGTTTATTAGAGAGAAACCGCACAGGCCAGACTCTTAAGGAATCTGAACATTAGTAATGCCCGTGGAGACAGGCATGAGAAAGTCTCAGCCTTTTGGGCATGAGAGAATCTCAGTCTTTGAATGGGGGCCAGGGTGGATCTTATATACACTGAAGTAACTTTGGGTGGCCAGAGGAGGGGGCTGGGAAAAGGGTCTAGGTAAGAATACCGATTGGAATGTCTAAGAGATTGAATAGACAATGGGAATAGATAATGAAAAGAACTGAGAGGCATCTGAATAAGATCAAAAGGTGGAGCTAGGGCTTTCACAGGGAGATAAGGGAGTTGATAAGGAACCATTTGAGACAAGAGTAAGGAAAGTTTAAGGGTTTTCTGGGGTCTGTGGACAAATGGGAGCCAGATTCTTTGCAGTGCAAGGGGCCAAGGCGCATCAGAATAAGATCAAAAAGTAGGGCTAAGGCTTTCAAAGGGAGGTGAGGAGCTGGGGCCATAGAGCCAGAATCCCTTTAGAGCAAGGGGCAAAGATCTCGGCTTGGGCCCATACCCCATCACATTCTATTTCCAGAACTCATTCACTTTGGAGCAGAAAAGAAAAAATGCAAAGAAACAATAGTGCCATATTCACAGCCATGTGTTAGGCCAGGGGTGGGGGTGGGATAGGAGCTGGCAGGAGGAGGCTCCTGCTGCTGCCATTGCTGCTACCATCCTCCTCACCTAGAAGCTTACGGTAATCCTTCCCTTGCTTATCGGTACAAAGAAAGGACCTATTTTGGCCAGCCAGTTGGTACCCTTTTGAATGCACACTCAGTTCTACCCCAGCAGCTGACCAAAAGTCTTTTTTTTCCCTTTTCTTCCAGGACAGGACCAAAATCAGTTATCAAATACCTAAAGTGGAGAGCCAGGACCCACTATTCCAAATCATCATACACCTCCAGAAACAGTTTCACCAAATACTTGTTCTGGACTGGGCCTGAGTCAGTCCAGTCCCTCCTGTAGTTTAGGTTTAATACTAGAGCAAAGTGAAGACACCTAGATGTCATTCAATAGTTAACAAAAGAAGGTTTACTTAGCTACATCAGGAGAAGATTATTTAACAAGGAGAGACATTGATTCAGCAGAGTGAAGCTCTCTTGCATGCCCTTAGTGATGCAGCAGCCACATTTCAGAGAGCCCACCCTCTCCTTGATGGGGGCGGGGCCCAAGCCAAGATCTTCGTGCTTTGCCCCAAAGGGAATCTGACTCACAGGCCCCAGACCCTCATCTCCCTTTGAAAGCCTGAGCCTTACCTTTTAATCTTATTCAGATGCACCCTAAAAGAATCTGGCTCCCTTTGGTCTATAGGTCCCAGAAAGGCCTTCCTTTATCTCCTTTTGAAAGTCCTAGCCCCACCTTGATTTTGTGCAGATGCCTTTCAAACTTCTGCCTTCCTGTTCCCTCCATTATCGATTCCCATTGTCTATTCAATCTCTCTGACTTCCCCAATTAGAATTCTTACCTAGACCCTTTTCCCAACCCCCTTCTCTGACCACCCAAAGTTACTTTAGTATTTGAGATCCACCTTGGCCCTCATTCAGATGCTGAGAATCTCAGGCCCACAAGGCTGAGAATCTCTCATGCCCGCTCGTCCTTACGGGTGTCACCCAGCCTATATGTTTTACCACTAATAAACTTTTCCTCTGGCTGAAGAAGATTTGAGTTGAATTCTTTCAGACAGGGCCTGGTACGGTGATCTTGGGGTCTCAGTACCCCAAAACCCCTAGACCTCTTCACCCTAACTTGTGGCTGCTTTGTATTCAAGTGGCGATTGGGTGTCCAACAGACTGAACCTTTAGTCCTCTGAGCTAAACAAGTATCTGGGAATGTCTCAATACCTTTTAAGGGAAAACCCAACAAATCTTCACGAAATGGAGGTAAAGACATTACATTCTTTTCTCTATGGACAAAGCCTTCGTTGTCCAGTCCTTCATTCCAGGTATATTCCACAAATACCATGTAACACCTGGTGGTACAAGTCACTGAATTTGGAATCAGGAGGTGGATTTGAGTGGTAACTACTGAAAACTCATTGTGTGACCTTGGGTAAGTTCTTTCTCTTCTGGGACTCACTTTCCTGGTGTGAATAACTAAGGAGTTGGGGGTTGGAATAGATGTCTTTAAGGTTCCTTGCAGCTCTAACAATTTCTGACTTATGTTTAGTCTTGTACTAAAGAGAAAATCAATTGATTTCTTATTCTTAGGTTCTTATTCCCCTATGTGGAGCTAAACTGATTTAACTATGTAGGAAGATTGGTTCTCTAGAAAGCACTCCAAGTGCTTTGATTATAGTATTATCTGCTCAAAATGTGGTCCAGGAATGAGGAAATATTGGTGTCTCTCAATTTCTCATGGCTCTGAATTTGTTTCAGTGAGCATGATTGAAGCAGCAAGGCAACCTGAGAGAAGCAGCATGTGCCAGCCAAGTAGGACCACCACCAACACCACCATGTGGATCACCATCTTCCCTCAAGCCTTGATGGAAACAGCCCAGGACCCTGAACCCAAGAGCCTTGGGACTAGTGATGCTTCCAGCCCAGTGCCCACAGCCATCATCTTGAGGCATCCACTGTGGAGATGCAGCCTGGCAGCTGCTTCTGCAGGTGCTGCAGCAGCAGCTAGTGAAGACTCAGAAAGGAGAGTTCTTGTCACCAAAGCCCTTGGCATTGTCAACTGGTTCAACATCAGAAACTGATGTGATTCGACCTGTGGAAATGACATCAAAGAACAGGCTACCATCTTCTTTGCTATTGCGCCCTAAGGACCATGGAAGCTTTCCATCTGAGTTGGAGCTGAAACTTCCATTATGTGTTGTTCCTATAGGAATGTGAGCTTCCTGAGAACAGGGTCTGTCTTTTCTATTTGTATCTCCAGTGTTTATCCCAGTGCTTTGCATATAATAAGTGCTTAATAGATGCTTCATTCATTCATTCATTCATATTTTGGAAAATGGAGGGGGATACATCATCATCTACAATCCAGAGGTTACCAAACTTATTTGGCCTAAAAAAATTACTCAGCATCCACCTGGAAATCTATTTTCTTTAACCCTTTAATGTTTTTTTTTTGAAATTTGCTTCATTTCAAAAAATATAAAATATATTTATTTTTTAAATGATGCATCTCGAATTTAATAATTTATTGTAAATTTGTGGTTTCTTTCCTGCATTAAAATTTTGATGATGCAATATTGCATCACGTATCACTATAGTATCATATTGTAAACAAGTCATTACACGCCCATATTCCTGCCTATGCATGCTGGACTTCCCGACAATGTTCAACAGGCTCACCTTCCAACACTTCCTTGTTAAGACCTGTTGGTGGGTTGGCCCGCTGATTGGTTATAACTTGCATTTTGTGTGTTTATTTGTAAAATAATGTAATCACTACAGCTTTAACTCTGTTATACAACAGATGAAATATGTACACATGGTTTTTCAGAATTATCTTCTCTTCTTTCCTTATGCTTCTACCACCCCCTTATTTTTATTCAATACCTCCCAATTGCACCCAAGGCTACTACTGCCCCCCTGGATCATTTCAGCACCCCCCATGGGGTGGTACCACCCACTTTGGGAACTTATGTACACTGTTAGTCCCTGAGTAAAGTTGGGGTTCCCTAAAGGACTGACTCAGGAAGGCAGATCAGCATTATTGGTGTAGATAATTCAGGAGATAATACATGCCCCGTTCGCAATTTTGTTTAACTGTGTCCATGTGGTTCATGTTCAGGTACCCTTGTCTAAATCCTATATAATGTAAACCTTTCAGAGCCTGGATGAAAGGGAGCCACACCTTATTTCTGGTTCACTCTCCCCTATCAAATAACCTAATAAATTTTAAAAAAAAATTATTTCAGATTTTGGGGTCTGTCTTTGAAAACCACAACATAAATGCTGTTGTTATTTATCTATCAACAAAGAAGTCCCAGAAGTTGGCAGTATGCATAGTTTCCTTTCCCAGGAAAACCCTTCCATTAACCATTTCAGTTACTCTGGGATATTTTTCATTTACTCTACTAGTTATCTGGTCTAATTATAAATGAATCAAACATAAAACATAAACTATAGAACTGGAAGGGGATTTAGTCCAATGCCCTGGTTTTATAAATATGTGATCATGGGCAAACCATGTAACATCTCAGATGTTCAGTCTCCTCATTTGTAAAATGGGGATAATAATACTTGTACTACCTACTTTATAGGGTTGTGATGAGATAAGTGCTTTGCAAACTTTAAAGTGTATGAGAGAGAGAAAGAGAGAGAGAGAGAGAGAGAGAAGAGAGAGAGAGAGAGAGAGAGAGAGAGAGAGAGAGAGAGAGAGAGAGAGAGAGAGAGAGAGTGTGTGATTAGAGAGCTCACTCAGGGTAAGAACTCCTGGTCTAGCCCTTCACTTCTACGCTAGTACCCTTTTAGCTCAGGGTGAGTGAGCAAGTAAGGAAAGATTTTGAGGATCCTGATATAACATGTGAACAGATTGGGCTAGGGAGAACTGGAAAGCCACAAACACTAAATTTTTTTCTACTTTACTTTTATTTAAAATAAATATTATTGATGTAATTTACTTTCATGTCACCTACATTTTTAAAAGTTATCCTTCCCATTCCCAGAGAGTCATTCCTTAAAACAAAGAATGGGGAGGGGAGAACGGGGAGGAATCAGTTCAGTGAAACTAACCAATATAGTGAAAAAAAAAATTTGACATTATATGCAATATTACACAACCATAGTCCCCCACTTCTGCAGAGAAGGTGAGGGGGGTAGATGAAAAGCAGCTGTCAAATCCCAATTTATTAAGGAATCTGTTCTAAGAAAGAGACAGATGAAATTAGGGTACATGTGTCCATAGTTTAATTTCTTTCAAGCTGACTTGACATGCCTGGGAGTTCAGTCCAAAACTGAGCCCCCTCCAGCCAGTTCAGAGCTGGTTTGATTTGGGATTTGGGGGCACAGGGTTATATGCCCTTCGAAGAGTAGGTGTTCCCAAGGGATACCAATCAATTCTGGGAGGTGGGCTATATTAAAATGAGAGTCCTGAGTGACTTAGGTCATTTAATCTTGGTCAAAGAAACAGCAATTTCTGTATCACCTGTCTTGACAATAGGGAGGAATCAACATTCTCCAGACCTGTCTGCACAACATAATGTGCAGGAATACACTCACTTAGATTAGATCTTTTTTTTCTCTTAAATTTTTAGGTGATTAGGGTTAAGTGACTTGCTCAGGGTCACACAGCTAGTAAGTGTCAAGTGTTTGGTCTGAGGCTGGATATGAACTCAGGTCCTCCTGACTTCACGGCCAGTGCTCTATCCACTGTGCCACCCAGCTGCCCTTTAGATTAGATCTTAATGTCCTGAAGGACTGAAAGAAAGGGGAATAGGGAAGCTCTGAGTCTCCAAGACAATGATTACTAAGAAAAATCATTTTTCACACAGTAAATTAATCTGTGCCTAAAAAAGAGATTGGCACAGATCTTAGGAAACTGAAAACTAATATCTTACCCTAATAACACTTTGCAAATATATGTATTGTCTTCTGAGTATGGCTTTAGTTAACACTGTTTCTCTCCTCTTTTTGCACTGTCAGCTGAATTTGGCTGTTTTTCTTGCCTTTTTTACCCCCTACTGTGGACCCCTTAAACCATAGATAAAAGGCATATAGGGCAATTTTTGGATCTGTGGAAAGGATTCTCCAATCTTGCGTTCACAGGCTCAGCCATTTTATCAAGTTTTCAATGCTCTATAATTCAGTTACATTTTTCTTCTTGAATAAGAATAAGCGATATGGAAAGGCCAGTTGAGTGGCAACAGTTTGAGACTTCTTTGATAGTTCAAAGAAAGTTTAAGCGTTTTCTGGAGCCATAGACAAATGGGACTCATTCTTTTTGGGGTGAAGGGCAAAGGTCTCAGCTTGGGTCCATACCCCATCACCTATAGCCAAGTCACTTATCTTCTCTGAGTCTCTAACATGGGATTAATAATAGCCAAAATATTTATTTAATAGGATTGTTGAAAGATTTAAAAGGGATATAAAGTGCTTTGTAAACTTTTAAATATTATATAATCATTTTATAGAATAATAATAATAATAATGGCTACTATTATTATTATCATTATCATCATTATTCTCCTTGATGTGTGCCTGAAGTCATTTATACAAGATGAGTCCAGCTATAGTCTGACAGACTATGGAAGGCAGTCCTTCCTTGTTGCTTTGTGAGACCAGAGAAGCATTTGAATGTTTTAAGAACTTTCTCAAATGCTTTAACCAAGTACTTTAGGATGGACTTCATGTGATGGAATATCTGAAAACAAAAGAAAAGAGTGGTCTACTGTGAATGCTGTTATCCAAGGTCTAATGAACTCTGAAAGTAAAAGCTTAAAGGCCACTCTTAGGAGCTTTTATTCCCCTTATTTTGTGGTAGGATGAGTGGTGTCTCTAAGTACCAAATTCATACAGGATTCTTGCAAAACCTTAAGCATCATAAACAGAAGACTGTAGCAAACACTAATTTCATGATGTTAGACTTCAGACTGCCTGATGGTGATTAGAAATCCCTTGCAGGTGAGTTTCATTATTCTGAGATCTATTGGTATGTTCTCAAATGACTTCTAAAAACATCTTGGGATTGGCAGGTTTTTGCCAAAATTCGTGCAAACATTTCTATTTTGGGAGACTGACACCTGATTCACAGCTTGATATTTCCCCTGATTTCTACTCACTTTCTCAGTTTGGCTGTCTGTACACCCACAACAGACCTCCCCCGCTTTCCCTCTCAGATTTTTTTTTTCCATATAGGCTTTTAAATTAAGTTCCCCAGGTTTCCTTGCAGTGATGGAAAAAAAAAATCACATCTGGGCACCAGGTATATTTGCTTATTCATTATGAATTGCTGCAGAGAAAGTGCTTTGTAAAGCTTAAAGTGGTATAGAAACATGAATTATTACCACTGTTGCTCCATTCATTTTAGACATCAGCTTTTTAATGCTTTCCTAAGAAAATGCTCTATTTACTACTAACAAAGAACTAATGTAATATTTATACTCTAATTTGTAACTTTTCCCAAATGTTGTGTTCAAAATGTTTAGCCTCACTCTTTTTAATGCTAGTATTCATATGTCAACACAGAAGAATCCTTTGAAAGATCATCTACTTCAACCATCTTATTTTGCCAATAAAGAAACAGAAGGTTAGAGAGAGGAAGTAACCTGCTCAAAGTTAACATGGTTGGATAATGGCAAAGCTGTGATTAAACCTGTTCTCCTGACTCCTGGTCCAGTGCCCTTTCCACAGTACTTTGCAGTCTCCTAATTTCCTCCTAGGGATGCAGTATATCTGTGAGTCACAGAATGTCACAACTTCAGATGAATCAGAATTCCAGGTGACCCAAAGCAATGGAGGGATTCATAGCAGGTGTTAAGTAGGTGACAGCATATCACCTACCATAGCTTACATGCAAGAAATGTATGCAAGCATAATTGATGGGGTATAGGGCCCAAGTCAAGACCTTTGCCCCTCAGCCCCGAAAGAATTTGGGTCCCCAGAAAACCCTTAAACTTTCCCTGAACTAAGAAGTCTCAAGCCATTGCTTGAGAATATAAACCACTCACCTGTCCTTTCCTTCTCTGTCTAGGCCCAATCTCAATTCTTTGTTATCCTAATTCCTTATCTGTCTAGGCCCAAACTCCCAATTCTTTGTTATCCTAATTAAGGCTAGCCTTCCATTGTCTATTCCCAGATGACCCCATTCAACCTCCCAGACACTCCCATCAGGATTCTCCCAGGACCCTTTCCCCAGCCCCCCTAGGTTTAAGATCCTCCCTAAACTCCTCCTGTAGTACTGGCCACTCCCATCAAGATGCCCCTTCTCCCAGCCCCCCACAGTCACCCCAAAACTACTTGACCACTCCCAGATCCCTCCCATAGGCTTTCTGTATATAAGATCCATCCTGGCCACCATTTAGGGGCAGAGACTTCCTCATGCCTGCTTCTCCTTACAGGCAACACAAATGGTCAGATTCCTTAAGAGTCTGGCCTATATGGCTCATCTTTAAAAAAAACTTGTCTTTGGCTGAAAGAAGGCTTGAGTCGAATTCTTTTGGACAGGACCCATGTGTCATGATTTTGGGGTCCCAGCACCCCTAACATCTACACTTCAACAATACAACAAAAAAAAGATGATAGTACATGAAACTACAAATCTATTATGTACAAATTATCGTGAAAATTCTTTTTTTTCTTTTTTTCTTCCTTTCATTTCTCTAATCAACAGTAATTTAGAGCATTTTTATATGACTATAAGTTGTTTTGATTTCTTCATTGGAAAACTGCCTGTTCATATTCTTTGACCATTTATCAATTGGGGAATGACTCATATTCTTATAGATTTGACAAAGTTCTTAATATATTTTAGATATGAAACCTTTATCTGATAAACTATATATAAATTTTTTTCCCCAAAATTTTCTGCTTTCCTTCTAATCTTGGCTACATTTGTTTTTGAATATTATTTTAAATGTACTTAAAAAGGAATTAAGGGGGGATGATTGTATAGTACAATAGATCCCATTTAAGGGGTTTGGAGCAATGGGCCGAGGAATTCCTACTAAAAATTCCTGAACAGATACCTTAAGCAGTAAATAATTGTTCGTTATGTTACAAATATATTTCTCCTCTGTGACAACAAGCATATGAATATTTGAACACTACCAGTTTGTTTCTGCAGAATCTGAAACTATCATGATCCTGTGCACAATGATTTTGGTGTTCAGGCATAATTACATCAAACTATGACCACTTCTGACTAAACACAACATTTTCATACATTTTCTCCACCTGTGATCAAATTGTTTAAAAACCACCACAAGAGTTTGACATTTGAGAGAAAACCAATCCCTAGTGAAGGGTCAGAAGCATACATGTTCTCTCATTTGTATTATTTACATTGCACCAGAATAGTTCCCTCATTCCCTTCTATATGGTTAAAAGGTGTGTAATCACAGGATAAAGATGTTGAGAATGTTCATGTTTCTGCAACACACACGTCAGGCTGTTTCAAAACCATAATTGGTGAGTACGTGCATTACAAGCCACCTTGAACACATCACATGCGATCATATGTGTTCTGCAGAAAAAACCTCATATTGTCTCTTGTAGTACTAAGGCTATTTTCCTATTTGAACTTATCACCCACTAATGCTGTTATTCTCCTTTCTGGCAGATTTCCAAATGAACTGGTTGGCAACAATGGTCAGTCATTCGATAAAGTTTCTGTGAGTATGCCAGCCATAGAAGAGAAGAGAGTTACATCTGAAGAGATTTTTTCCTTAAAAAGGTTAGTTTATACACAAGCAATATGAAATATGAAGCAATGTATGCAGTTGAACTTTAAGTACATTTTTCATCTCATATACTACTTGTCATTAGCCAGGAGAAAAGTAAATATTTTATATTGTAACTAGCTATCCATACCATTGATTGGCTAGATAGCCATATCTTCCTTATATGCTAAATAATGGCAGCGCCATTTTGTTTGTGCCAGAATGCCTGTTTGTTGCTATGCAACAAAGTTACTTGGAAGAATACATATTTGATCAATTATGCTGGTACAATATTGTTATGCATTTAACAAATGTTGAACATAAAAATGAAATTTTTATAAAAATCTTATTTTTAAAAAAATCACAAGAGTCCCAAAGACTTGGAAATGGACACAATAAAAATATTGAGGGGCAGCTAGGTGGTGCTGTGGATAGAGGACCAGCCCTGGATAGTTAGGAGGATCTAAGTTCAAATTTGCCTCAGATACTTACCAACTGCATGACCCTGGGCAAGTTGCTTACTCCCCATTGCCTCTACAAATTAAAAAAAAAAGATTATAATAATGTTGAAAAATGTGTTAATTAAGAATTTCAAAATATTCATTCAATTCAGTACACTGTGATCAGGAAATTAGTAAAAGTCATTCAATAGATCATAATTCTGAAAATTACACAGATATTCAAGACATCTGTATTATGACAGGCATAAAAAAGAGAGGATATAATGAAGAATAATTAAATTTGTTTTTTCATTTCCTGGAGATGATGAACATCCACTTCCACAAAGTGTAATTTGTGGAGAAATTCTTACAAATAACAGCTTAAAATCTTCTCTTTTAAATCCAATCATGAAAGCTATTTTGATAAGTCTGTTGACTTTTTTAAGTGGAAAGAAGAAAATTTGAAAATGTATAATATTGATTTATTTCTGTGAATTAATAAGAAAATTGAAAAGCAATTGAAGCTTCATATTTTAGTAAGTTATCAAACTGCCAAAAAAAATGGGAAAGCTCATACTATTGCAGAAAATTAATTTTTCTATGTGCCAAGCTATTGTCAAGTGCATATTTGAAGATGATTCTGTTAAGAAGTTAGAGATGATACCCATTTCTAAAAATTCAGTGGCTTGCCATATGTATATGATATGTCCGATTATGTTGAATCAGTTCTTGTAGAAAGAATTTTTAATTGACAATAATGCTTTGCAATTAAATGAGAACACTGATGCTTGTTAACCCAGAAGTTTAATTGTATTTGTAAGATATCTGCATGATGGTAAAGTGGAAGAGAATATGCTATTTCCTTGTTAGTTATTATTACATACAACAAAGGAAGGTATTTAAATCTAATTAATCTGTATGTTGAAGCAAAATAAATCAAATGGTAGAGGAAGCAAAATTGACAACTGGGAAATTTTTAGACATTGTTTAAAAAACTGATGTAAATGTAGTATGGACACTGCTGCATACACAAACAAATTTTGTCATCAAAGAAAATGCCAAAATAACTTAAAAGCATAGTAGATGATGCTGCCAAAATAATTTCATAGAATGAAGACCCACTAACTCTTAATTATTAATCTTTTTTCTGTAGAGAGATGAGCAGTGAGCATTTATTTTATACTTCTAGCACATGCAGATATTAAGTGGCTTTCCTATGGCAGTTATAGGACAAGCAACATTATGTTTCTATTTGAATTGAGAAGAATTGGTTGTCTTCTTTGCTGATGATCCTATTCACCTGAGTGAATGTATAAATTAGCATAGTTAGCAGATACCTTTTGAAAATCTTTGAATTTTTTTCTTTTTAAAAAAGTTCAATTGGGGCTAAATGACTTGCCCAGAGTCACATAGCCAGTGAGTGTTAAGTGTCTGAGGCCAGATTTGAACTCAAGTCCTCCTGACTCCAGGGCCAGTGCTCTATCCACTGCCCCACTTAGCTGCTCTGCAGATACCTTTTTAAAACTGAACAAACTCAACACATCATTGCAGGGTGCAAATATAAATTATGTTCAAAATACAAAAAAAAAATACATTCAATGTTCATGACAAAGGAAAAAGTATGATTGCAAAAGTATAATTTTGGAACCACACAATTGAGAACAGTACTGAGTGCTTTGTGAAATTATGTCATTTATTAGAAAAGGAACTCTCTTTGGATTAGGCTGTCAAGAAAAACACCAATGACCATTGGAAGTTTTTAGAAGTGATTTTCTTACTAGCTGTGTGACCCTGGGCAAGTCACTTAACCTTAATTGCCTAAAAAAAATAGTGAAAAAAAGAAGTGATTTTCAATGAATATCTTTCTAAAAATTTTTAACAAATTGGATTTACAACCCATTTATGATGTCATCTATGTCTATGGATAAAAAAAGAAAATTTAATTGACATATCAATGGATTTTGGACTAAAAACATCATTCTAAAACACTGGACTAAAAACAACAGTCTCATAAATTTTTGGCAAAAAATAAAGAACGAATTTAGATTTCTCAGTGAAATAGCTTGTCATATCATTATTACTATTTTGCCATTTTCTACCTTAGATTTGTATGAATGAACATTTTTACCTATTCTTGATTTAAATCAAAATACAGAAGGCAGGTAGGTGGCACAGTAGATAGAGTACTGGCCCTGAATTTGGGAAGACCTGGGTTCAGATTTGACCTCAGACATTTAACTTGACACTTACTAGCTGTGTGACTCTCGGCAAGTCACTTACCCCCAAATGCCCTGAAGAAAAAATCAAAATACAAGAGAAATAAGCTCAGTTCAGAATTAGATTTAAGACTGGTATTTAACAAAATATTGCAATCCTTTGTTTAAATAAAAAAGTTCAACATCAAAATTAAGTTTTTATATGTTTATATCTGCTACACATATTTCAAGTAGTAACTTCATTTAAAATGTTATTCATATTCAACAAAATTTGTAAAACATAGGAATTAAATATGGTCTTACTAGATTACATGTTTTAATTCATACAGATTGTGCCACATAAAATATCAATGATTATTTTACATTAGAGTTTTATCATTTTATACTTAGATTATTCATAATTATGGATTAAATAAAATTTTATGTTATAATTATAACCATATAACAAATTTCAATTGGAACTTTTGGGGGAAATCATCATTGTAGCTATCATAAGCACATGATGAATAAAACTAAAAGAAGTTAAAGAATAGCACATTAAATTACCCTGGGGATTCAGAACACTTTTTTTTTTCTTGAAAGCGTTTCACAGAACAAAAAAATGTATATACTACACACTGGTGTAGTGGATAGAGAGCTAGTACGAGAGTGAAGAAGACCATGATTCCAGTTCTGCCTTTGATACATATTGGCTGTGTGACCCTGGGCAAATCATTAAGTCCAGCAATAAGCTTTATTAAAACTCATACATACCTACTTCAACTCCCCCCTCCCCCAACACATTTTTTATCCATTAGAATGTAAACTTTTTTTTCTCCAGCATATAGTATGGTGTCAGGAATGCAGTATGTGCTTAATAAAAGCTTTTAAATTCATTCATTCATATTACAGGTCCAGACAAACAAGAAAACCCTGAAACAAATACTAATATAAGCAAAAAAAAAATTATCACAGAAAAAAACCCCATAAACTCCCTGTTATTTACAATTGTTTTAAAATGTGCATAGGACTTTTAACCAACTAATAGCAATATCATTGTTAACTTCCACATCCTTTTGATTCTCATTTATTTCCGTGTATTTTGTTCTTACTCAAACGCTGTTGCTGTTATTATTATTGTTTTACGTAGTCACCTGACTCAAAAGGACTTTTCTGATTCACCTTAAGTGAACAACTGATTTTCTTGCTATTTCCATTTTGTCATGGATAAAAGGGGAGTGATTTCAATTAAAAAATATTTGCTCTACCTAGTAGGATGCAGTTTCTTGGAGTACAGAAAAATTTTGCATGGCATGGTTTGGGGTTTTGCTAACATAAATGCGGTAACGTGCTTATTCACACCAGAGAATCAAAGTAGATTCTATAATAAAAAATACTTTAGATTCTGTTGTGAAGCCAAATTATAGAGCTGACACAGGGGCCAAGCAATTTTACCATTTAATGTTCTTCTTGCCACTGAGATTAATGGGTCCAAGTCTTATGGAACTCACTGCTGCTTGCTCAGCCTGCTGACTAGTGTACTTCAGTATTCAGCTGATTTCTCCAGCTCCTAGAGTGTTTGATAACAGAAAAAAGGCACATTAGATACTTGTACACAGAACAAGGCATGCAGCCCATAATCAAAGGAAACTAGCCTGGGGCTAAAATGGTCCCTTGGCAGTAATGGAGCCACTTCTAAAAAATGCCACAGTCATTTTCTGTGTTATGTCCAACAAAATGCTGAGAAGTTTCAAGAGAATAAATATGGCATGTCAGGAGTCAGTGAGGGAGAAGGCTCCTTGGAGGATGGGGGGGTAGGGAAGAGGAGTCAGTGGCTATACTTAATATTGGCCATCTTTTCTGAACCAAAAATCAAGATGCATTTGGTATTCCAAGAGATATGGCATTTGTGTGTGGGGATGGGGGTGGGGGAGAGGAAGCCTCATTAAAGTACACTTTCTTGAAATTTGGCCCTTCCCATCCAGGATGTTTGGTTGCCATATTGGTTATTGCAGCCATGGATGGATTCAGGTGTGTGAAAGAGGGTAGAAATAAAACATAAAAGGGACAAAAGTAAATGGGAGGAGAGTGTAGAAAGGAGAGGAGGGGAAAACTGAGTAAAAAAGTAGCTCTGTTATTGTGGCAGCATTGGCTATCAAGCCATATACAGATTTGGTTGGAATAAATAAATAAGGCAGGTTGGAAACATCATCTAGAATGAAGATCTGGGCCCTTTTATGTGTAAAGCAGCAAAGTATCAATTAAGTACCTATCTGTGACTGTGTTCTGTATTAGATGCTCAGCCAGGGACTGTTTCATGGAAAAAATAAGATTTTAAGTTTTCCTTAAGGTAGAGGAAGCAGGTTTCATTGGAAGCTCTGAAATATAGATATTCGGAGGGAAGGGAGACAACAGGAAAATTAAATAGAGAGTGGACGAAGAAGGGAGGTGGGGTGCATTCCTTTATGGTTTTGAGAAGAGAAGAGTAATGTCTTTGCTGCTTAGAAAAATGGTTGGGATTATAACATATAAGGATTTATTGCAAGAGGAAAGTCTTAGTTGTGAAGAGAACAATACAGAGGATGTTACAGTATTCCAAGGTGGGAGTAAGTGAATCGGTCATGTAAGTTTGTGCACACAGACCCAGGTAAGCAAGACCCATGAGTCCTTTGTGCACCTAAGCGGTTCGAGTCCGTAAGGTAGCCAAGGCCAAAATCGGTGAGTTCCTGAGTGACCAGACCCAACTCTGTTAGCCTAAGCAGTTTGAGTCTGTAAGAGCAGTCCCACGTTTTCCAGGCTGCCTAAGTGTTTCGAGTCCATAAGGTAGCCAACTCTAAGGTTAATGGGGGCAAGTTCTTGAAACAGGACAAGAACTAGTGAGCCTCCACCTCATGGCAAGATATGGTGAGCCTTAATGGGCAAGAACTGGTGAGCCATGGGGATGTCCAAAAGCGGGTGGTCAGCAACATAGTTCCTTTCCAGATGCTCCAGACAATAGCTAATTGGACTTTGCCAAAGTATAAAAGGGAAAGATAAAAAGAAATGCCTGTTTTGTGTTTGTGTCTGTGGTGTGAATGAGTGCTCCTGTGTATGAGAGTAAAAGATTTGGAAACTTTTGGGAAAAAAAAAATTCTCTCTCTTTCTCCATTCTGATTCTGGCCAAGTTTTGAATGTGGAGGGAAAGACAAGAAAAGAAAAGGGGAACCTTCTTCCCCTCAGATGAAAAAGAAAGGCAGATTGAGTAGCACCTAATATTTTCTGCCTCACATAAAAGAGAAAAGTTTTTGTGTACCAGAACACAAAAAAAAGGTAATTTACGGGAAGTCAGGGGCTATGCTGAGGGCTGCGGCTTGTTGGGGGTGGTTGGGTTCAGTGGCTGCCGAGGCCATGATGTTTCCCCAAAGGCCCCAACTCATTCAAATTGGTACATATTTTAAATGAAATGTGACGTTCAGAATTTATTACACCGTTTGGCACCAAGGTAAATTGGGAAAACGTATGGATCTGAAATTTGTTATTGGATGATTGGAAGGTGCCTAACACAAGGCCTGGCAGAGGGCAGACATTAAAAATGTTAACAACTATTATTATTAGTTCCTTAATTAGATGTGACCAGTATACAATGCCAATGGTGAAGAGTTGCCCAATTTTCTATGTAAGGAAATTTGGAAATACATTCAACAGAAATGGAGTCACCTGATTGGCAATGTGTTTGTTTCAAGTTTTAAACATTCAGTATTGTTTCCAATTGGTAAACTTTTGTATCATTATGTCAAGTAGCTTTTCATAATTTGGATGCTATTAAACTGAACTGAAAGAAACTAAAGGACAGTGGAAAAATTTTGTAAAATGAATTACATTACTTTGTCAGCCCTGCTAACCCTGTCTTACAATTTTTTTTCAATGTAACTGCCATTTAGAAAACCAGGTATTTCCACCTTTTCCTGTAATTAAAGAAGGGGTTATAGCTAAAACAGTTTGATTGTTAACTAAGTTATTTGAAGTTACTGTTTTAATGTTAAAACCTAGAATTGTTAATTGATTACTGTGTGAAATGGAGTAACTACCCATTCAAAACAGTCCTCCTTGGGATATGGGGGTCGGCAGGCAAGGACACCAAGATTAGCTCCTCCCTGGGAGGACCTGATTGAAGCCGAGGCACCACATGCCCCTCTCCGCAGAGAACTAAAGCAGTTAGTCAAAGATTAAGAGAACTTTCTGCTACCTACTTCTAGCACCACCAGGCAGTTCCCATTAGGAGAGGTTCCTTTAGCTCAAGGAGGAATTGGGTATGTGAATGCTCCCCTCAATGGTCTGGAGATTTGGAATTTCAAAAAGGATATGAAGAAACTTATACAAGACCCCTGTGGGGTCATGACACAGTTTAACCAGTTTTTGGGTCCAAATTTATATACTTGGGGAGAAATGGTAGTGATGTTAGATATCTTATTCACAGGGGAAGAACAAGATCAGATTTGGTGGGCGGCAATGAAGGCCTGGGATGCTGGCCACCCGAAAGCACAAGGGCAACCGAGGGGAGAAGAGAAGTTCCCCCTTGTAGACCTGAATTGGGACCATAATAACCAGGCCCACAGAAAGAACATGCAGGAATTACAACAGATGATAATACAGGGAATTAGAAAAGCTGTCCCTAAAAGCCAGAACCTGAATAAGGTGATGGGGATCAAACCGGAAAAAGAGCAAACTCCCTCCGCCACTCTAGACAGGCTGAAGGAGAACTTGAAGAAGTTTTCAGGGTTGGAACTTGATGATCCTACTGCACAAAGTTTATCAAGGGTGTATTTTGTGACTAACTCCTGGTCAGATATTAATAAAGAGTTGATGAGTCGCTGGAAACAGCCAGAGTAGAGGAAAGCAAGAAGGAACACAGACAAGGCAGAGTAGATATCCCTCCTGTAAAAAAATTAGACTAAGAGTTCCTGGCGTGATTAGGGTAAGACAGTATCCAATTTCCTTAGAAGGAAAACAAGGACTCAAAACTAGTGATTGCTTATTGCAACTCTATGAGAGTAAAATTAACTGTATCTGGCTTTAAGCTGTAATCAATGAAACTTTCTGTTTGAGGTAAAAGGCTCTTGGGACTATAACTAATTTTGTTTTGAGTTCAAATTTGGGTATAGTTGTCTGCATTAAATTAGTATCTGAAGGTAGATTTGATACTGCATGATTGAAAAACTGAATCCAAACAAAGCTAAGGATGTTTTATCCTCTCAAAGCTGGGCCCTAAATCTAGTCCCTGATTTATATCTGGGCCCAGCAGTTGTTTTTTTTTTCTTTTTTCTGTCAGATTTGTGTCTTCCAGACTATGGGCCATTCACCTACAGTTGGTAGCAAACAGTGAGTACCAGTCAATGTCCCCACATTGTTCCCTGGATGCAGCTTGTGCTCAGTTCCAGTCAACCTCCTCTTTGGGAACCCCCTGAGGCTGGGACAGCTCTATGCCCCTTGCCAGCAGGAAGCAGTTTCAGAAGCTGAGACCTTCGACCCTTACTCCAAAAGATTTTGGGTCCCATTTGTTTGCGGGGGGAATGACGGGGTTGGAAAAGGAAAAACCCTGGACTTTCCCACATGGCCAAATCTCTGGCATTCACCTGAGGCCGTAATCCCATCAACTTGTCTTTCCTTGTGGCTACATCCAATTCTCCCCTCCATTGTCTTACCTCCTTATGGCCCCTGGCCATTTCCCCTCCCATCCAGATCTGTTGGCTAGCATAGATAGGGGTGGGAGTGGCCCCAGGAGACTGTTGGACCTGGTGAAAGGGTTCAGGAAGAAAGAAAGATCTTTTTTGTTGGGTTTGTTTTAAGTTTTTTAATATACTGCTTCCATATTTCTGAATTTTCTTATATGATGTGATCTGATAAGCAATTGTATTAGTTATGTTGCTGGAAGGGCAATTTCTTTTATAACCTAGAATTTTGTCAAATTAATTGTGCCTTCAGAGAAAAGAGAAAAAAGAAATGAGTTGGGGCTGTTGGGGCATTCTATGTGGTCCTGTTTTATAACATTTCCTTTTAAGTATTGTAATTTAAGAAATGAGAACTTCCAAGTTTTGTCTATGTTTAAAGGGAAGTTTTAGCTGGGATTATCTGGCTTTCACTTTTGAAGTTTAAAATTGTTAACTAAGCTATTTGGAGTTATTGTTTAAGTCAAGCACTGGTAAAAGTATTTTGTCTGTGTGTATGAAAAGAAACTTGTTAATTATGCAAAAAAAAGATTTTGTGAAATCTCATAATTCTCATAGACACCTTTTAAGTAGAGAATTTAGACATTTAGGTAACTTGGAATTTTATGGTAATTAGGAAATCATAAGCTGTTTTTGAGAAAGGGAGATACTTTTATGAAGGAAAAAAATGTTTTGATAAAATCCTTGATATTCTTTTAGAGGGCCTACTAAATTTCTATTTGCAAGAAAATTATGTCCAAACCTACTATGAACTTAGAGTTTCATTCTTGGGTTTGTTGTGTCCTTGGACTGGACTTAACTGGGTGCTTTTCTGCATGGCTGAGGTAGGGTTCTCCTGACTCAATTTCCCCACTATGACACCTGGCAGACTTTAAACCTGGCTCAATGCCAATCATTATATAACTTCTACCTGGAATTGACTTGAATCTAGGGAAGAGTTGTTCCCTTACTTTAGTTCTTTCATGTCAAATTCCTATAATCGTAACTTTTGTGAGCATAAATATTGAATCTAAAAAAAAAATAATAAAATAGATTGATTCAGGATCATCTGAGGATATCATAGTAAGATGCAAGTATAAGATTGAGTTATTTGGCCTAGAATTTTGGAATTAAGTATTCAGTCTTGACATCTGTTACTAGTATATTCCTGTATAAGTCAGTGTCCTTTAATTTCTCATAATGGTTATGACGAGGTCTGATCACAAAACAAGGGTCCTATCTGAAGGAATTCAGCCCAGTTCTTTCATCTGGGGGGGAGTTTGTTGAAGATAAATCATATAGGCCAGGTGCCACCCATAAAGACAAGTGGGCATGGAAAAATCTCAGCGTTTAAATGGGGTTTCTGGTGGAAACAAGTACTATGGTTCTTACTTATTACTATAAGTGGGGTAATACTTCCTGTCTGCTTGCCTTGTAGGATGCAAATAATCACCTGAATAGTACAAAACTCAGTAAAAAAAAAGATGCTACATGTGTCATCAGGGAGATCAAAATCATGGTGGTGAAAGCTCAGGGGTGGTTCCTCTAGAGATTGTGGATGGAGTTGAACCTGAAGACCATATCAGCAGTGCTGTGAGGAAACTGCAAAGTACCAAAAGTACAGTTTCCTCAGGCTTAAGCCCTGAGTTGAGTTTCACCTTTCTCAAAAATCCATGTCAGCACAGGCAGTCCCTAGTCGCTCCAGCTCCCTGGCATACCCAAATATGGGTATGTTTGCTTCTATTGGGTATTAGCTGCCACGTTTAGATTGTATGCCTTGAGTCCCCAGCCAACGGGGGAAAGAGGTAAAAGAGTGGGAGGGGGCACGCATTAGGGTTATAAAACTTTGCTTCTCACAGTCAGCACACACACTCCCTTGCTGGCACCATCTTAAGTGACACTGGGTGTGTCCTTTCTCATGAGAAAACAATAAACACCTTTCTGCTTTCAAGGTATCAAAGTCTCTGTTTTTATTTTGAGTAAGTGGTCTCTGTCCCACAACTTGAAGGAAGCTAGGCAGAGATAATGAGAGAAAAGATTCCAGACACTGGGGACATCCAGAGAAAAGACCCAGGGCAGAGAAATAGTATCTGGTTTGTGGAATACCAAGAAGGCCAGTGTCACTGGATTGAAGTGTATGAGGCTGAGAGTAAGATGTAATAATGATGAGGTAGAAAGGAGTGCGTGAGTCAGACAGAGCAAGCAGAGCAAGCAGGATGAAGGATGTGAGCTATGAGATAAGGTGCAGGATGTGACCCGCCAGAAAAGTGATCAAAGAAGTCAGTGTATTGATGCACCCCCACTATGGACTTAACCTTTGTGCTTTCACAAAGTACCCCTAATTATCTGACATTCCAGAACAACTTTTTCCTCCCCTTTCCTGTTTCCTTTGCTTACCTGTATGATGAAGGCAGCTCCAGATTACCTGATATTTCAGGCATTCCAGAGCTGTGTTTGCCCCTTCTCCCATCCTCTTGTTCCCCTTCCCTCTATCTGGTAAAATTGTATTTAAGACCAGACAGCTAACCTGGCCAATTGCTCTGCCTCCCTTAGGGGAGCAGGTCTGCTGGGGCTCTGTCTTTCCCATGGGGAACATGACCCACTTGGGCACATCACCCCAATAAATGCCTGTCTTTAAATTGGAGAACTGTCTTAGTGAATTTCTTTCAGGGACTAGAACCTACTCATCTATTCTTCATCATTTCTGGTGGCACCCCAACATTCTTGGGGTGCACCCTAAACTCATCAATAAGATTGTAAAGGTGTGTTGGGGGGGTGAAGTAGGTATTTATAGGTTTTAAGAAAATCTCTTTAGTGGCTGAATGGAGGCTGGACTGGAGTGGGTGAGACCAGGCAGGCAGATGCAAAAGCATGCTATTGTAATAGTCTAAGGGTGAGCTGATAAGGGCTTACACCAGGGTGGTGGCTGTATCAGAGAAGGAAAGGGGTATCTATGAGTCCTTGGAAGATGAAAGTGACAGACCTTGGTAACAGATTGGATAAAGGAGGGGAGAGAGAGTGAAGAGCCAAGGATAATATCTAGGTTTTGAGCCTGAGGGCCTGGGAAGATGGTGTTGCCCTCAACAATAATAGGAGGGGAGAGGATTTAAGGGGAAAGATAATTCAGTTTTGGACATGTTGAGTTGAAAAACTGGTATTTATTAAGATTTTGGATTTTCTAGGATTAGCAATTATTTTTCTTTGTCAAGTAAACCCCAGTTTCCCTTTTGCCCTCCACTACGCCTTATTTTCAGGATCATTCTAAAAGTATGTCATTAAAGGTGACTTTGGCGGTCTTGTTCTCACTAAACCTACCCTTTACTAGTGTAATGTAAATATGTTTGCATTAAGCACTTTTTTTAAACCTAGAAACATTTGGCTTCAAAAAATAGTAGTAATTCTATAGATTTTGAGCCCTTGGCTGTAAAAATTTTCAAGTAGCTCTGATTTCTCCATTGGGCACTTTATACAACGGACTGGACTGAAGGTGTGGAATTCACAGGGCTGAGAGCAGATGGAGCCAGTATATTTACTACAAACCTATTAACCCAATGAGGGGGATAGAGTCACTTAATGGAGGAGAAAAATAGCTTTTATCTTGAAGTGTCACTTTTGTTCAGACAAAGTAATGGCAAGGCAACCACTGGTCCAGAAGAGCTAGCTGCGGGTAGACCCAAATGAATAGACCATTCTGGGGGAAATTCCTTTAAGTCCCAAACATTCACAAGTGAACAGTAGTGTGTCATTTATCTGCTCAGTAATTGTATGTTGAATTTGAGTATTTGTTGCATTAAAGTTTTGGAGTCATTTGATAATACACTGTTCAGAATTATTCTGAGAAAAAGTGGCTTCTGTCTTTACCTTCCATCCAGGACATTAATGGCTTACTTTATAATCTGAATTTTATTTTCATTATTGTAGCACATTCAAAGCAACTCAAAAGTATGTAAAGGCTGCTTCCCAAAATACAAGTTCATTTGTCTCTTGGTGTTCCATAGTCATGACTTTGTGTGGAATCCACTTTAGGGTGAACTATTGTGGAAACAGAGTGGAATGACAAGCTAATTTGTCTCTCACTTTGTAGCTCTAGATGAAACCCTGGCTTCTTTGACTGGATCAGAAGACAACAGATATTTAAAAAAAAAACTAGTGTCCACCATTCTGTTTCTGAAGTAACCAGGTATTTTTTGATATGTAACCCTTGAGTCAGAGACTCCTTCTGGACACGAAAGGCCAAAGTACAGTTTGGAGGATCTCTCATTTCGCTAGTTTGTTTACCTCAGATGATCTGAGAATGTTAATACCTGATAATCTCTCTTGCTGTTACAGCTAGTTTCTCTTATAAGCACATGGGTTCACAAAACATCAACAGTTTTATTTACCATTTAATGGAAAAAAATAAGAATATGAGCCCACATACAGTAAAACTGGAGAGGTCTCTCTTCCCACAGAGACCAGTACAGTTTTGGTCGTTTATAGTGTGACTCTGGATAGGGTTTCAGCCAAGGGCAGTTGGACAAGGGCAGTTCCTCCATCCTGGTGCTCCTGTCCCTGGCCTCTGTGTCTTGATTGGTTGCAGCTCCCTGCTTCTTTCAGCCGGGTCACTGGTCACTGCATCCTATTGCTATTTTTAGCTCCAAGGCAGCTTTCCTTAGCTCTCAGAAGGTGGTGGTCATTTGTCAATAGCCCCAACTGCTTTTCTCTGAAGGCTCTCTTTCCTGTGACTCTCCAGCAGGTCATCATTATTTTTTATTTTTGCTGGGCTTATTCATTGTCCTTCACAGTCCTGCTGTGCTCTCCAGATTCCAGAATAAGGCACTTATTTTCTTTCCCATGGGACTGTTGAGGTTTAGATGCTAGGGGTGCTGGGACCCCAAAATCACAACATCCTGGTCCTGCCTTAATGAATTCAACCCAAGCCTTCTTTCAGCCAAAGACAAAGTTTATTAGAACATCCCTTATATTAGGCAGACTCTTAAGGAATCTGAGCATTTGTTTCGCTAATGCAAGTGGGCCAGATCTTAAGAATCTGAGCAGTGGCTAGATTATAAGAATCTGTGCCCTTGGCTAGATTTTAAGAATCTGAGCACCTTAATAGAGACAAGACAGACCTTATATACAGAAAGACTGTGGGAGGGATCTAAGAGTGGCCAAGTAGTTTGGGGTGACTGAAGGAGGGGTCTAAGGAGGATCTGGATGGGAGTGTCCAGTAAACTGGGGCGAACAGAAGGCCAGGGACTTGGACCTTGGCCAAGGGAGAATGGAGTCTAGATAGAATTAAGGGTGGGAAGTGGCCAGGGGCAATTGAGAGGTAATAGAACACAATTGGGAGATTGGGCATAGCCACAGTGAAAGGCCAGTTGATAGGATTATAGCCTCAGTGAATGCCAGAGATTTGATCAGGTGGGAAAGTCCATGGTTTTTCCTTTTAGGGGTCCAGATACCAAAGACATGGTCTTTTCCTTTTAGGGGTTCAGATCCCATCCCCATCAGGACCAGTTCTTTAACAACTGGCTCATATGAGAAGGACCTCTGGGTGTATTCATAGCTCAGCAACAAACCTCCATTATTCTTAAGGCTTCTTTTGAAAGGAATTTCTTTTTCTATCTCCTGCTGGGTTTTGCTGGTAACATACAAAGGCTGATAATTTTTGTGTATTTAATTTTATATCCTGCCACTTTACTAAAATTATTTCAAGGAATTTTTATTTGAATCTCCAAGTAAACTATCATATCATCTGCAAACAGAGATAATTGTTGCCACCTTTAATCTTTAAAAAGCCCCAAACATTCCACATAGTCCTCAGTCTTCACATAAGACATCTCTTGGTGGGGGTTGGCACAACAGAAATACTTTTCCATTGAACCTCAAAACAAGTCTTGGTTTCAAACCCCATCTAGACATGCAGTGACTCATTGCCATTTCCTTCCTCTCTTTCCCCAGGATTTCAGGAGACACCTATCCTGCTCGTGCTAATGCCACCTACAGATTCCTCAACTATCCTTCTGTCTCCTGCCTTACCCTGAGGCAGCTGGGAAGGGCTGTTCCTGTAACCTGGGGCTACATCCTAAAATATCTAGTTTTTTGTTGTTTGCCATTAGTTCTGGAAGAGGACCAATGACATAAGGAGGGTGAAGTCTTAACTTGCAAGTGAATTGGATTTCAGTGAGGCAGGACTGTGTAAAAACATCAGCCTCACTTTTTCCTCCTGGGTCATTTGTTTCCAGTGGCAAGACATAGGTCAGGACGGCTGGAGATGACCCAGAATGCAGTGGGAGACCTTGGCTTTTTTAAGGAAGGTCTTTCCTAGGTCTCAGTCTGTCTGAGGCAATACCCATTCAGTTATTTAAGGCTAGGTAAGAAATGAGGCAAAAGTTAATTTAGTTTGCTTACCTCCTTCCCCCCTAAAAACAATCAGACTGGGAGGGAAAGACTCAGTGGGCAGAACAAAAACAATTGCTATTTATACTCACTCTAAGCCATCAAAACCCAAACAATGATCAAGTGAGGCTTGGGCTGGGATCTATTATTGGCTGATCTCTGAGAGCCAAAATGATTTGTGTGTAAGGCTTGGTCAAGTAACTCCATTTGAATCCCAATGGGCTTTATCAAAACCTGGTTTCCAGAGCTCAATTTCATGAAATCATGGGGTCTTCTCCAGTTGTCCTGATCTATGGCTTGCAACTGGACCCAGATGGCTTTGGAGGAGAAAGTGAGACTAGTGACTTTGCACAGACCTCCTGGCCCACTTAAATCTGATTCATGTGCAAGTCATAGCATCAGCTTCCTCATGTTATAATCTTCTTCCAGAATGAAGGACAATCAAGAAATCATAAATGAAACTGCATGGGACAAAAGAGTTTAGTTAATTGCCCCAGTTTTTAAAAGTGATAGAACAAGTAGGGAAGAGAAGAAAAAAAATAAAAATAAAAAATCTTGCTCCAAAATGCCAAGAAATTTTGCGAGGCTAAAATATCCAGAAAAAGGAGGAAGAATGACACTGCCTCCTTTTCTTGTGGGTACTCACAATTATAGGTAGAGAGATTTATAGTCTTTGCTACTAATGTAAGTACTGATATATTTCCAGTAGTAGAAAATGCAGACCTTTGAATATTGAAAAAGGGTATTTTTGTAACATTTGCTGGCATAAGAAGAGCCTCAGACCAACTGATACTAGCTCCTGGGGCAGGCTTATCCCTTCAGACACTGTTTTTACTAATTTCATTTACTTGTAAAGGAGGGTACTGCCCAATGAACCCAGTCCTTAGGAACATGGGTGTGCTCTGCTGATGCAATTCTCATATAGACTTGAGCATGCATAGGTATTGTTCCTGATAGACAACACAGGAAGAAGAACCTTTTGATTAGTTACTGAGGCAGAATCAAGAATGTATTTTTAAAGCACTAATTGGTCAAGGCTTACTCTCTTCCTTGCCTGGCTACATGAGGAGTCAAGGACTGCTGTAAGCCTCCCAGTGCGGAGAGAAGCCTCTCTATGTAGGGCAGTGCCACGTGGTGAGATCATGGCCCTGCTGTTGCTTATCTCTGATGTGTCTACTATTTCCTACTTTTTAGGGTGGAGTATTGGACTAGGACTAGGCTACATCCTTGTGAATTTCAACAGGTGGGAAGAATGAGCCACCAGAGATCCTAGAGCTAGAGTCTGAGGTGGAACTGGGAGTCAACTCAGCCATAGACTGACTCAGCCACCAAGATACCTGCACGTCCTACAACAGGGAGGGACTCATCCATTGGCCATGATGCATTTAGAAATGAACTTAGTGAGGCAAAGACTTTGTAGAAATTATTCTAATTTTGAGCCTACTCTTTCCAAGGACTGAAATGGTAAAGGGGGGTGTGGACACCAGGTATTAGAGACAAATGGCTATACTTCCATCCTTTCTATAGCTTCTTAGTAAATATCCTTTTGTAAAAGACAATTGATATTAATTGGTTAAATGATACTAGGGTGCTAATCACTGGTAACTGATATTGGAAGAACACCCTGGAATGAGAGCTCAAGTGGCTAGAATTAGAAAAAAATACTCCTACTCCCAGAGATATTTCTAAGACCCTAAGGGAGAGCCTTATTCTAGGGTACCTGATTCATCAAGAGGAGTACAAATTGGGATGAGAATCCTCAGAGCTTTATATGGGTTACATACACAAACAACTTTCTATATTAATTTTGTTTCCCAAGTAGGCTTGCCTTCAAGAAAGAGATATTTCCTATTGTAAATGATTTACACTGACTTCCAAGTACAAAGCAGTGAAAGAAATAATTATTTCTCTGTCTCTTGTATTAATAACTAATTATTGAATCAGAACCAAGGTTTTTCCCCTTTTCCTCTTTGTCATCCAGAAATCAACCAGTGTGGGAAATCTCACTCAGAGATTTACCCAGGCTAAGATCTAGTCAGACAGCAAAAAGAAATTCTAAGTTTAGACTAATGGGAGGATTCCTGCTTATTGTGTTTACTCACATAGGTCTAGGAAAATGTGGATTCTCACTTTTGTAAGACAGGTGACATGGAAATTGATGTCTTTTTGACCAAGACTTGGATGATCCAAGTCACATACCTCAAGAGCCTCATTGTAATATAGCCAGCCTCCCATTATAATATTAATTCTCTCATTAATTGTTAACCAATTGGAGTTGATTGTCACTCTGAGGAACACCTGGTCTTCCAAGGCTAACACTGTAAGCCCACCAACATGAGGGGTCTTTGGCATTCGAGAGTGCCATTGACCTCTTTTTATTAATGAGCATGCTTGTTTTATTAATAAAATACTTAAATTACCCAGAAATTATGTCTATTGAACTTTGTCTCTTGATCACCACAACAGGTTTGTATGAGTTTGAGGTGGCATTCACTGGCTTTTCATAGGGCCAGATGACTTCTAGAAAAAGCTGATCATTAAAATTACAAACATACAAAATTGGGAGACCAAACTCTCAGGGACTGAAAATTAACAGTAACCTTGAGGCCTCCTAATTAATCTACCTCCTAACATTCCAACAGCAGGTTGGGCAGCTAGGTGGCACAGTGGATAGAGCGCCAGGCCTGGAACCAGGAAGACCTGAGTTCAGATCCAGCCTCAGACACTTACTAGCTATGTAACCCTGGGCAAGTCACTTAGCTCTGTTTGCCTCAGTTTCCTATAAAATGAGTTGGAAAAGGAAATGACATTTTTGTGCAAAGAATTGAAAACTGAGGAGATGCCCATCAATTGGGGAATGGCTGAACAATTTTTGGTATATGAATGTAATGGAATAATATTGTGCTATAAGAAATGATAAGCAGGCAGACTTCAGAAAAACTTGGAAAGACTTACATGAACTGATGCAGAGTGAAATGAGCAGAACCAGGAGAACATTGTACATAGTAACAGCCACATTATGGGATGACTGACTTTGATAGCCTTGGCTCTTCATAGCAACACAAGAATCTAAGACAATTCCAAAAGATTCATGATGGAAACTGCTATCTACACACAGAGAAAGAAATATGGAGTGTGAATGCAGATGGAAGCACACTATTTGCTCTCCTTTTCCTTTGTTGTTTTGTTTTATTGCTGTATTCTCATGGTTCCTCCCATTAGTTCTAATTGTTCTTTACATCATGACTAATGGGAAAATATGCTTATACGTAGAAACTATATCAGATTATATGCTGTCTTGGGGGGAGAAGTGGGAGTGGGAGAAAATTTAAAACTCAAAATCTTATGGAAGTGAATGTTGAAAACTAAAAATAAATAAATTAAATTTAAAAAAGAAAAGAAAGAAAAGGAAATGACAAACCAGTCCAGTATCATGGCCAAGAAAATCCCAAATAGGCTCATGAAAAGTTTGACATGACTGAAAAATATATTAAAAATAAAAATTATCTTATTAATGCTCATTAAAAGTAGCCAATAATGATTTGGTAAGGGATTTATATTATTTCATACAAGAAATACTGCCTGATATTTATTGACAAATTAAAATTTTATAAATTGAATCACATTTTCCCACTGACATACTGCAATTTCTTTTTTTAAAAAGTTTTTATTGATGTCTTCTGTTTCTTACATCATCATAGTTATGCACTGTATCCCTCTAACTAGTTATATTTTTTAAAGAAGAAAAAAATCAGCAAAACCGACTGAAAATTTGAAAAATTCTAAAACACGTGAGATATGCAACACCTGTGAGCCTTCTACCTCCATTACAAGGTGAGTTGGGGGTGTCATTTAATTTCTTCATTGGAGTACTGCTTGACCTTTACAATTTAGTTACATTTGCTTTTGATCTTTTTTAGTGTGTAGTTGTTCCTCCCATTTACATTGTTACAGTTATTGTCCATTACTCGGCTCTGCTTACTTCACTCTACATCAGTTCATGTAGATCTTTTCATCTTTCTCTGTACTCATCATGTACATAATTTTTTTTTACAGCACAGTAATATTCTATTGCTTTCATGTACCAAAATTTGTTAAACCATTCCTTAATCAGTGGGTGTTTGCTTTGCTTCCAATTCTTTGCTATCACAAAAAGCCCTGCTGTAAATATTTTGGTTTGTATGGAGACTTTCTCCTTAGTGATGACTTCCTTGAGGTACAGGTCCAGTAATGAAATCTTTGGTTCAAAGGGTATGAATATTCTAGTAACTTTGTTTGAATAATTCCAAATTGCTTTTCAAAATGGTTGTATCATTTCATAACTTTACCAATAATGTGTTAGTTACATTTTCACAACCCCTCCAATATTTGGCTATTTTTTGTCATCTTTGCTGATGTGCAGGGTATAAGATGGAACCTCAGGGGTGTTTTTATTTGCATTTCTCTTGTTATTAGTGATTTGAAGCATTCGTTCATGGAGTTGTGAATACTTTGCAATTCTTCTTTTGTGAACTATTTATTTTATCCTTTGACCACTTATCTATTGGGGAATGGCTATTTTATATCACATATAATATATATAAGTTGGTTATATATCTTGAATATCAAACTCTTGTCAGAGACATTTGATACAAGGATTTTTTTTTCCATTTTATCTACTTCCTTTCTCATCCTAGACACATTTAAGTTATCTGTATAGAAGCTTTTTAGTTTCATGTAATCAAAGTTATCTATCTTTTGCAGTTGCTGTCATTTCTTGTTTGGTTAAGAATAATACATCTCCTAATCAAGCTGTGAGGGGTATATGACCTGGTTTAAATTTTAATAGTATGGTCTTTAATATTAGGGTATCCATTTAGAATGTATTATGGCTAAAGTATAAGATGCTGGTCATTGCCCAATTACTTCCAGATTGCTTTCCAGTTTTCCCATAAATTTTTTTAATCAAATAAGGAGTTTTTTTCCTAGGAAATATTTACATTTTACCAAACACTGGGTTATTGAGTTTCATTGTTTCTGATTTTTCCTTGTCTGGTTTGTTCCATTAATCTGTCAATCTATGTTTTGACCAATGCCAGATAGTTTTAATGACTGTTATAATATAGTTTGAAGTCTACCTGAAAGTGCTATTTCTCATTCATCCCTATCACTTTCCCCCTTGATCATCATTTCCCTTGATATTCTAGATCTTCTGGTTTTTTTGGATAAATTTTGTTATTATTTTATCGAGGTCTATAAAATATCCCTTTGGTAATTTGATTGGCATAGTATTAAAAGTACAAATTAAATTTGGTATATTGTCATTTTTGTTGTATTGGTACAGCCTAGCCATGAGTACTGAATATTCCTCCAGCTATTTAAGGTATTCTTTATTTCTTTAAGGAGGACTTTGTAATTAAATTTATAAAAGGCTTCTGTGTGCTGTGGTAGGTTATTCCTCAGATATTTTATGCATTTTGGAGTTATTTCAAATGAGATTTCCTTTTCTATTTTTGCTTCTTGGATTTTGTTATATTATACAGAAATGCTGTTGATTTTTGAGAGCTTATTTTGTGTTACGCTGTAATTTCAAAGACTGTCTTTAATTCTGATTGGCCAGCAATTGGAAGCTTCCTAACATTTAAGCTCTAAGTTTTTCTTTCCTTTAGTCTTTTTGTCAAGCAAATAATGATTGTAAAATCCTTATAGGCACCAGGATAAGCCACTTAAATCTATAAAACTGTGAGTACAAGCAGAAATTCACTTTAGAAGGCCTTTTGGGAAAAGTGTCTTCAATGTTATTCCAAGTTAACTCCCAAAGGGATATTTTATAAAACTTGTCAGATTGGAATTCTGATTTGTTTTGGAGAACAGGCCAAGATCATCAAACAGTGGATATTATCATATATTTCATCGTGGCTCTTCTAGAATCTTTTGTTACCACTAATCTTTTATTGTTCCCAACCTCAAATCTTTATCTCCTTATCCCATCATTCCCAATTCTACTCCAGGTCTACTGAGAATCACTGCAATTTTTTTTAAATTCAAAAAATTGAGCAGGTGCTATTTAGTGGTAATTGCTGACATTTATATAATTGTGAATGGCCCAAATACTCCACATTGAATCTGGGGTGGCAAGAGTTTCTAAACTTGAACAGGACCTTTATTACATGTGTGTTTCAAAGCATGCCCATCTCTATTACCTCCAGATGGGGATTATGGAAAAATCAACCAGGATTAAAAATCAAGTACATGTAACTAGTCCCCATCAGATCCTTTCTTTGTTTTTTTTTCCCCTAATGTGATAATTTATACTCATAGTAATTAATTTTAATGGAAGTCTTTGCCACCAAAGTCTTTCTCTTTGTACTAATGGCCAGAAGCTGCTTGCTACTACTGAAAAAAGGTTTGCAGCTTGTTTGTTTCTTCCTACAGATCAAGGAAAGCTTGAAGGTTCATATTACATATTCATAATTTTTAAAAAATTTATTTTATATTTTTGGTTGGGCAATGGGGTCAAGTGACTTGCCCAGGGTCACACAGCTAGTAAGTGTTATGTGTCTGAGTCTGGATTTGAATTCAGGTCCTCCTGAATCTAGGGCCAGTGCCCGATGGGATACACTGCACCACCTCGTTGTCCCTGCATATTCACAATTTGTAAGTTACTAAAGGAATATTTTAGGCTAGTTACTTGGAGCTCACTGCCATTGGATTTCACTCTATCATTGGACCCTATTCTGGGAAAAGATGAATGGAGATAAAAGGCCTTGATATAGTTCAATATTATGAACAACTTTAGGGCTGAAGTCTTCAAGTATTCCTAGGAGAGCAGTTATATTTGTTTGTTCCTTTGTGTATATGTAGGTTAAGTTCCATAATCTAAATCTTAACTCTCCAACTCTCTTCTGCAAGCATATACTATGCTTGTAGAACTGTTATCTCCTAATATACATTATATGTTTTCCATCTCTGTGTCACTTTTCAACCCATTCCCTGTGCCAGAAGTGTCTTCTCTGCAACCTCAGCTCTGCCCTTTAAAATCTTAGTCATTCTTCAAGGCTCAGCTCAAATGCCATTTCTAACAAGTTTTCCATGATATCCCCACAGATGGAAATGAGGCTTTTTTCGATCTCACATAAATTTTCACTTCTATTACACTCCTACAATCTATTCTATTATATATATATGTATAAAAATTATAAATACCTAAAAATGTAAACCTTATGATGTAGAAGGGCCACATTTCATCTAAACTTCATATAGTCATTTATTTAGCTATTATAAGCCTATTATTATTTATGTAGACCATGATACCCCCTACCCTTTCACTGAGGGTCATGCAATTAGCTACCCCAGGTTTTAGGTATCATGTGAATTAGAATCTTCTCTAAACCAGAGCTAACAAGCCCAATCTGATATAATTTCTTTTTTTTAACCAGTTAGCCAAATGATACACTTAGTTCATAAAAAGTCATTTGAATTAAATAACAATAAATAAACCACAAAAAATTTCATTTGCTCCCATAAACCTTAAACTTAACTTTTCCACAAGTATCTACATACTCACTGGGAAGAGTGAACCCATATAGGAATTATGTATGGGACATCCACACAGAGAATTCATTTGACTAAGTCACACATATAGAGGATAACATGCCTCTGACACTACAAATGCATCCTTTTCATGTCATGATGCAATAAAAAATACATTCAAGAAAGGGCAGTAGAAAGATAGATTAAAATTAATTAGAGATTAAATAATCTAATCCTGAAGAACAAATGCATCAAAGAACAAATAGAAATAATCAGTAATTTCATTAAAGAGAATGATAACAATGAGACAACATGCCAAAATATATGCTAAAGCAGTACTTTTGAGAATATTTATATCCTTAAATGCTTAAATTAATAAAATAAAGAAAGAATGGATCAATGAGTTGGACATGCAACTAAAAAAACTAGAAAAATAACAAATTAAAAATCCCCAATTAAACACCAAATTAGAAATCCTGAAAATTAAAGGAGAGGTAAATAAAACTGAAGGTAAGAAAACTATTCAACCAATAAATAAAACTATAAGCTGGTTTTATGGGGGGGAACAATAAAATAGAAAAACCATTAGTTAATTTGATTTTAAAAAAGGAAAGAAGAAAACTAAATTACCAGTATTAAAAATGAAAGGGGTGAATTCACCACCAATGAAGAGGAAATTAAAACAATTATTAAAAATTATTTCCCTCAATTACATGCCAATAAATCTGATAACCAAGTTAAATGGATGAATATTTACAAAAATGTAAATTGCCCAGATTAACAGAAGAGGAAACAGAATACTTAAATAACCAAATCTTAGGAAAAGAAATTAAACAAACCATCAACGAGCTCCTGAATTCTACCAAACATTAAAAGAACAATTAATGCCAATACCATACAAACTATTTGGAAAAATAGGCAGAGTCCTACCAAATTTCTTTTACAATACCCATATGGTGCTAATGCCTAAATCAGGAAGAGCTAAAATAGAAAAAGAAAACTATAGGCAATTCTCCTAATGAATATTGATGCTAAAATTTTAAATAAAATACGTGCAAGGAGCTTACAACAATATATCACAAAGATCATATACTATGACCAGGGGAAATTTATACCAGGAATGCAGGATGGGTTCAACATTAGGAAAACTAATCAATATCAGCATAATTAACCATATCAATAACAAAAACAACAGAAATCATATGATTATCTCAATAGATGGCATAAAAAGCTTCTGACAAAATAAAACACTCATTTCTATTAAAAATATTAGAAAGCATATGAATAAAGGGAGCTTACCTTAAAATGATAAGCAGTATCGATCTAAAACCATCAGCAAGCATTTAATGGGGATAAGCTAGAAGCCTTCCCAATAAGATCAGGAGTGAAGCAAGATATCAACACCAAAACCAAGAGAAACCAAATGATTAACTCAATAGATGCAGAAAAAGCTTTTGACAAAATACAACACCCATTCCTATTAAAAACACTATAAAGCATAAGTATAAATGGAGTCTTCCTTAAAATAATAAATAACATCTATCTAAAACCTTCAGCAAGCATAATATGTAATGGGGACAAACTAGAAGCATTTCCAATAAGATCGGGGGTGAAACAAGAATGTCCGTTATTACCACTGTTACTCAATATCGTACTGGAAACGTTAGCTTTAGCAATAAGAGAAGAAAAAGAAATTGAAGGTATTAGAATAGGCAAAGAAGAAACAAAGCGATCACTGTTTACAGATGACATGATGATATACTTAGAGAATCCTAGAGAATCAAGTAAAAAACTACTTGAAATAATAAACAACTTCAGCAAAGTTGCAGGCTATAAAATAAACCCACATAAATCATTGGCACTTCTATATATTACCAACAAAGCCCAACAGCAAGAGAAAGAGAAATTCCATTTAAAGTTACTGTAGACACTGTAAAATATTTAAGAGCCTACCTACCAAAACAAACCCAGGAACTCTATGAACACAATTACAAAACATTTTTCACACAAATAAAGTCAGATCTTAATAATTGGAAAAACATCAGTTGGTCATGGGTAGACCAAGCTAATATAATAAAAATGACAATTCCATCTAAGCTAATTTACTTATTCAGTGCCATACTAATCAAACTACCAAAAAATTATTTTATAGAGTTAGAAAAAATAATAAGAAGATTCATTTGGAAAAACAAAAGGTCCAGAATATCAAGGGAATTAATGAAAAGAAATGCAGGGGAAGCTGGCCTAGCAATTCCAGATCTTAAATTGTATCATAAAGCAGCATGGATCAGCGGAATAGGTTAAATATGCAAGACACAGTAGTCAATGACTATAGTAATCTATTATTTGATAAATCCAAAGACCCCAGCTTCTGGGATAAGAACTCACTCTTTGAAAAAAACTACTGGGAAAACTGGAAAAGAGTATGGCAGAAACTAGGCATAGAACAAAATCTCACACCATATACCAAAATAAAGTCAAAACGGGTTCATGATTTAGATATAAAGGCTGATACTATAAGCAAATTGGGAGAACAAGGAATAGTTTACCTATCAGATCTATGGAGAACAGAAGAATTCATAACCAAACAAGAGATACAGGACATTACGGAAAGCAAAATGGATAATTTTGATTACATTAAATTGAAAAGTTTTTGCACACTTTTCTAGTTTTCCCAGTAGTTTTTTTCAAAGAGTGAGGGGAGGGAACAAGGGAGAAAAATTTGGAATTCAAAATCTTATAAAAATCAATTTTGAAAACTATCTTTACAGGTAATTGGAAAAAATAAAATACTATTTTAAAAATAGATTTAATTAAAAGAGAAAATAAGGAAACTGTACTATGTGTCACCAATATTATTCAATATTGTTTAAGTCCGTTCAAAATAACTAGACAGTATAAAATACCTGAGTATACCTGCCAAAAAAGACACAGGAACTACATGAACATAAACACAAAATACTTTTTATACAAATAAAGTCAGATTTAAATAATTGGAATAATATTCTTTGTTGATGGATAGGTAAAGCCAGTATAATAAAAAAAGACAATCTAACTTATCTATTTTATTCAATGCCATCTCAATTAAATTATTAAAATTTATGCTATGAGTTAGAAAAAACAATAACAAAGTTCATTTGGAAGAACAAAAGGGATTTCAATGAAACTAGGGAAAAAAGATGCAAAGTAAGGAGATGCAGCTGCATTAGACCTTAAGTATGTTATAAGGCAAGAGCATTGCTGAAGTGTAAAATGCGTAATTTTGATTATTTTAAATTAAATTTTTTTTTGTACAAATAAAACCTATGTAGCCAAGAATAGAAGGAAAGCAGAAAATTGGGGGAAAAAAACTTTCATAGACAATTTCTCAGATAAGATGTAATTGTGTTGGAATATTGCTGTGGTGTAGGAAATGGTGAACTGGCTGATTTAGAAAAACAAGGGAAGAGTTGAGCCTAGGAATGAAGATTCTATCCACCACCAAAGAAAGAGATGGTAAATAGAAATATGCATAATATGCTCTTACATATATGTGTATGAGTGTATATGTGTTTGTTTATAGATATCTGTGTGTGCATGTGTGTGTATGTGTGTGTGTGTGTGTGTGTGTGTACACATATATCCATATTTAATTGTAGCCATCTTTAGGGTTGGAGGAGGGGAGAGAGAGAAAAAAATAAAGTAAAAAGTGCACAGCAGAAACAAAAGGAAACCTAGAAGGAAGCAAAGAAAACTGGGTAGCTTTGCAAACATCGTGTAGTATTTATTATGTTGCTTTTCTTGAAATGGAGATTTTTAAATTTTATATTGAAACTTCTCATGCTCTGCTGTGTACATGGAAATGTTCTCTTTTTTTTCTTTTCTCTTTTTATATTTAAGTTTAAAATGAACAAAAAATTTACAAAATTTAAAGAAAATGTGGTACATAAATGTAATGGAAAAATTACTGGGTCTTAAGAAATGTTGAATGTGATGAACACAGACAGGCATAGAAAGATTTACATGAACAGATGCAGTGAAGTAAATAGAGCCAAAAGAACAATGTACACAATGACTATGGCAATATAAACCAAAGGAATAACCAGAAAACAAATCAAAAGTGAGTGTTGCAAATTATGAAGAAAAAGCATGGCCTGAAAGAAAAGAAATGAAAAAAAAAAGAAATGCCCCTAACCCTGTGCAGAAGCAGGAGGTCTATAAATATTGTACAGTGAATATAAATTTATTATATAGGACTTGTATGGGGATAGCTTTCTAGGAGTGGAAGGTGAAGGGATACTGGTAGAAATTATGTAAAAAAAGATATTAATTAAAACTTATAAAAAAAGAACAACCCTTTCTACAGCCTAAAAGATATTTCTTTACAGTCTAGGAAAGTAGTCTAAGTTCTGTGTGTGTTTTTCAGTTCTTTTCAAGGACACCGATGATGATAAATACCAGGAACTGTGCTCAGTGCTGGGGACACAAAGGTTAAAAAATGTAACAATGCCTGTTCTCAAGGAACTTACAGTATGTTAGGGAAAACAACATGTATGTATATCTATCTATCTATCTATCTCTACATAGAGATAATTTTCAAAAGAGGGATGGGAAGATAATATACAGGCTATATAGGCAAATAAGCATGACTTTGATTCATGAGGAAATTCTAGAAAAGGTCATTAAAGAGATGGTTAGTGAAAATCTAGAAAGGGAAACAATGATTGATCGCGAAGGAACAGCATGGCTTTGTTGAGAATACATCATAGGTCATAGGTCATTCAACTTTATGTCCTTTTTTGATCTTAGCAAAATTTTGATACATAATTTTTGTGGAGAAAAAAAGAGAAATATGGACAAATAAATGGGTTCAGAACTTGTTGTACAGCCAGATGCAGAATAGCTAGTTTGTTGTTTTTTTTTTATCTTATGGAAAAAATTATTAAATAATTGATAAGAGAAATGGTGTGGATATAATTCCCCTAGATGTTATTACTAGTTTCTAGGGTTGGAGCTTCCAACCAATAGAAGTTAACACTCTTAAAAAAGTAACCTTAGCCCTTTCTGTCATTATTTTTCCTTTTTGACATAAGGATTAAAAGTGGTAATGGACTTTCATAGGCAAACTAATCATGCTAATGTGTTAGCCAACTAATAGGGTTATTTCTCTTTTCAGATAATTTAATACTTTGATCCAATAAAGCTGCCTATATATTAAGAAGGCTCACACCAGAAAAATTTAACTTCTAAATTTATAGGGAACTGACATGAACCTGGAAGGACAATATATTTTCTCTAAAGGACAAAGGATAAAAGGACATTAATAGACGATTCACATGAAATAAGGAAATATTTTTAAAATGTTCATCTTCATAAAAATGACAGAACTGCAAATTAAAACAACGGAGCTTCATCTCATGCTCACTAAACAAGTATAAATAAATAATAATAAAACTCAAAGTTGGCCATGCTTATGAGAATTAGGTACATTGTCATGTTGCTGATGGCAGTCTAAACTGGTGCAGTTTGGAAATGTGGAATAAGAATAATAAAATAGAACATCTCTCTGCCCTTTTCCCCCCACCCCAACAATAATTCCATTTTTTTTACTTCAATTATATCAAGAGACACAGTCTTATATTTCTGAGGGTATACTCTTCACCAATGCAGATAATAAACCACGAAATGCCATAGTAGATATTTTATGAATTCTTTTGGTGACAACAAATTTTCCACCTGACGATGATTATGATGACTAGCAAATAATTAAATTCACCTCATTATACTATCATTATAGTTACATTTCTCCATCTTATCCAAAAGGGTAAATTATATAGACAAAATTTCAATAATGTATCTAAATTGCAAGGCTATACCACAAATAGAAATAGTTTTTGAGTTTCAAGAAAGGGTCCCTGCCTTGTGTAAAGACAAAAGAGACAGATATTTACATTACTTCATTTGAGGGATATACCAAATATGTGGTTGGCCACAGTGCCTGAAATTCCCAATATTAAAATTACTCTGATGTAGTCAAGTACTGTTCCATTAATTTGTAAATGTGATAACTGGAAGAGATCACATATAACCATTAGTAACAATCAACATGGCTATATGGGTAAGTTAAAAGTGTAAATCAGGGCCTCAAGTGGAAATCAAGGCACAAAGAAGATACGTTTTGAGGAAGAGATGGTTTGGATGAGAGAAAGAAGAAAAGGTCTGGACCACTAGGCATTCACTGGCCAAGGATCTGGGGGTGGTGGTGGTGGTGGTGGCAGCATTACACTGTGGGGCCTGAGAGGTGAGGGCCAAAATGAGAGCACTGGGAACCTGTTGTGGGAATGCCCTGAAAGGAGATAGCAAAAAGTACAGTGGATGTTGAAGATGAGATGTCTTTAACATTTTTCTTAAGCCTGGTCTTAAATCCACAAGAAAAGTCAGCAATTTTCTTCCTGTTTTAATTCACCCCCAGGACTCTCTGCCCCTTAAAATGATGTCTTCTTTTTATAAGCTTTATTAACTAATGAAAATTAGTAAGACCACATTTTCCAAGAAATATGCAGTCTGAATTCAGTGACATGTCAATGTAAATTGTTACTGTGTGAGATAAGAACAGTGTTAATGGAGGAGCATTTACAATTATCATGCTATCTAACATTACCATTTCCTCTATAGCTTAATCATGAAATGTGGTAAGGCAATTATTGAGGGGACTGGTGATGAGATTAATTTACACTACAGAAATCACACAAACACATTAATTTGTATCAGTCAATCTTTCAATTATTTTAAAGAGTTGATGGGCCCTGAAATAACCTGGGAAGTTGCAGTGGCTCATTTTGGATATAAATGTTTCTCTTGCCTTTCACTTCTCCTCTTCCCCCATAACATAACTTGTAGGATTTTGTATTATATCAGCAAAATTGAACTATTATGTAAAATAAGTAATAGGTAGTTATTATAAGAAGACAGTCTTTGTCTTCTGCCCCCCCATCATCACCCAATCATGTAGCTTTAGAATTTGTGACATCAGTAGAGTGATAGTGCAATATCAATGCCAGCATGATACAATTTATCATAATTATAGGAATAAAATCCATGACCACAGATTTTATTCCTGCAAGTGGCACAAGAAGTTAGGAAATCTAAGGGTTATGTGCTATAGGAACATGGCATTTGGTAAAGAAAGGAGATAAACAAAGAACTACTGCCCTGTAGAAATAATACCTATAAAAAGATGTTGAGGGTTAGAAGGAGGTGAGTATAGAATAAGTTGTTAAGAACACGGTCAAAATATACTGATTAGCATTTTAGTGTTTGGTTTAAAGATGGGATTTTGACATTTACTCTATTTCATAAAAAAATTATTCTAACTCCATTGGGTTTTTTAAATTTTAAAACATTTCAACCCTGTCCCATTTGAATTGATTCTTTAACAGAATAAAAGTTCTCTGTGGGGCCACTGAAAACAGGCATCATAGTACCACGGAAAGAGCATTGGCTCTGGAGTGGAAAGACTTTGGTTAAAATTCTGCCCCAGACATAACTTGTGTGATCTTGAGCAGGTGATGCAACATCTTTGGGCTTCAGGATTAAATGTTATCTGAGGTTCCATCTAACCCTAAATTGATGATCTTATTTAACTTAGAAATGTATTTTAGTCTTGGCTCTGTCGCCATTATAATTCTAAGCAATTTATTTGTCTTTAATACTTACATATTGTGGCCTATCTATGAAGACTTGTCCATTTGTAAACTAACAGTCCAATCTCAGATTTTCAATTTAAGCTTATTCAAAACAAGCTATCAAGTCAATACACTTTCTTTTTTTGCGTGTTTTTTTTATTTAATTTTTTTTTTGTGAGGCAATTGGGGTTAAGTGACTTGCCCAGAGTCACACAGCTAGTAAGTGTTATGTGTCAGGCTGGATTTGAACTCAGGTCCTCCTGACTCCAAGGCCAGAGCTCTATACACTATGCTACCTAGCTGCCATAGGTCAATACACTTTCAAAGAGGGGGAAAAATACAAAGACCAAATAATCTCTGAATTGAACTAAGGAGAACAAATCAACCTCTACCCAAAGGTGACCTGTCTTTTTCTGTCTTTAAGAGTCCTTATAGCCAAGTATGCCAAACTGGAACGAGAGCTATATTCAAATATTTGAAGGATTCCATGCAGAAGAGCAGTTAGACTTCATCAGAGCTTCACCTGAGAAGGCTAGTGCAGGAAGGCAGATTTTGGTCCATTATAAAGACCTGTTTAAGGAGGAGAAATGTCCTGAAGTAGTAGATTGGACTGCCCTATGAGTTTTCTGATACTTGGAATTATCATGAGCATATTAAATGACTACCAAGAAGAACTGTTGTAGTAGGTTTTTTTGCATAAATGAATGAATGAATAAGTAATCAAGCATTTATTAGGTGCTAATTATGTGCCAGGCACTGTGCTAAGCACTGGGGATACAAATATGAAAAGCAAGACAGTTCTTATCCTCAAGATTTTTACCATTCTATTTGGGGAAGACAACACATAGAGGGGCATGATGACCCCAGAGGAGTGTTTGGGTGTAGGAAGCTGCAGGAATAAGGAGAGTCAGAGGGAAGTTGACCCACTTTTTCCAAGAAAGTGAGTATTGATTTGATTATTGTTTCCAGAGGCAGGAATTAGAAAATCAGCTAGGAGTAAGAACTCTCTCTAAAGACCCTTTCAACTCTAAGACACATACAACAATATTATTGCTTTTATGAATAAGAAACAGCGTGATATAATGGAAAGAGCACTGGAAAAAGTCAATAGACCTGAGATGGAGTTTTAACATTCCCTGGCTATGTGACTGTTCAAGTCATTGCATTGTGCTGAATCTTACTTTCCTAATCTAGAATGAGGATAGTAATACCTACTTACCTGATAGCATCACTTGGTAAGTGCTACATAAATGTGAGCTATTACTATTATATCTTAGTATATTAAAACAAAACAAAACATTTACCCTGGGGGAAAAACCAGAAGAAATGTATTCCCATTTTATATTTCAACCTCCTTAGTAGTGTCAAAAATAAGGTAAATATTAGAAGACCTCATTTGTTTCAAATTAAACTATCTGGCATTGTTGCTATTATTTCTGTGATAGTACTTCTTAGCAATCTTAAGACAGAGATTGAAAAAACACTTCAGAAATAGCAGTTCAAAGTGTCAGAATAGTGACATCTAGCGTTAGAATCAAATGCTCATTGTATGATTTAAAAGAGGACAGGACCTTGGTTATATTTTCTCCCCTTGGTCACCATTGATGGGCAAACATTGGATATAATTTGTAGTAGCCAGAGTCATTTGGGGACAATGGTACAATTTAAAGATTATAGACTCCCTGGTACACACCTTAAAGAACATGGGATTGGACTAATTGAGATGTGAGGTCTTTATTAGCTCTATCATTCTATGAAATAGACATTCTCAATGTAATTTATGAAAATAGAGATGCATTTGGTTTTATATATGTAAGGAAAATGGTCTTTTATAGACCTAATCACAGAAAAGGGATTCAGTAATGAGGTATTAAACTAATTATAAAGTACAGCCACACCAAGTGATCCCTTCATGAGGTTCAAATAATGCCCTCGAGTGAATCTGAAAGGCAACTCATAGGATGTAGACTGAGAGGCCATGCCTCCTGGTGGCCTTCAAAAGATATATAGAGCTGGAGGAAAGAAAGCCACAAGGAGCCACAAAGAGTAGGAGAGCAGCTACCATGCAAAAAGTGAGGCTAGAATTCTAGAAGTGAGGCTCTGTGGGGCACCACTCTGAAAGGGCACCAGGAATGTCAGATATTCTGTTGCTGAAACCACCCACAGGCCCCAGGGTGGTAATGTCTTTGTATCTCCTACTTCCTTTAGACTCCTTTATGAAAGCCTGAAGATATTCCTTCTGGGCATAGAAAGGTCTTTTTACCTTTCTTTGTTTTGAATATTTACTTTTTCTTCATTAACTTCCAGCTTTTGCTAGGTTACTAATGTACTTAATGTATTTAATGAAAGTTAGATGAGCAATTAAAAGATGGGGAGGGAGATCAATTGGGCAATTGGGGTTAAGTGACTTGCCCAGGGTCACACAGCTAGTAAGTGTCTGAGGCCGTATTTGAACTCATGAAGATGAGTCTTCCTGACTCTAGGGCTGGCACTCTATCCCCTGTGCCACCTAGCTGCTCCTTCCTACTTTTAATACAACTTTATGCTTTAATTTCTCTAATATTATGAACCACAATCAGATCAGATGCAGATACAGAATCAGATACAGAACACTGCAGTGTTTCCCAAGTTTCCTAGGTAGAGATGGGTATATGTGTGTTTGAGGGTGTTCAAGCCCTCTGGTATGAGGGCTTGCTGAGCCCTTTTCAGGGCTTCTCATCCACCTTTGTTGTCCACCTGTCACTCAACTCTTATCTGTAGTTCCAAGAAGAAATAGCATGCATAGCAGCTATACCTCAGTAAACAATCTTGGCAGATGGGCTAAACCAGGTTGGGGGTAACCAAACCCAACAGTGAGTTAAAGGTGGGTGTCTGCCCCAAGCATGTGAAGACTTCCTCCAATGGAATGGGAGGACGAGAACAATTTGTTCCAATGGCCATGATGGCAGCTGAAGTAGGCTCTGTGGAGCGCTTAGAGCTTGGTCAGACATTAAAGATGCCAAAGATGCCACAGCATCCCATGCCATCATCAGTCATCTTGACTTTTGTTTTGCCAGTGGACTTTGATGATTCTGGAAGAGAGAGTGAAGCTAAAGACTTTGTGTAGCTCTGCCTCACTTAAATCCAACTGCCAAAAAGTCAAGACATCAGCCTGTGCTGTCAGTGGTTCTCTTCAAAAACAAAGGACAAACAACAACAAGTGGAGACAGCCATCTTGAGCCCAAAAGTGAGAAAATTCCCCAAAGTACACCTGGACCTTTCAGGTCACAGAAACTTCTGACATAGAGAGTGTAAGTGATTCTAATGAATTATCTCAAATTCTAAGTGAATTGGTCTGAGACAACTTTGGATTGAGGTTAAACTTGGAAAATGGAATTATAAGGTTAATTTGTATATTCTGTATAACTTCCATGTGACAGATGTGGTATGAGGGATCTGGTGCTACATTTTTCTTTTTTGAGGGGAGGAGGCAAAGCAAAAGAAATATGATACAGAACTTTGAAATCCATACTATTGGGTAGCCCCATACTCTCCTGCTTGCAGGTATGCTGGTCCTGGGTTATGAAAGAGAAATATTTAATTACTGATAGACAATATTACTTGACCTGACTAATGACATCTTTTTGTGCTCCCAAAGTCATTTACACTTCCAATAGAAAGCCTTTATCTCAGAATCCTCTGTGTATGTTTAGGTAAAGGACCAGAGCATTATAAAACCTGAGGAATTCCCAGAAAGGAAATTATAAGCTTAGTGACTACCATGAGTCTTAGATGTTGTTTTTACATTTTATGTAGGGTGGCATAAGAGCTGCCCCATTCCCAATACATGCATAATAGTGCATATATGCAACCTTGAGTTCTTGTATGGGGGCTTCAGACCCATTTCTCTCACATCCATGAAGACCTAGTCCTCTATGGGGGAAAGTGAGCCCAATGGGCTGGTCACATTGTTTGAATGCAAAATGTACACTTGCCAAAAAAACAAACAAACAAACTATTTTATGGAGAACTCACACAGGCAAGCATTCACTTGGTGGTCAGAAGTGATACTCTCAAGGTCTCTATTAAGAACTTTGGAATTAATTGTGTGACATGGGACACATTGGCACTGGACCACCCAGCACAGCATGACATCATCAGAGAAGGTGTTCTGCTCTATGAGCAAAGCAGAACTGAAGTAGCTCAAAAGAAACATGAGATGCCCAAATTTAGAGAACTTCCCCCTCCCCAAAATGTTCACACAGACTATTTGTGCCCGACCTGCGGTAGAACATTCTGAACTTGTATTGGTCTGATCAGTCGCAGTTGGACATACTGTAATTTGACTCTAGCATAGTGATGTCATTTTGGTCCTCTTCAAGAATGAAGGACAACAACCAACCAACCAGTGATGCAGAGTGTTCAGAACAAAGTAAGATAAAATTACCAGCAGTTTAAAAAGCATTAAATTCCTAGTCAGTCTTTTCAAGGGCAGCTTGATCTGAGGGTGAGTTTAGGCTCATAGAAGTAGAACTGGAATAATGGTTTGTTGGCCATCTAGTGCAACCTTTGGATTATACAGATGAGGAAACTGAGGCTTACAGAGATTAAATAACTTGCCCTGTTCACATAGCTGGTAAATGTCAGAAGTGAGACTTAAATCCAAATATTCCTGATTCCAAGTAGGAAGACAAAAATGCAGAATCATTTTCAGACATTGGGGGAGGACATACAATCCAATGCCAAGTTTATTACTAATTTCATAGTTTAAAACTGAAAATCAAGACTGTAGAAAATCAGCTTTCCTGCCAAATCACAAAGGATGTCCTGTAGAGGGTACAAATAGAAGACTTCTCTATTTTATGCTGAGCTCATTCAAATGTTCCTCTTTTGCAGATGACATAGTATTAATGCCATCAAACTCAGGATTGCTACCAAGTAACTCATTTCACAAAGGATCATGGTACAGGGGAAAGAATCTAAATATGGAGTCATAGGAACTACATTGGAACCCAAGCTCTGATACTGAATAGCTGTGTGACCATGGCCAAGTCACACACTGAGCCTCAGTTTCCTCAGTTAAAAATGAGATGATTGGACTCCTTGGCCTCTATGGTATCTTGCAGCTCTATATTTATGATCTTATTATGGTATTTATTACAACTTTTAGTTAGTTCAATAATCCTTTGAAAGATCAAATTAATTATTTAAACTTAAAACAACCCAAAATGAATGAAAAACAAGTGCTCAGCCCATTGAGTTGGTTCAGCACTATATAAAATTTGGACAGGGCAGGACTAAATGGGCAATAAGATAGGTCAAGGATTTAGTAGGAGGAGTTGCTAGGTGGTGAATCACATTTGGAAAGTTATATAGTACTTTCAATGATTCCACACTACTGCAAAAGTCTAGCTCTTTAACACTTTTATTCTCCTAGTGAAACTGTATGTCATGATTTTAGAAGGATTAAGTTGTAAAATAAATAACAGAATAAAAAAGAAAGAAAAAGAAAAGATCCTTGATAGGTATAAGTTACCTATTGACATTGATGAGTGGCTTATGAAAAGGAGCATCAAAAACCATCATCAATGACATGTATGACCAGAAAAGGAGATGGGTCAGTCATGCAGTGAGAATGAGGAGAAAAGATAGCCTGAGTGCTGTACTGGTATCTCTAAAATATGAAAAGAATCATAGGATGGCCTCTAGCACATTAAGAAGATCATCTATGGAGGCCAAGATGGACAAGAATTCCATAGGATAAAGCAAGGAGAGGCCACAAAATACACCAGTGGAAGGAGTTCCTATAGAATGACATTTTGATCTATTTAAGTGTCAATTCAAGAAAAATTTATGAGCATTATTGGGAATATAAAGACAAAAGTGAAATAGTTTCTACCCTAATGGAGCTTATATCCTACTAAGAAGATACAACAGGAGGACTGGGATACACAAGTATTCTTTGATTGTTTCCTATCCACTTTCTGAATGTTCAAAAGCTTTTTCATTGGCTGCTCAGAGCAGGAACTGAGAATGCAAATCCAAAGAAATCCAAAGAATCCAAAGAAAAAATTCACTGCTGCTTTAAGACTCTCGGTAGGGAAAGAAGTAGCAGCAGCCTAATCTTTCCATCTGGGCTGTGATATAGCCATGAACACGTGGTGTTGACTAGTACATACAAAGCATATACAAAACTATTTCAAACGGGGGAGAGCACTAACAGTCCGGGCAATCAGGAAAGCTATCACCTAGAAAGTAACACCTGAGCCCTGAAAGCAGGGAGGAATTTCAAGAGCAGACGTGAGCAGGGAGAGCGTTTCAGGGAGAACATAGAAGGGGGAGACGAAATGTCATACACAAGGAACATCAAGAAGCCTAGTTTGTTCAGAATGTAGAGTGTGAATGGCAGTAATCTGGGAAGACGGACTGTAATTAACGTTCTGAAGGGCTTTATTTCTTTTTTCTTTTTTTTAAATTTTTTTTTCATATGCTTTTGAGTTGAAAATTTTTTCTCCCTTTTTCTCCCCCCCCACCCTCCCCAAGATGGCGCACAACCTGACATAGGCTTTACATTTACATACCCATTAAACATATTTTCACATTAGTGAAGTTGTAAGTAAAAATTAAAACCAATAGGAGGAACCAGCAGAAAGATGAAACAAAACTCAACAGAAGGTAAAAATAAGCGAGAGCGATTCGATTTCCATAGTTCTTTCTTTGGATGTGGACAGCATTTTCCATCCTGAGGCCTCTGGAGATGTCTTAGGTTCTCGTAATGCTGAGAAGGGTTCAGTTTAACAATCTTAGTCATTGCATAATGTGGCTGTTATTGTATACAAAGTCTTCTTGGTTCTGCTCACTTCACTCAGCATCAGACCATATAAGTCTTCCCAGGTTTTTCTGAAGTCAGCCTGTTCATCATTTCTTATAGAACAATAGTATTCCATTACATTCATATACCACAACTTGCTCAGCCATCCCCCAATTGATGGGCATCCTCTCAATTTCCAATTCTTTGCCACCACAAAAAGAGCTGCTATGAATATTTTTGTACATGTGGGTCCTTTTCCCATTTGTTTGATCTCTTTGGGATATAGCCCTAGAAGTGCTATTGCTGGATCAAAGGGTATGCACATTTTTGTAGCCCTTTGGGCATAGTTCCAAATTGTTCTCCAAAATGGTTGGATCCTTTCACAACTCCACCAACAATGTATTAGCGTTCCCATTTTCCCACATCCTCTCCAACATTTATCATTTTCCTGTTTTGTCATGTTGGCCAATCTGATAGGTGTGATGTGGTGGCTCAGAGTTGTTTTGATTTGCATTTCTCTAATCAATAATGATTTAGAGCATTTTTTCATGTGACTATAGATGGCTTTAATTTCTTCATCTGAGAACTGCCTGTTCATATCCTTTGACCATTTATCAACTGGGGAATGGCTTGTGTTCTTATAAATTTGTCTTAATTCTCTATATATTTTAGAAATGAGGCCTTTATCAGAAAGACTGGTTGTAAAAATTCTTTTGAAGGGCTTTATTTCTTTAAAAAAATCTTGTTTTCCCTAATTACATGCAAAAACAATTCTTAACATTCATTTACAATTTCTTGAGTTCCAAATTCTCTCCCTCTCTCCCTCCTTTCCCACTTCATTGAGAAAACAAAGCAATTTAGGTTATACATGTGGAGTCATACAAAACATATTTCCATATTAGTCATGTTGTAAAAGAAAAGAGACAAAAAAACCCAAGAAAAATAAAGTAAAAAAACAGTTTGCTTTGATCTGCATTCAGACTTCATTGGTCATTTCTCTAGAGGTGGAAAGCATTTTTCATCATGTCTTTGAAGGGTTTTAAATGACAAAGGATTTTATAATTGATTTTAAAATTTTGCAATTTTATACTCCAGCATCATCCATCAGTATGGGAATAGAAGAAGTGGAGAAAGCAGATAGTGGGTGTAATGCAGGGCTGGAGAATGGAGTAAGGAATAAATGGCAAGAAAGAAAAGACTTGATTTTGCAGTATAAAGTTAAACTGGTTAATTACAAGATTTTAAAGGATAGAAAATGGACCTATATCAAGGATTAGATAGAGGTAGAGAGAGGTGGAACACCTGAAGATCCCAACATGTACCCAAAAAATAGGCAAGGCAGAGGGAGATGTAGAAGGATAGGAACTTGTGGCCCAAGAGAAGAATATCAGAGTTCTACATCATGGAGGTAGAACAGTTATCAGTGATGGTGACAACAAGGGTATGCAGATCATGAGAGCTGAAGATACCAGTGAATGGAGAGTACGGGGAATGTTAGGGAACGCTAACATGTATACCTATATCCCCAAGGATGAGAACAAGGGTTGGGATATCTTTATATGGTTTAAAAGAACAAATAGGAAAGTACTGTTGTCATTTCAACTGAATGGCTGATGACCTACTGGGTGAATTTGTATGTACATGTGTATATACCTGTGGTGAGAGCAGCACAACAGTTACTGACATGCTGTGACTCACGTTTTGATTCTTCCCACCCTAAAAAGCAGCGATTGCAAGGATCCTTGGTCATCTGGAGTGATGGTATATACATAAGTCAATCCAGTTTAAAACAATCTGTTCTAGGGGGCTGCTAGATGGTGCAGTGGATAGAGCACCAGCCCTGTATTCAGAAGGACCTGAGTTCAAATCCGGCCTCAGACACATAACACATACTAGCTGTGTGACCCTGGGCAAGTCACTTAACCCCATCGCCTAGCCAAAAGAAAAAACAAACAAACGAAAAAAAAAACCCCAACCTGTTCTAAAACCCAGATCCTGTTTTAAACTAAGAAACATTCAACTAGACTTCAAGGATTACTAATGAGGCTGATTACAGGTTCTTCATAGAATATCCACTAGAGGGCAAAGATGTTACAAACATTTCAGTAATTCTGATGGAAATTGAGGGGTGTGGAGACATAAACAATCTATTTAGTATACTACATTACTAACAATAGAATGCAGCATACTTTTTTAAGGTATAGTATTATTAGATATTTCATGGAATCATGGTTTTAGAGCTAGCAGGGACTTTAGAGCCACTCTAATTCAGCCTCCTGGTTTTACAGTTCAGAGGCTCAAAGCATGCCCAGGGACACACACAGGACAAATAGAAACCCAATGTGGGATTCAAACCCTTAGCTTTGAGATGGCCTATATTATATTTTGAAAGATGTCTGATTGTTCCTAGACTACTTCATCATTTTGTGCAATTCTTGCCTGTGTTTTTCCACAAATCCTCCAATGAACATTTGCCTAAGCACTAGGATTTCCCCTCTAATTCTTTTAGAATAACAGGGGTAACAGTGTACTTCTACTCAATCTCACTATCTGGGACCATGTCCACTACATGGATATCACCTGATGGTCCAGTCATATATATTTTTTTGTTTTTTGCTAGGCAATGGGGTTAAGTGACTTGCCCAGGATCACATAGCTAGTAAGTGTCAAGTGTCTGAGGTCAAATTTGAGCTCTGGTCCTCCTGACTCCACGGCCAGTGCTTTAACTACTGCGTCACCTAGCTGCCCCAAGTCATATATATTTTTTAAGCCCTTCCTGACCCAGAGGCATGAAATCCTCAGATACCGAAAGAATTTGGAAAATGTGTTTGATGAGTCACTACCAATGATATTTGAAAGATCCTGGAGAAGGGGAAGGATGCTGCAGCATTGGAGAAGGCCAATTATTATTCTGATTTTCCAAAAAAAATGGAAGGGAATAAAATATTCAAGCTATAAGCCAGAGAGCTTGACTCCAATTCCTGGCAAAATGGTAGAATATATTAGTAAAAATATTGTTAGTTATTAAATGGAAAAGGAAATGAAAATCACAAGGAGTCACCATGGTTTCATTAACAACAGATTATAACAAACCTTTTTCTCTTTTTGACAAGGTTTCTAAACAGGCAGGTCAGTTGTAGCTATGATTTACCTTAATGTGAATGAGGCATTTATAAAGTATCTTATACTATTTTAATAGGTGAGATGGATAGAGGTCATCAGCTAAGTGGTACAAGGATATCTAGGCAGAACTGGTTGAATGTCTGGACCTAGAGATTAGTCACTAATGATCTGACGTCATTTCAGGAGATCTCCAGTGCTGTGTCTAACGGATCAGTCCTTGAGCCTGAGTAGTTTGACATTTTTTCATTGACTTAGATAAAGGGATGGATGGATGGCATGCTTATTAACTTTGCAGAAAACACAAAATCTGGTGGAATTGTTAACATACTGGCTGACAGGATGCAAAAAGATCTTAACAGGCAAAAACATGGAGTTGAATCTAATCAGATGAAATGTATTGAGGATAAATGTAAACCTCATGGGTTAAAAATAAACAACAAAAAAACCCTCTCCCACCTTCCCAAATAAAAGATGGAAACTGCTTAAATTGTAGTTTGTATGAAAAAGATTTGATGGTTTTAAAGGATTGCAAGTTCCATCTGAGCTCAATCAATCAATAAGCATTTATTAAATGTTAACTAGGTGCCATGGGCAGAACATGCTAATAAAAATCAAAATCAGTCCTAGCCCTTAATAAGAAGCTTACATTCTTTGAAACGGAAATTTATTGCTGTATATTTTGAATCCTCTCTTATGTTTCTGCTGTGCACATGGCAATACTTTTTTTTCTTTTCTTATTTTGTACTTAGGTTTTAAAATTTAAGTTTATAATGTTTCTTTTTCTTTTCTTATTGTATATTTAAGTTTCAGCATTTAAGTTTAAAATAAATTAATAAAATAAAAAAGAAGCTTATATCCCATTGGCAGAGATAACACCTGTATGTGTATATACATATACACACACATATATACGTGTATACACATATGTGTCTATATATGTGTATGTATATATATATCATAGATAGGTAGGTAAATAGAAGATACATACAGAATAGGTAACTTCAGAAGGGGAGGCATTAGCAGCTGGGGGACCAGGAAAGGCCTCCAGAAGAATGTGACATTTCATTTGAGTCTTGAAGGAAGCTAGGGATCTTATGAGACAGAAGAGAGGAGAAAAAGCATTCTAGTCAAAGTGGATAGCCAAAGCAAAGGCAAAGATATAGGAGATAGAGCATCATGTTTGAGGAACTGCACACAGACCAACATGGTTGAACTGTTATAATAATAATATTAGCTAACATCTGTATAGCATTCTAAGATTTGCAAAGATCTTTGCATATTATCTCTTTTTATCCTCATAGTAACTCTGTGAGGTAGGTGCTGTTATCATCTTCATTTTACAAATAAGGAAACTGATTCTGAGAGAAGTTAAATGACTTGCCCAGCCTCTCTTCTTCAGCAGTGAGGTTGAGCATCAGATGGAATACTGGATCTGGAGTCAAGGAGACTTGAGTTTAAATCAGGCCTGCACAACATTTGTCCTGCAGGTCACTTTTGGCCCACCAAAGGATTTTGGGCGGCCGGTGAAAAACGTAGGGTTGCCCCTGTGCACTCTCTCTTGTTTGTCACATGTCTCGCAGCCACCAAGCATTATCAGCCTGTCTCTAGTCTAACCCATCTGCGGCTGAAGTTTAGCCTATTTAAATTTTGGCCCCTACCTACTACCAAGTTGTGTAGGTCTGGTTTAAATCCTTCTTCAGACACTTCCTGGTTGTGTGACCCTGAGCAAATCATTGAACCTCTCTGTGTCTTAGCTTCCTTATCTGTAAAATGAGGGACTTGATCTCAATGGACTTCATAGTCCTTTTCAGTTCTATACCTACGATCCTCTGATCTTATAACTTCACTATTTTTTTAGATCATGGTTGCCTTGGGTAGTCTGGTGAAGACCATGTATTCCTTCTCAGCAATTCTTTTTTTTTTAGGCAATTGGGGTTAAGTGACTTGCCCAGGGTCATACATCTAGTAAGTTTTTAGCGTTTGATCTGAGGCTGGATTTGAACTCAGGTCCTCCTGACTTCACAGCTGGTGCTCTATCCACTGCGCCACCTAGTTGCCCCCTCAGAAGAATGTTTTTAAAGGCATAAAACAAAGCACAGAGGAAACCAATTCAATTGAAATAAGTTACTAAAGTAATTTTTTAAAAAATAAGTCCATGGAGGGGCAGCTAAGTGGAGCAGTGGCTAGAGTACCAGCCCTGGAGTCAGGAGGACCTGTGTTCAAATCTGGCCTTGGACACTTACTAGCTGTGTGACTCTAGGCAAGTCACTTAACCCTCCTAATTGCTTCCCCTTCCCCCCCAAAATGAAAAAAAGTTGATGGACCCCAAGTTAAGAACTTTTGTTCTAGGTCCAATGCCTTTTCCACCATATGATATTTTTTTTCTCCCTACCTTGTAACAAACTGGGTCCATAGACTCTATCATTCTGTCCCTGCAGATTTTCTCTTTGAAATTATTTTCTGAACTTTAGTTTCACATATCCTAAAAGGTAAAAAATTTTCCCCAGCTCAAAGTATGCAATACAGAAGTCAAGTCAACAAGAATTTATTAAGTGCTGATATGCCAGCAATATGCTAAGTGCTGGGGATACAAATACAAGCTAAAAAAGACAGTCCTGTCCTCAAGGAACTTACACTGGTGAAATCTGGAGAGTCAGAAGGGGAGCAAAGGAAGGAAGGAGGGCTGACCTCAAAATGGACGTTTGGGGAGGAACTCATCAATGGGAGAAAGAAGGGATGGGGATGGAAAGATGTTCCAGGGTAAGAAGGTTGAAGAGGCTAAGGGAACTTTTAGGTTGAGAAAGCAGCTGAGGCATTGTGTCAAAGACCAAGGAATCAGAATCAGAGCTGGGAAAAAACAATTTTAGTTAAACCGGTAACTTGACAATAAAAAAAATGCCATATATGGTGAGCCTAAAAATAGTTCTCGTAGTGGGAATTTAATTGAACAGGAGACTTTTGCCATGAAGTTGATTGGCAAGTGAGGGCATTTTGCTGCTTTATCTCAAGTTGTGTGCTTTTAGTTGTGAAAGCAAGGTTAGGGGGAATAGTTAGGAAACCTAAATGTTGATAAATACATCTAGAGTGCTACATTTCTTAGAGCTGAAAAAGACCCTAAAGATTTCTCATTTTACAGATGGAAAAAATGAGGACAGCAGTACTAGTTAACTAGGGAGAAAGAAATTTGGAAGACTATAGTATACAAATAATTTATTTTTAGGCATCAGCACTTCACATCCTGCAGATATAGAGTTGTTTGGTGTGCTCAAATAGTTCCAGGCTGGGTAGAAGGTCTAGACATGCCAGTTTCTCCAAAGATATAACTGCAATGATATGCTTCCATGGGTAAGATAAAGGAAATGGATGAGATTAAATGGCCAAAGAGTGGGCCAAAGATGGGAAGATTCTTCTTGCAAAGCAACAAAAACCACAGACACTGTATCCCAAAAACATCTTTCAAGCTTCTAATATCAAGAACCTCCATAGACAATTCTCCTGCCCAATCTTCAAAGAAAAACAGCAACAAAAAGAGATCTAGCCTCAAAGACCTTCACCTCTCTCAATCTATCCCACCTCCTAGAGGCTCCTAAGGCCATACCAAGGATCTAGGTCCAGTATCTGAAAATAGTGATAGTGGGTATTCAGTCTCAAATGAGTGTAGTTAGTTATGCAGCAGGCAAGGCTGAATTGTAAACCTGAGCTATTCCAGTACAAAAGGCAGCAAAATGTTGTCAACAGTTGTGGAAGTAATTGCTACTGGTAATTTACTCTAGTGTTGAGACTACAGGCTTCTGAAAGTATTGCTGCCTGTACCTGTCTGCCCCACTTCCTGACTTTGCACTGTGGGTTTACCAGTGGCTATCCTAAATTATAGACTAGGTCTCTTTGCTGTTGCCTCACTATCAAAAGACAACAACATTCTGACTTACCTGGTAGTTGGCAATGACCATAATGTCTTCCCACTGGTGATTTGAATAGCTGACCTTGAATTGGTCTGATCCCTGGCCAGTTGCATAACATATACTTGGCTCTGATGGCAAAGCCTGCTTGTCCTTTAACAAAACTGGAAAGCTTTTCCAACTATGGTGACTCACTTGCTGTAGTTTTTCATCTCTTGTTCACAAATCTTAAGTTAGGCATAAATGTCTACTGTTAAGCTGTATATTTTTAGAACCCTATATTGTACTACTGCCAATGCAGAATTATAGGACTGGAAGGGAACTTATGGGGTCATTTAGTTTTAGTCCCTTACTCTCAAAGAAGTAATATCTTTACCAATCTAGACATAAAATTGTCAACCCTATTCTTATCATCTCTGCTGTCTCATTATAGACAAGACCATGATGACATACGACTGGATTAGTGTCTCAGTCTTACGGCTGCATGAATTAGTCAGAGGGAGGGAGGAAGGTAATTATTAAAATGCAGAAGAACCCAGTTGACAGAAAACTAGAAGAAGAAAACTATTCCTAGAGAAAATAATTTCTCCCTTTCAGTTTCTTTGATCAAAGTGGAGTTACTGTCTCTTTCATCCATGGAATTCTGCTTGTTGATAATGAAAATATATTCTTTAAGGACAGCAATTCTTAACCGTGCGTGTGTGTGTGTGTGTGTGTGTGTGTGTGTGTGTGTGTATGTGGTTACAGATTCCTTTGGAAGACTGATGAAGCTTTATGGATCTCTTCTCAGAATAATGTTTTTTAAAAGCATAAAACAAAATACATAGAATTACAAAGTAACCAATTTGATCTCTAAATACAGTTATCAATTAAAAAACCTTCAAGTTCATGTACCTCAGGTTAAGAGTTTCTGCTCTAGACTATGGTACCCTAATGTCATATAGCATAATTCTTAGAGATTCTACCTGAAAGTAAAGTGAGGAAATTAGAGTGCCCAGTCTTATTATAAGGACCTGCTAAACTATGCTATGCCTTCTTCATAGCTAAGCTTTATGTCAGTTAATAATAAAATGTATTCTGCACAGTACAATAGGCTAGGAAAACATATAGGTGTATTGAGGTTAATAAAGGAATCCACTATAACATTTAAAATATTGATTAAAAATCTTTTTTTTACATTATCAACTACTACTAACAATAACAACATCCCATTTTCCAATACAACTGCTTCCTAATGGATCCTCCACCCTAACAAAAAATAAATTAAACAAAACTGTTGACAGTGATCTTGCCTGAAAGTATATGTACCACTCCCCACATGTAGTCATCCTTTCCCCTTCCTCTTCTAGTTTGTGGAAGAAAATATGCTTCCTCATTTGTTCTTTGGGAAGAAAGTTGGTCAATGCTATTAATCAATTGGGTTTTAAGGTGGTTTTCAATTTGCATTATAGTAGTCTCTGTATATTTTTCTGGGTTTTGTTGTCTTCCCTTTATATGAATTCACAGAAGTCTATGTTTACTTGGATTCGTCACATTCATAATTTTTATGTAGTAACAAGATTCCATAATATCCACATACCACAGTTTGTTTAGCTATTCTGACAGCTATGGCTCACTCTTTACTTCCAGTTTTTTACTACCATAAAGAGTGCTGGGTCAAAGGGTATGAACAGACTTTCCTTCACTGTATATTTATTTTAAATATTTATTCCAGGATTTGATATGCATTTTAGATGTAAATATCTACTATAACAATCACCTAGTAATCATGTAAACTTAGTGTGTAGTTCAATGTTGAGTTTGATCATAGATCATCATATTATCTACCACTCTAATAAAACACATATTGGACTTTACACATTTTAATAATATTCCCTTGAAAACAAACTATAGTGCTGATTAATATTTGAGATAAAAATTGATTATTTATCTAGCTTTTATATGAATGACTCATACTGTGATGTTGGGCACATAACATTAAAAGCCACTTTTTGTTTGCGTTTGGCTGTGATTTGCCTGTTCAATAGATAAAATATCTTTACAAATAAATTTATTTGCATTTTTTTCAGTCATGGGTCAGGATTCAGGAATATATTCCTGCTTCTGTTTTAATTGGAAAGGGAATATAGAGTGATTGGGTTCTCCAGCACTGAATTGATTCTAATGATACATTGTTTAATTCTAGAAGGCCCTGTAATGTGTGGTGAAGGAAAAACTCGATTGAACAGTCCCCAAAGAGTAGAGGATCCCATTGGGTTCCTGGTGCTGCTCACCTCAATCAATTTTCTGCTGTGCTCAGAGCCAAAAAAAAAAAAAAAGTAGAGAAACATCTGCTTCAGAATGGTGCCTGGGTTCATAATTTTTCCTTACTTCCTTTTCTCTAGCAGTAATCCATGACCCAATGCTGTTCACTGTAGTTCAACATACCAAGTCAGTTAAAATGCACAACAATGTATACAAACTAAATATAGTTGAGGTGAGCGTAGGTCCTCATTAGTCAATTACAAAGCATTGAACAGTCCCTTCCATGCATTCCCTACTATCATTCCTCTTTTGCCTCCTTTTTATTTTGATCCTTAAGAATGACATCTTTTTTTTTCTTTTTTGCCAATCTGTCATAGTTCTACCTCCCAGATATAAATTGAACTAACCCCTTGCAGCTATGTAACATAACAATGTGGACAGTTTCTGGCGATTTTTGCCCCAGGAATTATTTACTAGCTTTTACTGAGGCTCTGAGATTAGACTGACTTGCTTTTGAGTCAGGCCAGGGAGTTACTAAAGGGATACACACACACACACACACACACACACACACACACACACACACACACACACGGGAGACAGACTAAGAGGAAGGAGTGGGAACTTCACTGGCAATGGGTTCCTACCTAGGACTTAATAAGCTGGGCCAGAAAAAATTAGAGGAAGAACTATAATAGGAAAAAAGTAAAACTGAAAGAAGGACTGAAAGAGGGCCAAACTTCAGTGGAGAAGAGAGAAATCAAGGAGGGCCATCAGTTCCCTACATATTTCTCAAAGCAGATATCTCAGAGCAGAAGACCTGGGCTGAAGCCACCCATGATACCTACCTCTCTAAGGACTGAGGAAAGTTATTACAAAAGGTCTGTTCTTTCCCCAACTTCCCCTCCAGTTACCTGGGCAATAGCAGGTATACTGTTACTGTATAGTGTAATATACTTTGTCCCCTTCTTTTACCTAAGTGTTTCCTATACCCTGCTTTTTGCCTCAAACCTAAAGAGATCAGGAGTTAGCTGGAGAGAAATACATTTAAATTAGGGCAGAGAGAGCCAAATATCTGTATGAATTTTAGGAATTTTCCTAATCTGGGGTTCTGAGTTGTTGTGACTATACAACTAATTTTTCACCTGATTTGAACTCCATAAAACATCAAAGAAGGGAGCACTTGGATCTGAAGGGCTATCATATGACCACTAGGCTAACAGGAGAGCTAATTACTGTAAGGGTGTGGCTGATTAAATAACCACTGAGAAAAGGGGTAGAGAGGAGAGGGTCTAAGAAAAGACCATGGCCTAAACCATCACTCTTGAGAGGAGGCTGGAAAGGCTTGGGGACTCCTATCAAAGCAGGAAAGATGAAGCAGAAAATATCCAGGACGAGCTGGCCAGCTGCCTTCTTCACAGTGACACCAGTAATTCCCAGTTGTACAAATGAGACAGAAGCTTTTTTTCATATTTCTGTGGCAAATTAGTAGGCTTTGATCTATGAACTACAGAAAAAAAACACACACTATCACTTAGTACTTGTGTATAATATCAAGCTCCATAACCTCTCTAGGCCCATTTCCTCATCTGTAAAATGAGAGATTTAGACTAGAGGACCCCTAAGGTCCCTTCCAGCTCCAAAACTATCATCCTGTGTTGGAAATAACTACATTTTAAATAGGAAGAAGTAAAAAGGGCTGGTTCACACTTAAACCCTTGCTTGGCAACACTGCCGCATTTCAATAAGAAAGGACTTGGAAAAGAGGTTAACAATCAAATACAAAGCAAAGCAATTAAAAATACTGGAACCAAGGTTCTAATAGATACTCACCAAAATTTAAAGAAAAAATTAAATCAAAGAGTGAAAGCAGACTGCTAGAAAGCAAATACACAGGATAATGAAACAGGAAGGGGAGAGGTTGGTAGAAGATAGAAATAAAGGGGTATTCATAAAACCAACAAACTGATAATGACACAGTGGTTAGCTTCTATAGCTTTTGGTATCCTTACACTATCTCTCTTGGCATAGATATTCAGAATGCGTAGCTGAGATTTAAGGACAGGAGGGCTTGGAATATGATATTCTACAAGGCAAAAGAACTAGGATTATAATCAAGAATAACCTACCCAGCAAAATTGAGAATAATCCTTCAGGGGGAAAAATGGATATTTAACAAAATAGAGGACTTTCAAGCACTCCTGATGAGAAGACCAGAGCTAAATATAAAATTTGACTTTCAAATATAAGACTCAAGAGAAGCATGAAAAAGGTAAACATAAAAGAGAAATCATAAGGGACTCAGTAAAGTTAAATGGTTTACCTTTTTACATAAGAATATAACATGTAACTTTTAATAATTTCATCATTATTAGGACAGTTAGAAGAATTCTACATAGAAAGAGTGTTGAGAGTGAATAAATTAGGTTGGAATGATGCAAAAAAAAAATAGATAGGTGAGAAAGAGGGATAACCTGAGAGAAGGGGGAAGGAAAGGAAGAATGAAAAAATTATCTCACATAAAAGAGGAATACAAAAAAGAGGTTTTACAATGGAGGAGAAAATGGTGGTGGAGGGAATGGGCAGCACTTGACCCTTACTCACATCTAAATTAGTTCAAAGAGGGAATATACACACACACATACACACACACACACATATATGTGTGTATATACATATATACACACACACACACACACACACACACATATATACACTCAGTTGGTAATAGAAATCTATCTCACAACAGGTAAGTAGGAGGGCAAGGGGATAAGGCAAAAAGGAGGTGATAAAAGGGAGGGCAGATAAAAGAAGACAGTCAGAACCAAAACAAACTTTAGAAGAGGGACAGGATAAAAAAAAAGAGAGAGAGAAGGATAAACAGAAGAAAATAGGATAGAGTACAATGCACAGTAAGCAATCATAACTGACTGTGAATGGGATGAACTCACCCACAAAATGGAAGCAGGTAGCAGAATGGATTATAAACCAGAATCCAACAATAGATTGTTTACAAGAAACACATTTGAAAAAGAGAGAGAAACACAAAGTTAAAATAAGGGGCTAGAATAGAATCTGTTATGCTTTAGCTGAAGTTAAAAAGGCAGGGGTTGTTGTTATTATTCAGTTACATCTGACTCTTCATGACCCAATTTGGAATTTTCTTGGCAAAGATACTAGAGTGGTTTGCCACTTCCTTCTCCACTTCATTTTACAGATGAGGAAACTGCGGCAAACAGTTTAAATGACTTGCTCAGGATCACATTGTTAATGTCTGAGCTCAGATTTGAACTCAGAAAGATGAGTCTTTTGGACATAAGGCCTGGCACTCTATCCACCGTGCCATGATCTCAGGCAAAGACAAAGCAAAAGCCAAACCAAAAATAGACCTAATTAAAAGAGATAAGCAGGGAAACTAAATCTAACTAAAAGGAACCATAGAAAATGAAGTCACATCAATACTAAACATAAATTTACCAAAAGCAAGAGTATCCAAATTCTTAAAGGAAAAGTTAAATGAATTACAGGAGGAAATAGAAAGTAAAACTATACTAGTGGGGGACCTCAACTTTCCCTTTTCAGAGCTAGATAAATCTAACCATAAAATAATAAGAAAGTAATCAAAGAAATGAATAGAATTTTAGAAATTAGCTATGATAGACCTTTGGAGAAAATTGAATGGAAAAAGAAAAGCGTATACCTTTCTCTCTGTTATTCATGGCACCTTCACAAAAATTTTCCACATATATGGACATAAAAACCTCACAACCAAATGCAGAAAATAGAAATATTAAATGCACCCTTTGTAGACCATAATACAATAACATTACACTCAATAAAGGGCCTTGGAAGCAAAGACTAAAAATTAATTGGAAACTAAATAATAAAATCATAAAGAATGGGTGAAAGAAGAAATCATAGAAATTATCAATAATTTTATTAAAGAGAATGGCAACAATGACACAACATTCTGAAATTTGTGGGATGTAGCCGAAGTAGTACTTAGGGGGAAATTTATATCTATAAATATTTACAACAAAAGAGAGAAAAAGCAGATCAATGAATTGGGCATGTAACTAAAAAAAAAAAAACTAGAAAAAATTTTTAAATACTCAATTAAATACCAAAATGGAAATCCTGAAAATTAAAGAAGAGATTAATAAAATTGAAGGTACAAAACCATTGAGCCAATAAATAAAACTAGGAGCTGTTTTTATGACAACAAACAAACAAACAAACAAACAAACCAGATAAACCATTGGCTAATTTCAGAAAAAAGAAAGAACAAAAACAAATCAGTATAAAAAATGAAAAGTTTCAAAATGAAAAGGGTTAATGTACTACCCATGAAGATGAAATTAAAGCAACTATTAACATTATTTTGCCTAATTATATGCCAGTAAAATTGACAATCTAAGTGAAATGAATATTTACAAAAATACAAAATGCCTGGATTAAAAGAAAAGGAAATAGAATACTTAAATGACCCTATTTTAGAAAAATAAATTGAGTAAGCCACAATTGATCTTTCCAAGAAAAAATCCCTAAGACCAGATGGACTTACAAGTGAATTTTACAATTCTACCAAAACAATTAATTCCAATACTACATAAACTATGCAAAAAATTGGTAAAGAAGGATCACTACCAAAATCTCATTATTACACAAATATTGCTGTAATACCTCAACCAGAGAAAGAAAAAACAGAGAAAAAAACCTATAGACCAATTTTCTTAATGGACATTGATGCAAAAATTTAAATAAAATACTAGCAAGGAGATTGTAGGTATATGTATCACAAAAATCATACACTATGACCAGGTAGGATATGTATCTAGAATGTAGGACTGTTTTAATATTAGGGAAACTATCAGCATAATTGACCATATCAATAAAACTAATAAAAATAATATGATTATATCAATATGTGCAGAAAAAGTATTTGACAATAAATCATGAACCCATTTTGACTTTATCTTGGTATATGGTGTAAGATATTGGTCTATACCTAGTTTCTGCCAATTTTCCCAGCAATTTTTGTCAGATAGTGAGTTCTTATTCTAAAAGCTGGGTTCACTGTGTTTATCAAACATTATATTACAATGGTCTTTACTTACTGTGTACTGTATGCCTAATCTATCCCACTGATCCACTATCTATCTTTTAGTTTGTACCAGATTGTTTTTGATGATCAAGTTCTTCTTAAAATGATAAGTAGTATATCTCTAAAACCAAGAGCAAGCATTATCTGTAATGAAGCAAGGATGTCCATTATTGCCACTATTATTTAATATTGTATTGGAAATGCTAGCTATAGCAATAAAAAAGAAAAAGAAATAAAAGGAATAAAAATAGGAAATGAAAAAACAAAACTATCAGTCATTGCAGATAATATGATAGTATACTTAGAAAACCTTAGAGAACTAACTAAATAACTATTTGAAGCAATTAACAACCTTAGCAAAGTTATATAAATAAGGATATAAAATAATTGGGGAATGGATGAACAAATTGTGGTATGATTGTGATGGAATACTATTGTGCTATAAGAAATGATGAACAAGGTGGTTTCTGAAAAAACTGGGAAGACGTATATGAACTCATGCAAAGTGAAGTGAGCAGAACCAGGAGAATATTGTATACAGTAGTACTGTATTGTACAGACTACTGTAGATAGTAACAGCAATATTGTAAAGATGATTAACTGTGAAAAACCCTGCTACTCTGATCAAGAGAACAATCCAAGACAATTTCAAAGGTCTAATGACGAAAAATGTTATCTACTTCCAGAAAGAGAACTGATAAACTCTGAATACAGATAGAATACTTTTGAAACTTTCTTTATTTTTCTTTTTTTTTTGTCTGTCTTCCTTTGCTGCATGGTTAATATGGAAATATGTTTTGCATGACTTCAAATATATAATTGATATCAAATTGCTTGCCTTCTCAAGGAGGGGGGAGTGCTGGGAGGGAGGAAGAGAATTTGGAACTTAAAATTTTTAAAAATTATTTAAAATTGTTTTACATGTAACTGGGAAATATATAGTGAAATAAATAAAAATATATTTAAAAAAGAAACTTGATGTCATCCCCAGTGCCTAACACAATGCTCTGTACAGTGTTAACTCTTCATAATGTGGGAAAGAAATGAAAGGAGACAAAGTAATATTTTTTCTCTGAAATTATTTATTGACATATACATCTCTCTCTCTCCCCAATGTGTCTAAAAGCTGGGATAAAATGAGAAGGGACTATAAGAGTACTTGAGATAAAAATAAACGTGAGACATCCAGAGTGTCCCAAGGGTCTTAATGCAGCTAAGTTTTATATTCTAGTGGATATATTTAACCCTTTCATTATTTCCTAGTTCCATGTCATCTATCCTCTACTTAGGACCTTACATTTAACCCTGGTAAGTTTCATCTTGCTCCATTTAGCTCCACTGCTTCAGCAAGTTAAAATATTTTAAATTCCAAATATTTTATCTGACATATTAGCTATGCTCCCAGCTTTCTGTCACTATAAATTCAGTTGATATGCCATCTAAGTAATTAATTAAAAGACATTTGGTGATGTCCATGGTAGTATGCTACAAAACAGAGCTAAATCCAGAGCCCAGTGGCCTTCTGATAGAAACTTTTCTCCAGGTTGATATCCATCCAGTAATCACTACTCTTTGGTCTCAATCATTCAACAGTTCCATATCATCTAATCCATATCTCCGTGTTCACAAGGATATTGAGTGACAGACTTTTTCAAAAGCCTTTTTAAATCTAGATGTATAGTCAATTATATTCTCCTGACCTAATAATCTTATCAAAAAAGGAAATGAGGTTAGTTTGGAATGACTTCTCTTTAACCAATGTTAGTTTATAATGATAATCTCTGCCCCTTTTAAGTGGTCATGTAAACCCTTCCTTCAATAATTTGTTCTAGAAATTTTACCAGGAATCAAAGTCAATCTCACTGATGAATTAGTTTGAAAAAACACTTTCCTGTGATTTCTGACAAACTGGGAGTGGTTGCCTGGCTCCAATTCTGTGGGAACTCTCTCTTTCACTACAATTCCTCAAAAAAAAAAAATCACACAGATGAAGCTCTCATACCCACAAGTTCTTTCAGGATTTTGAAATTGCGTGTGTTTTCCCTCTGGGCCTTATGACTTGAACTCATTTAGATAGTTTTCCTTATAGAAAGAGTGTTGAATTAGATGTTAAAGAACAGACAAATAATTATCCTTCCCATTCTGAAGACAGTTGTTGGAAGAGAAAACTGAAGCAACAACTGATGGAGAACTCCAAATTTAATACAATCCTGCTGTGCCTCACTACCTAGCATTGTGGTTGCAGCAGAACTGAGCTCCTTTACCCTGGGTCCTTGCCCTTGGTATCACCTATGCTGACCACATTGAGCTTTCCAGAGGACCTAACTTGTGGGAAAATTGTTACATTCTTTCCACAACCACTCATGCTGTAACTGTGAATTACATTCTTAGAATCACACTGTTCATCAGTCAGTGATAGAGTCACTACTATTCAAATCACCTTCCTTTGGTTTGTTATTTGTGCCTAGCAAGTCTTTCCCTCTTTTAAATAGTGGAATTGTTTTTGGTCTCTACCAGGTACTCTCAGTAACAAAATTGGTATTTACATGTTTTCCTTAGCTCCAAAATAAGAAAGGTTTCTGAAACATATTTGTGGTGGATTTTCTCCTCCTTGATATTGTTAATGTTTTCCCCCAGTCGATAATAGTTTAGGATGGTCATTGAGTTTGAACCAAGCTTTTTATTTATTTATTTTCGCTAGAACATTTTTGTGAGGTAGTCATGTCCTGGAGCTATCATTATATTCTCTGTTAGGCTTTGCAGAACTAATTTCTGTTTGAAGTATGGAAATAATGCTATTATTGTAGACCATCCATGTTAAAGATTAATATATACTTGTGGAATGGTTGGGAAATATCTAACTAGGGCATATATTTTTAAGAGCTGCACAGTGTTTATGGGCACATTGATATCCTTCTCCCTCAAAGGCATTTGACTTTTAAAAGAACTAGGGAAAAGAATTCTCTTTCTAAAAGAAGTTAATCACAAAGTGCTTGCTTATTGAAACATAGAGCATTAGAACTGAAAGGGAACTCAGATATCATCTAAAGTACAAACATCTAATTTACTGAGGAGAAAAATGTGGCCTAGAGAGATCATGGAACTTGCCTAAGGTCACAGAGACATCAGTAGAACCAAAAACAGAACCCAGGTCTTTGGACCTTCACAAGTATTATGATGCTTAAAAACAAATTGGTAGATGTTGAAACAAGGAAATGTATAGGTCAAAGCTTTATTGCATTTAAACAATAATTTCTTTTCATTTTTTGAGATATCTGCATCATTCTTTTAGGCCCTTGACATTTGGTCTTTCAAGGTTCCCCATTTTTCTTTCTGCAACTTTTCTCCCTTTCTTAAATATCTCCTTTTTTTTTTCTTTTCCTTTCTTCAATTCCAAGCTGGAAGTTTCCTCCATCATATGCAGGGCTTATATGAGATTTAAAATGTCACTAGGAGCAACAAGAAGCTTTTCCTTGCTGGTTGTAATCAATGCCATAACTTGGCCTTTGGTCACTGAGTGAATAGGCTGATTTGGTAGAGTTACCCAACTACTAGCTTCCTCTCTTTTTAATCAGCTTGGGGTGACACTCTTCTGGGCATATGATTCTGTTGATCACCCCTCCTCTTGGACACTTTCTTCCCTTGGCTTCTCTGACATGACTGGTCTCCTGGTGTTTGTTTGTTTGTTTTTTTAATACAGGTATTGCTCCTTTTCAGTTTCACGTGCTGGATCTTTAGCCATATTCTACCTTTTAAGCCTCCAAAGCTCTGTCTTGGTCTCTTTTCTCTTCTCTCTCAATACTCTCTCCCTTAGTGATCTCATAAGTTTTCAAAGTTTAATTATCATCTCACCACAGGTAACTTTCAGAACTATTTATTCTGTCCTAATCTTTCTCCTAAACTAGCACTGCCTCAATATACATCTCCAAAATAGTAATAGCTACCATTTAAATAGCACTTTAAGGTTTGCAAAGTAATTTATACATATTATTTTGTTTTATCCTCACAACAACCCTGGGACGTTGGTGCTATTATTAGCCTCATTTTACAGATAAGGAAACTGAGACAGAGGTCAAGTGACTTGCCCAGGGTCACACACCTAGTAAGTGTCTGAGGCTGAATTTGAATTCAGTTCTTCCTGACTCCAGGCCCAGTGGTCTATCTACTATGCCACCTGGCTGCCTAGATGTCTCACTGGAAATGATCATTTTTCACCTTAAATACGCCTCTCCTTCCAATTTTCCTGTTTCTGCTGAGGACACCACCATCCTGGTCACTCAAGTTTATAACTTCAGAATTTAGTCCAGGCCCTCATTCCTCACACCTGGATTACTGTGCAGCCTCCCTGCTTCCTGCCTATGCCCTTTTCAATCCATTCTTTAAACAGGTGCTAAAATAGCATTCCTAAGACATATAGGTCTGACCATGCAATTGTTCTGCTGAAAAACTTTCAGTGGTTCCCTGTTGGCCCTAGGAAAAAATAACCTGGTGTTTAAAGCTCTCCACAATCTAACTTCCAGCTACCTTTCTTTTTCCTTGAAATGTTTTTTTCTTTATTGATGCTCTTATCTTTTATATCTATATATGTTCAGTCATCTCAGTCCTGTCTGACTCTTTGTAACCCCTTTTTTTCTTGGCAAAGATACTGAAGTAGTTTGCCATTTCCTTCTCCAGGATATTTTACAGATGACAAAACTGAGGGAAACAGGGTTAAGTGACTTGCTCAGGGTCACACAGATAGTAAGTATCTGAGGTCAGATTTGAACTGAGGAAGATGAGTCTTCCTGACTTCAGGGCCAGACTCTATCCACTTCGCCACCTAGCTATCTCAAAATTTATACAAAGTGCCTTTTTCCCCCCGTAAGAAGTAGCTGCATTGACTTAAAAGCCATTTTCCTATAGAACACAATTACATAGTATAGTTTTATACCAAAGTAGTAGAAAAGTACTGAACTTGAGAGTTAAAAGACCTAGATTCAATCATTTACTAGTTGTGTTATTTGTTCAATTCCCTTCCCTGAGTTTTGGCTTCCTTAACATGGAGAATATAATGTTTCCACAGCTCTACTTTGAAGATCAAATAAGATAATGTAAATGAAAGCTCTTTGAAATTGCAAAGCACTATATATACCATCACCTCCACCACCACTACCATCATCAATTAAGCACATACTATGAAAGAATACCTAGCATTTGTAGAGTGCTTTAAAATTTACAAAGCACTGTACATGGTATCTTATTTGATCCTACATGCCAGGCACTATGCTAAGAGCTTTGCACTGAGGATGAAAAAAAATAAAGACCAAACCAACCCCTGCCCTCAAGGAGCTCACATTCTAATGGGAGAAACAACATGCAAATGGCTATGTACATGCAAGACATATACAACGTAAATATAATGTTACCTAGGAGTGAAGGCACTAACAGTGACAGGAACTGGGAAGGGTCTCTTGCAGCTGGTAGGATTTGAGCTCAGTCTCGAAAGAAATCAGGGAAGCCAGGAGGCAAAGGTAAGGCTGGAGAGTATTCAGGCAGGTAAAGGAGGACCAGTAGACAAGAGTGTTATGATAAACTAGAAAAGAATATCCAGAAGAGAGTGATCGACACTGTCAAAAGTTGCAAAGCTTGAACATATTACCTTATCAGACTTATAGATAGGATAAAAATTTATGAATAAACAAGAGATAGAGACCATTGTGAGATGTAAAACAGGTAGTTTTGATTACATTAAGTTAAAAAGGTTTTGTGCAAATAAAACCAATGCAACCAAGGTTAGGAAGAAAGCAGAAAATTAGGAAAAACTTTAAAAGACAGTTTCTCAGATAAAAGTCTCTTATCTCAAATATATCACACGTGTAAGAATATAAGTCATTCCCCAATTGATAAATGGTCAAAGGATACGAATAGGTAAGTTTTGGATGAAGAAATCAAAGCTGTATATAATCACATAAAAATTCTCTATATCATTATTGATTAGAGAAATGCAAATTAAAATAACTTTGAGGCATCTCACACCTATCAGATCAGCTAAAATGGCACAAGAGGAAAATGACAAATGTTGGAGGGGATGTGGAAAAATTGGGACACTAACATCCTTTGGTAGAACTGTGAACTGATCCAATCATTTAAAAAAATTTTAAATAGTATTTTATTTTTTCCCAAATGTATGTCAAGACAATTTTTAGCATTCATTTTTACAAGATTTTGAATTCCAGATTCCCGCCCACCCATCCTAAAATGGTAGGCAATTTGATATAGGTTAAATATGTGAAATTGTGTAAAACATCTTTCCATATTAGTCACAGTTGTGAAAGAAGAAACAGATCAAAAGGAAAAAAAATCATGAAAAAAATAAAGTGAAAAAGGTATCCTTCAATCTGCATTCAGAGGTCATCAGTTCTTTTCTGGATGTGGATAGCATTTTCCATCATGGGTCCTTTGTACGTGTATTGGATTATTGTGTTACTGAGCTAAGTCATTCGTAGCTGATCATCATAGAATGTTGCTGATATTGTGTACAACGTTTTCCTAGTTCTGCTCATTTCACTTTGCATCAGTCTGTATAAGTCTTTCCAGGTTTTTCTGAAATCTTCCTGCTCATCATTTCTTATTGTACAATGTATTCATATACCACAACTTGTTCAGCCATTCCCCAATTGATGGGCATCCCTTCAGTTTCCAATATTTTGCTACCATGAAAAGGGCTGCTATAAATATTTTTGCACATGTAGGTCCTTTACCCTTTTTAAGATCTCTTTGGGATCCAGATTCAGTAGTGGTATTGCTGGATCACAGTTGTGGTGGCAAAGAACTAGAAATTGAGGGGATGCCCATCAATTGGGGAATGGCTACTGTGCTGTAAGAAATGATGAGCAGGTTGATTTTAGAAAAAACATGGAAATACCTGCATTAAATAATGAAGAATGAAATAAGCAGAACCTAGAGAATGCTGTATACAGTAACAGCAACACTGTTTGAAGAATACCTAAGCTATTCTGAGTGTTATAAATGTTCAAATCAACTAGAAAGGACCTACGAAGGAACCTATGAAAGGACCACCTCCATAGAGAGAACTGATAAACAGACATATGAATAGTATGGCTTTACATATACATGTATCTCTGTCATATTGGTGTTCTTCCTGAGTCGGGGTGGAGAGGAAGGAAGGAAGGGAGGGAAGGAAGGAGGGAGACAGTAACTTAAAATCTAACAAAAAATTAATTTAATTTAAAAAGAAAGGCTAGGTCTATACTGGTAAGACAAAGTGGAAAGCTGATCCAAATGCTACTACCACCTCCTGATGGCGAGGTCACAGACTCAAGAGGTAAAGGAGACAGATAATATAAGACATGTTCAGTTCAGGAATTTGTTTTGCTTAATTATGCATACATGTTACAAGGGTTTTTTTTCTTTTCCCCCAACTAAATGCTAGTTGTCTGACAATGGAGGGTGTGAGTGTGGAACTGAAAGAAAGCAGAGGCTTGTTAATTGAAACTTTAAACAATACAGCAACAAACCTAATATAACTAACTTGAAATTTCTTTCAAAAAATAAAAATTTGCTTCTGTCTGAAAAAAAAGTTGCAAAGGTCAAGAAAGATGTGGATCAAGAAAAGGCCATTATATCTTACAATTAAGAGATCACTGATAACTTTGGAGAGAATAGTATCAGCTGAATGGTGAGATTAAAAGCTGGACTGCAGAGAATCTAGAAGAGAGCGAGAAGAGATTGTAGATAGGTTTCTCAAGGAGTTTGGCCACAAGATGGAGGGATTTTGGACAATAGCAATGGTAGGATCTAGTGAGGGTTTTTTAAAGGTGGGGGAGAGATGGTCAAGTCTGTAGGTAGAAGGGAAGCAACCAGCTGGTACAGAGAAATTGAGTCTTTGTGAGAGTAAGGATGATACAGAGAGTAATCTGCTGGAGAAAGTGATATCATTTGTATGTGTTTGCCTTGAGGAGAAGCACCATCTCATTACATGAGACAAGTAAAGGAGAAGATAGTGGGGAAAGGCATCTAAGTGATGTGGAATGAGAGGAGGGAAGAAGAGAGAACTCTTAGAGAATGACTTCAATTTTTTTTCAGTAAAGTATGACACAAGGGTGAGGGAGTAGATGTCATGGAAGGCTTAAGGAGAGATGAAAAGGTTTGAAATAGGGATTCTCATGAGTGGGATATGTTGAATCAACTAGGAAGATGTAAAAGGATTGCCTTGCTGCAGTGAGGACTCAGTTACTCTTTTTTTTTTTTTAACATATTACTATTAATGATGATAATGAAATATAATAAAGTGAGGATCAGGAATTAATCTAAGAATATAAGCCTCATGTCTTTTTGAAAGACACTTTATATACCTTAAAATACCATATAAATATCAGCTATTATTTAGTCCAATAACAATATTAAAACGTACTTTGGCACAATACAGGATATCCCAGAAGTCTTAGTGTAGTTTTAAGCCATTAAAGCTTAATGTATATTGCTTGAACTATTCTTTGCTCTTTAAATCTTGGCATTCTTCAACCACATTAAAATTGATAATTTTGAGTTCACATACAAAATGTTATTTGTTTTATATTCACTTTCTAATTATTAACCATTGTTTAATGTATCTAGATAAAATTGTCCATTATTGGAAGTTGAAAGACAGAAAATAAAGTAACTGTGAAAGAAAAATACATAAAAATTTAGAGGGTTAAAACAATATTTCATATAAGAGTTTGTTGAAAGAACTAGGGTTGTTTAGCCCAGAGAAAGAAAGACTTTAAATATTTGATAAGCTGTTATGGGGAAGAGAGACAAGACTTGTCTTACTTAGGCCCAGAGGTCTGAATCAAGAAGCAAAGAGTGGAAATTTCAGAGAGACAGAATCAGCCTTAACGTAAGGAAAAAATTTCCTAACACTTAGAGCTAACAAAAAATGGAATGTGCTTTCTTAGGCAATAATGGAGGCAGGAAGATGGTGCAGGAAGGCTAGAGCATTGGACTTGAAGTCCTAAAGACGTATGTTAAAATTTGCCTTCAGACATATACTAGTTGTGTGACCCTGTACTAGTCTTTTAACATCTCTCTGCCTGTTTTCTCCTCTGTAAAATGGGTATAATAGCACCTACAGAGTATGGATCCATTCTCTGCCACTTGTATTAATTTGACTGACAACACCAAGAAAACAGGTTCTCCACCAGCCAGCACCACACCATCCATAGGTGAAACCATTGATTACAGCAAGCGGAGAAATTCTGAATGCTGTGGTAAGTTCACTTACCTTGGCAGTACACTTTCTAAAGATGTCCACATAGATGATGAGATTGCGTATCAATTGCCAGAGCTAGCTCAGCATTTGGGAGGCTCCAAAAGAAAAAGGAGAAAAGAGGAATTAGGCTGTCTATCAAACTGAAGATCTACATAGCCATTGTGCTGATTTCATCATTGCATGACTGTGAAACTTGGACAGTCTACTAGCACCACACCAGAAGTCTGAACTGCTTCCATTTGAATTGTTTTAGGAAGATTCTGAAGATTACCTGGCAAGATAAGGGACTGGACACTGAGGTCCTCTCTTGAGCTGAACTGCCAAGCATTCAAACTGTACTGCAGAGAGCATAACTTTGATAGACTGGCCCCATACCCTGAGTGCCAAACATTTGTTTACCTAAGACTATTTTATGGAGAATTCACACAAGGCAAGTGGCTCATATGGAGGTCAGAAGTAGTACAGTGATACTCTCAAGGTCTTGCTGAAGAACTTTACTATTGATTTTTAGACATAGGAGATCTTGGCATAGGACCACCCAGCATGGCATGTACATATCAAAGAAGGTGCAGTGCTCTGTAAGCAAAATGACTGCAGTAGCTCAAATAAAATGCAAGATTAGCAAATTTAGAGCCATTTCCACTCCAAACATTCATATGGACTAGTTGTGCTTGACCTGTGGTAGATCCTTCTGATCTCATACTGGACTGTTTAGCCACAGTCAAACACATTGTACCTTGACTCCAACATTGTGATGTCATTGGTTCTTTTTGAGTAGGAAAGTTGAACAACAATACCTCCCAGGGTTGTTGAGATGATCGAATGAAATAAAATACTTGTAAAAAGCTTTGCAAACCTTAAAGTGCTACACAAATGCTAGCTATTATTATTATTATCTATGGAAGTCTAAAATGGAAACTTGGGTGACCACTGCTCATTTGTTCATTGTTTTGTTCACGGTTTGTCCTTTGTTTTCAAAGAGGACCAATAAGGCTCTGGGAGGGAGGAATTATTAGTTGTACTGTTTAGCCTCTGAAGTCTTTCTATTTTAAAATTCTATGATTTCAGTTGCATTTCATGTAACAAATTTAAGATTAAAATGATTTGCTTATAGTTTCGAAGTGACAATGAGAAATAACACGAAAATCGGGAAAACAGCAGATGTAATTTTTATTGAATCTAACAGCTATAAATACAAATATTATTGAATTTTATTATTCTGGAGCATCCGTCCATTAGAAATACTATAGAAAACAAGCATAACCCGAACAGTGATCAACAAATATTGACAGTACCCAAAATGAGCTAAAGATGGTTTTAATTTTGATTAATGGGTCAGATTTTTATCATCTAGTGAATGTCATACTATATTGGAGACATATTATACTTTTGGAGGTGTATTGGTTCTTTCAGGCCTTTAGGGAATGTTTAATGAATGTGAACAATGAGTTTTGCATAGTAATCTTCCACTAGTCTGGAGAAGTTGGTGTGCTATGCAGCTGCCTAACTTTACCTTGGGAACATCATTGATACCTTGTTAGTATCTTGCCCATTATACTTAAGGCAAACAATACATTTCCTTGAGGACAAGCAAGGACTGTCTGTTTTTGTATGTGTATCCCTAGCACCTGGCACAATGCATGGAATATAGCAAGTGTTCAATAAATGCTTGTTGACTGAATATGTTTTTTATATTTCTTCATGAGTCAGATTAGCCTTTCGCCAGAATTTATTTTTGTTAACCTGGTTTCTTTTGGGGCAAGAGCATATGCCCATGAGAACCAAGCAAATTTTGGATCTGTCTTCTTGCCAGGAGCTGGTCTGATAGACCTGGTAACAAAAGACAAGTGAGAAATGTTAGGGTCCTAACTGGTAGAGATAGCAAATGCCATCTAGAACAGGCAAAGTACTGACACCCTCTTCCCTCCAGGAGATCCATTAACTGGGCCTCCTTCTCAAGGAATTATCTCTTGACACTTTAAACAACCTGCTCTGTTTCAACCTTTCCATTCCTAGGAAATATCTTGGAATTCTCTTTCCCTATTTTCCACAGTAGTGGCTACAGACAGCAAGCAATTTCTCAATAGTACTTTATCATCTGATTTAGACTATGTTGGAAAAGTGTGCAAGATGTACAGTGTGACTCTAATTGGGGCTAGCCCTTTGGTAACCAGTCTGAAGAGCTTTAAAAATATATATTTTAAAATAGAAAACTATCTTCAACATAATGTATTAGTAAAAATAATAGGGATAGAGATTAGACTAGTAATTTCTTTGTTATAAGGAACTCCTGGATGGAGAAGGACCCTCCTTCAATGCATATACACTTTCTCTGCTACTTCTAGTCTTTTTTTTTTAATTGGAGTGCAATAAAATTCATTGATTGCCTATGTCCAGGGCATAATCCCCAAGGGCTTATGGTCTGGTGGGAGAGATGAAACATAAATACACGAAAAGTTAACTATTGATAATTTTAAAAATAGCCTTAAACTGTATAATTCTGGACAAGAAACTGAATAACTCAGTGGGTAATGGGGCTTTGTACATCACTGTTTTTGACTGAAGAAAGTCCTTTGACAAGTTGGCGTCCAGAGTAAGTTCTTCAAAGTTTTGAGACAGACTCAAAACCATGACGTATGAGTATCCATTAAAGGAATGGGGGATGTCTAGTCCAGACAAGAGAAAACTTGTCCTTCTTTACTCTAGAAAGCAGAACCAGAAGCAGCAGGCAGAAACTGCAGAGCTATGCTGCCAGTTTTGCTAACTTTCAGGCTACTACCTCTACTTTTCTTGTCTCCAGCTGGGTTGCAACTTCTAGTCTTGCAGAGTTCCCTGGGGCAATGAGAGGATAAACAACTTCTCCAGGGTTGCACAGCCAGGAACTGTTTGGGTACAGGACTTGAATTCAGGTCTTCTTAGCTCCAATTCCAGGTCTTCATCTACTATGTCACATTACCTATGCTGTCTCCAAAAAGAGTAAACTATTGCATAACTGAATTGAATAGAAAGATTGCACAATAGGAAGAAATACGTAGAATTTTCAAAGAGCCACAAAAATATTTTTTAGCTTGGTCTGAGGCATTTCCTTTTTCTAGTTAATCTCTGTAACAATACCTGGACTTATTATGCTCCATAGTGGGTAGAAGAAATCATCTAGTTCAATGCACCCATTCTACAGGAGAGGAAATTGAGATCCATAAAGGAGACTGAGATCCTGAGATGTTAAGTGACTTGTCTAAAGTCAAACAAATAGTTACAGCTTAATTCAAACATACTTTGGACCCCAAATCTAATTACTTTTCTGTTATATCATGTTGTTTCTCATAAATAAGCTTGAAAAAACATTTATTAGATACCTATGTTCCAGGTGATATGTTAATTGTTAGAGGGATATATGAAGTTTAAGTGAACCTTACAGTCTAACGGGTAGATAAATAGATGAGACCTAAATTTCTAGAGCACTGAACTCAGAATCAGGAAGTCCTGAGTTCAAATCCAGCCTCAGGCACTTACTAGATGTGTGACTCTAGATATTTCATTTAACCTCTTTGTGCCTCAGCTTTCTTATTTGTAAAATGGGGATAATAATAGCACCTACATCCCAAAGTTGCTGTGAGGATCAAAAGACAATATTTGTAAAAAGCTTTCATTTGACCCTGTTTGCCTCACTTCCCTCATCTGTAAAATGAGCTAGAGAAGGAAATGCCAAATCACTCCAGTATTTCTGCCAAGAAAACCCCAAATGGGGTCACATAGAATTGGATACTACTAAAAAATAACTGAACAACAACAACAACAAAGAATTTCAGCAAGCAGGGGGTAGAAGCTTCTTAGTGCTGAGATTAACTCAAATATAACATCAAGAGCCCTGTCTTTGAGTTTAAAGAAGTCTTATTCAATCTTATCATTATCCAGATTATTATCTCAGAGAGTCTATATTCCTGGAACTAAGGAAACAGGGCTTTCCTGAATTAACTCTTTCCTTTCACTCAGAAATGAAGCATGAAGTCTGGAGGAATGGGTCAATTAAGAGGCAGCCAGGTGGTACTCAAGATAGAGCACTGGACTCAGATACAGTAAGACATGCGTTCATATACAGACTTGTACACCTACTAGCTGAACTAGGCAAGTTCAGTGTCCCTTTCTACAAAATGGGGAAAATTACAGCACCTACCTCCTAGGATTATTGCGAGGATAAAACAGAATATTTGTAAAGTGTTTTGCACACCTCAGAGCAGCTATATAATGCTAGCTACTATTAATTAAGTGCAACTGCCTCTTTTCTAGCTCAGAGCCATGGAAGGAATAAATTGTCTTTAAGGGCAGCAGGGATCATCTCATCCGATTTCAGTCCTCTAAACTCAAAGTTCACTAGTCCTAGTCATTCTTGCTCTATCTCATCTGAGTTGTAGCTACAGTTGATTCTTTCAGAGACTTTGAAAAGGATATCAGAATAGGTATAAATCTCAAGCTAAGAGCTTGACTCTGTAAAATCTACATGGCCTGAAGAGGGAGGCTATCTGATTTTCCACTTAGCATCATAGCTTCTTCCTCCTTCATCCCCTTTCCCAGGACAATGCCAATCATTTCACAAAGAAACTTCCAGAATTATCTGTTCCAAAATATCCTTTGCTGTATTTCCTGGGGTTGGTATACATTGCTTCATTTTAATATTACATTTATTTCTGCATATAACTCTTTTCTCCTTCCCTGCCTACACTGGCATTTATTTGAAATAAAGATTGAAAAAATGAAAGAATAACAAAGCAGTCAATAAAACCATCCAGACTTTATCTGATATTTATATCTGAATTTCTTTTTTTGAGAAAAGAATTGGTAAGAGTTGGCCACGGCAAACACCGACTAGCATCATAAAAATATGGAATTAATTATATTTTAATCAACAGTGGGGGAAAATTATCTCATTATTGATGTGGGAGTCATTCCTGAATCAGATGACTGATTTTTAAGAGCAAAAGATAAAAATTAGTCTGAAGCAAGAAGGATAATAACAGAAAAAATAGATATAGCATGCAATTGAAACAACTCAATCCTGATCTATTTAAATATCCAATTTTTCCCTCCAGTCCATCTTGTCATAGGCCTAGCCCTGCTGATCTACTTCTTCCCACCTGGACCAAGAACTTGGAGCTGGGACCTGAATGCAATGGAATACTACTGTGCTATAAGAAATGATGAGCAAGTAGACTTCTGAAAAACCTGGAAAGACTTATATGAACTGATGCTTAGTAAAGTGAGAAGAACCAGGAGAATGTTGTACACAGTAACAGCCATATTGAGGTATGCCTAATTTTGATAGACTTAACTCTTCTCAGCAATGCAAGGACCTAAGACATCTTCAAAAGCCTTATGATAAAAAATACTATCCACATCCAGAGAAAGAACTATGGAGTTTGAATGCAGATTAAAGCATACCATTTACTTTTTTTTCTTCTGTTTTGTTTCTTCTTTCTTGTGGTTCTTCCTATTGTTTCTAATTCTTCTTTATAACATGACTAATGTGAAAATATATTTAATAGGAATGTATACGTATAGCCTGTATCAGATTGCGTGCTGTCTTGGGGAGGGAAGTAAAGGGGGGGGGAATTTAAAACTCAAAAGCTTATGGAAGTGAATGTTGAAAACTAAAAATAAATAAATAAATTTAAAAAAAGAACAACAAAACACCGGGGGGAAAAAAGAACATAGGCTCTTTGATATCAGAGGCTGTCACTTAAAAAAAATGTTTATACCCCAAGTGTTTAGCATAATGCCTGCTACCAAGTAAACACGTAATGATTTTCATTTGTTGACAATGAAAAATGGGTAATGGATGGTAGAAATAACATTGACACTGCTTGGGATAATTCAGGAGTTTAATCAGTATAAATCACCTGTTAAAACAGAGAAAAATAGCATAAAAAGTTCCTTGTATTTAAATTATTATGAAGAAGGATGATCAAAGATTATGAGCAGCATTATACTATAATCAATCAATCACAAGTTATTAAGCATTTACTATATGCTTAATATAGAATATACTAGGCTGAATGCTGGGAAACAAAAGAAAAAAAAGGTAAAATAGCCCTTGTTCTCAAGGAACCTATATTCTGATGGGGAACACAGCCTATATGTCAGAACATATAAGATAAATAAAAGATTAGATGTGAGGTAACCTTACTGAGGGGTAGCTAGGAAGCACAGTGGATAGAGCACCAGGCCTGGAGTCAGGAAACTCATTTTCCTGAGTTCCTATCCAGTCTCAGACACTTACTAGCTGTGTGACCTTAGGCAAGTCACTTAACCCTGATTGCCTCAGTTTCTTCATCTGTAAAATGAACTGGAGAAGGAAATGACAAGCCACTGTGGTATCTCTGCCAAGAAAACCCCAAATGGGGTCATTATGAGTCAGACATGACTGAAAAATGACTGAACAACAACAAAAAATCTTATTGAGGAAGGCCCTAGTTTCTTAAGCTCTTTGAAGGCAGAGATTTTTTTTTTCTGTTTGTGGTGGTATTCCCAGGACTTAACACAGTGCAAGGTACACAGTAAGTGCTTAATAAATATTTGTTGACTGAGTAAGAGGACCAAGAAAGGACTCTTGGAGGAAGTGGCCCTTGAACTGAGTCTTAAAGAAAGGCAGAGATTCGAAGAGTTAGAGGCTGGAAACAAAAGCATTCCATGAATTGGAAATAATCACTGCAAAGGTTAGAAAATATAAGAAAGGGACTATTGTGTGTGAGGCACATAAAATGGACCAAAGGAGGTATAGAGTGGAGCAGAATATAAGAAGATTGGAAATGGAGGAAGAGGGAACTTGTAAAGAGCATTAGATGCCAAACGACTTTATATTTTATCTTAATAGACAACAGGGAACCACTGTAGTTTACTGATGGAGGGTGGGGTGGTGGTGGTGAGGTGGCCAGATCTATACTTTAGGAAAATCACTTATGCATCTGAGTAAAGGATGGATTAGAATGGGGAAAGACTTGAGGCAGGAAGGCCAACCAGAAGTTATTGCAGTAGTCTAAGCACGAAGTGATGAGGTCTTGAACTAGGTTGGTGCCAATGTGAGTGGAAAGAGGGGGAAGTATATGCGAGATGTTGTACAGAAAGAAATCATTAGATCTGGCAATAGATAGGCTATGTGGGACAAATGAGAGTGAGGCGTTGAGGATGACCCTGTGGTTGTAGGTCTGGGTGACTGGAAGGATAGTGTGCCTTTTATGATAATAGATAAGTTCAGAGGGTTTTGGGGGCAATTATGAGTTCTGCTTTGGGTATGTTCAGTTTTAGACATTCAGTTCTAAATGTCTAACTGCAACTTGGAGATGCATAATTGGAGCTAGGAGAGAGACTAGGGCTGGATAAATAGATCTGGAAATCTTCTGCATAGAAATGGTCATTGAAGCCCTGGGAGCTGATGATATCGCCGAGTAAAAGAATATATATAGAAAAGGTAAAAGGACCCAGGACAGAACCTTGGGAAATTATTATTGGGTGTGATGTGGTTAAAGATCCAGCAAAAGATATTGAGAAGGGTAGGTGGAGAACCAAGAGAGAGCAGTCATAAAAACCAAGAGAGGAGAGAGTATTTAAGAAGAGAAGGTAGTCAAAAACATCAAAGGTACCAAGAGGTAAAGAAGGATGAGTATAAAGAAGAGATCATATTTGTCAAGAGATTATTGACTAGTTTGGAGGGAGGAATTTCTGTTGAGTGATAAAGTCAGAAGCTAGATTGTAGAGGGTTTAGAAGAAAGTGAGAGGACAGAAAGAGGCATTGATTATAAATAACTTTTTAAAGCTCAGCTGAGAAGAGGAAGAGAGATAGAGAAAGGTGGCTGGTGATCATGGTAGGATCTAATGAGAAGTTTTCAAGGATAGGAGAGCCTTGGGTATGTTTTTATGCAGCAGGGAAGCAGACTGTTGATAGGAAGATATTGAATAATCAAGAGGGGGAATGAGGATGATATTGTGGGCTATCTGCTAGAGGAGATTAGAGGATGGAGTCAAGAATACATGGTAGGGGAGGGTTGGTCTTGGCAAGGAAAAGGGCCATATTATAAACAACTGCAGTGAAGGAGTGAGGTATTTGAGATGAGGAGGAGGGGAGAGGGAATTCTTGGTGAATACACTTTTTTTTCAGTAAAGAATGAGGCAAGGTCCTTAACAGAGAGATAGGTTGGAGGGAGTAGTGAGTGAGGCTTAAGGAGAGAAGAATTGGTTTGTGACAGCCGATGTGGTAAGGGAATCAATAATGGAGGAAGAGTAGGATTGTGTCACTATAGTGAGGGCCCACTTGAGATTAGATAACACGAATTTATAGTGGACCCAATAATGAAGCTTTCAGATTTCCTCCAGTATTGTTCAGCAGCATATGAATAGGAATAAAAGAGACAGATAGTGGGAGTCATCCAGGGTTGGGATTTGGCAAGACATGATCAGAGTTAGGATGGGGAAAAAGATTCACGAGTAGAGGATAATATAGAATTGACCAAGGGTGATGATCTGGGACAGCACTGAGGGGTTGGAAGTAATGGTGAGGACAAACAATAGGTTTAGGAGGAGTAAAACATAGGATAAGATGGAAAGAAAAGATTATTATCAGAAAAAGGAAAATTCTTGAAAATGGAAGCAAAATATTTGTGGGCTATGGCAAGATTAAGGGTATGATCATCCTTGTGTATAGCTGAGGTGTAGTAAAGGAATAGGTCATGGGAGCTGATTAAAGAACTGAGAAATTAAGAGTATTTGAAGAAACATATACCTGTATATTGGAGTCATGTAAAATAAAGCGAGAAAGGAGAATGTCCTGGTATATTTGTGACTGACAACTATTAGAACCTGTATTGGGGGATAAATTTTGTTTGAATGAAATTCAAAGGAGGAGAGATTGTTGAGTAATGGACAGTAAGGGGAGTATTTATTAGTGGGAATGGGGAGCAAGGAATATTTTTTCTCCACCACTATAACCAGTGAATTAGGAAGATGAAGTTGAAAGCAGTACTAGACAGGGTGGCAAGGGAAGTAAACAGTGTTATATGGAGGGAGACACAGTGAGTAGCAAAAGATGGAAGGAATGATAGAAAAAGAGGTTTGAAATAAAAGCAAGCTTGTTAAATTATGGAGTAATCCTTCCAGAGGGTGTCAAGTACAGGCAGAGCTGGAGTAGCAGGAAGAGGCAGGGTTGAGGGCGATGTGGCTGAAGGAGTAGACAGCTGGGATTAGAGAGAGTGGTTTGTTCTTCAGTAGCCAGGGGCTATTAAAGGGATGAAGAGTGAAAGAGAGTGAATAACAAGTTTAGGCAGAGTAACAATGCCAACAACTGATAAAGACAGTTGATCAGAAGGTTCAAGTTAAATGATTTGTGTTAGCACAGTGATCAAATGTTTGATAGGATGTGTTGTAGTACATTGTGGCACCAGCCCCGTTGGCCTAATCTATAAGTCTAGCGAAGGAAGGAGATAGAAGGAGTTTATTACTAATCTGGAAGCTCCCTGGGTGCAGTGACTGCTTGAGTTTTCATTAAGCAGAGAGTGTAGCATAAAACCAATTTAAAGAAAGTTTGGTTAGATACCTAACTAAGCAAAGCTATCCAGAGGGCATTTAAGGATGAAAATGGAAGGATAATAAACAGAAGAAAAATGGAAAAGATCTGCAAAATTTTTTTAATAACAAACTTTTTGACACCAAGGATGGAAGGCCCCATACTTCCCGCTCTAACATCACAGTCTTGGATATACTTTAAAAAGATACAGAAATAGCACTAAAGAAGAGAGAAGAAGCTGGATTAGACTAAGTATACCAGTCTAAGAAGAGATCTGTGCTGGAGGTAGCACAATTGTAAGGATGCTAAGGTGTCATTCACAAGGTATCTGAAGGAGTGAATAATACAGAGTTGGGAAAAAATCTTAGATGTCACTACCAAAAAGTTGTAACTAAGAGAACATTATCAACTACTATTTTATATGTCTTTTGCATATTTTATGTAATATTTTTCTATGAATCATATCCACAAACATTGAGTATATCCTTGAGGATATGCCAAAGGACATTATATTTTATCTTAATAGACAATAGAGAACCACTATAGTTTATTAATGGTGGTGGGTAGGTAGTAACATGAAGGCTTTTGCAAATGTTATTCTATAGTAGACCACATTTTTATCAACATATAATTGACTGAAAAATGTATATCCCACTGTGCTTGTTTATTTTTGTTTTATTATATTGTCTTTGATTTATTCTGTGTAAGGGAACTCGTAGTGAGAAAACTCTTTTCACAGACTTTGATCATTATTTGCTCTGCAATTTTGTCTAAGAGTTGTCTGAGATGAAAAATTGTGTGACTTGCCCTTGGTCATATGTTCAGAATATATCAGAGGCAGAAATTGAATCCAGATATTCCTAATTCTGAGTTTGGCTCTCTAGTCACTAGCCCCACTGTGCATTTGTGTTTATTGTCTGCTGAGGATACAAAATGGGATTGGTTCAGTACAGCATGCCACCTTAAAGGCTCTCTTCCAATGGAGGGTCTCCCATCAATACATTAAAATCATTAAAGATTCCTTGAAAGATCTAACCACAAAGATAACCTTGTTCGATCATAAATATCAAGTGAGGCATTAAACAGGGAAATGTATGCTTGCTTGCCAAAATATATTCATCATGGTGATGGGGAAAAGCCAGCAGAGTCCAAGCTGACAAGGTATTCCTGATATTTCTGTTTGTGGATGATATTGTACTGGTGATATCAAATATCAGAATTCTGTAGAGCCCCCTAGAAGAGATCTATAATCATTCAAAAGTGTTTCACTTGACCAACTACACAGAAAATGAAAGATAGTTGGAAACCTTGAAGACTCCACTGGTATTCTCACGGTTTCACTCAGTGGCTGCATGCTCTAGTAGAAAGCTAGCCTCAAAAGCTATGAAAGCCTGTGTTAAAGTCTTGCCTCTGACACATACTGGGTGTATGATCCTGGACAAGTCACTAAACTCAGTATTCTAGACCAGAGGTGTCAAACAAGCCGCCCACAGTAACTCTGGAGTACAGCTCAAACCAGATTAAAATGTAATTGGAAAACTTAACAAAATTAAAAATAGATTACATTAATAAGTCAATATGCTGCCTGTAGGGATCTTCATGTAAAGTTTAGTGGCCCCATTTCTTTTGAGTTTGATACCATCTATAAGATGATGGGTTTCAGAGAAGGTGCTGACCTGCATTGGTAGAAAAAATTTTCTCACCTGGGAGTTTTCTATATCACTGAAATCAAGGTCCAGTCTCTGCTTATCCCCTATCATTTTCTTTACAGTGGTCTTAATTTAGAGAATAACATTTTTTCCCCAGCCAAAAACATCATTATGTTTATAACAGAAATCAAAAGGAAGACTTCATTTAACAAATTTATTTATAGTAAATTTCACTGGGATGCTCTGATTTCATTATTTAATGCCTGCATTTTAAAATTTTACTTAGTTACATTAAAAATATACATAATAGCTAGCCTATAAAGTTGGTTTTTCAATCGGATATTTATTAAACACCTATTAAGGCACTAGCTAGGTTGAAACAAATATAAAAATGAAACAGTTTTTGCTTTCAAAGAGCTTATATTCTACTGTTCAAAGGAGGCAGCAATAATTAACATACCCTTTTTAACTGGAGCTCAGACATCTACCCAGAATCATTTAAAAAGTATAAAATGGTAATTTAAGTGAAATATAGCTATATTTGTATAGGTCTTTTTTGTTAATAAATCACAGTTCTAGTCCTTATCTCCTCTTTTATTTAATAAATTATTACAGATCATATTTAAAATATCCATACATAAAAGAATCTCAAAGCCAGTTACAAAATATCTCATCTATTTTCACAAGGTGCCTTTAAATAACGAGGGCATTATCCAGAGAGGTTAGGCAATTTAGTTAGATATTCATTCCACGGGGGTACAAAACAAACCTAAAAACGGACTTTAGTGAGTCTGTCTCGTGATCTACCCAAGAGACAACTCAAGAAATTTAGTACTTTGGTGACAAAGTAAGCAGATTGATTGCACAGAAGTGATATAGACTTTGAGGTGAAGGCACTGGCAGAAGGAAAATGGCAGCAACGTCCAAATAGCTCCTGAAAAGACCAGAGAGTGAATGACAGTACAGGAGAAAGAGTACTGGGAATCAGAAGCACTGGGTTCAATTTGGATTCTATTTGTTTTGTGCGAACAAAGCAAGGCAGATTCTTTCTGGATGGAAGCTTCCTTGTCTGGAGAATGAAGGCGTTGGACTTAAGGGCTCAAGGTCCCTGTCTAGGTCTAACTTTATGATCTCAAGTGTAACTTCAGTACCTTCACAACCTCTGCACCTCTCGAAAAAATCCCATCAAAACAAAACCCACCAAAACAATATCTAGCACAGCTCGAAACGATGTGATGTTCAGGGTTCCAGACTCGAGACAGTCTCCCCTGCAACTATCAGGAAAGGGTGCCTTTTAAACAAAAAGCTGACAGACCTTTAGGTGGCTTAGAAACAATTGGAGGCTTTGCAAATTGAAGGAATGCAGCACAGAAAGGCCTGCGGATGCACATGGATCTCTCCTGTGACGACTAAACTCAGTGCTACCGACCACTACTAGACTGTAACATCGTCTTCTTACCGACCTGTGGACCAAACATCTGCAGCCCTGCTAAGTCTAGTGTTAATCTGAGGTGTGTATGTGGAGAATGGGAGCCGGGTTTAGTTTGGGCCAGCTTGCCCAGTAGCTCCTGCAGCGAACTGTCCACTCCCATGGCATCACTTGTAACCCAGAACCTATCTGCACCATAATACCTTTATATACCCAAGATCCTACGCCTAGCTCTTTAAAGACCCGAAGGCAAGGCGGGGGCAGTTCCTCCCACAGGCCCCAAGAGGACTGACCAACCCCAAGGGCAGAGCGGGGAGGTGGCACAGGCAGCTGGGCGGTGACGCAAGGGGTGGACGCGGGTTCCTCCCCTCGGGCCCCGCTCCCTCCCGCGGAACAGACCAGAAACACGAATTGGGGGCGGAGATTGAGAGGTATGGGGAAGGTTGAAGAAAGAGCTGGTGTGTCTGGCTAATCAAAGGGCATTTTTTTTTTGGCTGGACACAGGTACGAGATCTCACTGGCCACGGTGTGGGTGCCAGACCTTTGTTTTTCCGCAGTTTCCAATGAGGAGCAAGTCCTCTCCTCCTCCCCCCTCCCTTTTCTACTGAGTGGTGCGCTCGGCCCTGATCCGCAGCAAATGCACTGCAGAGAGTCGCGGAGGGGAGGGGGCACGTGGGAAGTCCCACTGGGAGCCGCGAGCGTCCGCTAGTCTTCCCCCTTCCCCGCCCCAGCCGCTCGCCTCCCTCCTGCAGAGGCGGGGCTCAGGCGCAGCCCAGGCACCTCGCACCCCGCCCTCCTTCCCTCCTGCGAGCAGGAGCTCCACTCCTCGCAGCCCCAGTCTCTCTGTCACTTTCACGTCTCTCCCCCTACTTGCCAGAGCGCCGTGCGGGGGCGGCGCCGGGCCCTGCTGACTTACCCCGGGGCTGGGAAGTGGGGATGCTGCTGCTGCTGCTGTCGCCCCTGGGGCCCGGACAGCACCTGGAAGAGAAGGAGGCGGCCGCGGCGGCTGCAGGACCACGAGCTCCTGCGCCAGTCCCTGGAGGGATTCTCCCCGCAGCCTCGCTGCTTTCCGGGCTTTTCCCGCTGTCACTCGGCTCCTGCTGCCGCCGCTGAGCGCCGGGGCCTCCCCAGGCATGAGGAGACGCAGCACGGGCCAGCCGAGACCTCCCGGGCCCCTAGGGACGCCCCCGGCCACGGAGCATCTCGCACGCCGGAGGCGACCAGGGCTCCTGCTTTAGTCTCGGTGATAAGAGAAAAACCAGGAGAAGAAGGAGAGATTGCGGCGGCTCCAGAGGCTGCTGCTGCGGGCAGCCGGGAGAACGCGGGGTGGGGGCGACTGTCCGATCTGGAGAGTCCCGTTCCCGGGAACTGGACGCCTTGCTCCCGATCCCGAGATGAGGGTGCGAGGCTGGAGCGTCTGAAGCTGTGGCGCCTTCGCCACCGCCGCTACGCAGGGTGTTGCTGCAATTTGGTGTCCCTTCTCCGCAGGGAAGGCTAAGCCGGGGCTCACATCCTGCGCTTCACCCCGCACCGGCCTCCCCCTGCTGCCTTTTCCCACCTGCGCTCCCGCCCCATACTCTGATTGATAGCAACACCCTCCACCCCCCAGTTACCCTCCTTTTCCCATCTACTCTAGCTTTCATCCTGTCCCCTTATTACCCCTCCCCCGCCAAGTTCATTCATTCATTCATTCATTCTGTATCTACCCTTCACCCCGACCTCCCCACTTCTTTTTCTCCTATCTCTCCTTCCATCCTCTCCCGACTTCGGCTTCCTCTCTGCAATTTGCGGGGTGGTTTAACCAGTTCATGGGAGTGTAAGGCCTGGACAGTGCCCTAGTGTTCGGGATCGAGCTCGGCTAGTTAGGAGGAGGAAGATGTCTCTGCTTAAGTGGTTGCTGCGGGTCTCCAATCGCTCTTTGCTCGCCTTCATCTTCTTCTTCTCCCTCTCGTCGTCTTGTCTGTACTTCATCTATGTGGCCCCAGGGATCGGTAAGCACTAAGGCATTCCTTTCCTTAGACCAGGGGTCATAAATCTCCACACACTGGCACCTAGCAAAATCCAGGAAATTACTTTCTTTAGAGAAGATAATTTGGTTATTACTGGGGTAAGGGGTCTTTAGGAAGTAGTTTACTTGAAACTTTATACCACTGGATATAGCATATTTCACGGTTCTGTTGATTTGAAACTGACTAAAACAATTTCAAGTAAGTAAATTGAGGGTCATAAAATAGACACAACTTCACTGTGAATGCCCCGATTCATTTTTTATGTATTTATGACAGTGTTATACTGTACTGACTAGGTTCACTCCATCACCCCAGCTCCATGCATAATCCTAGTAATCTTAAAAGACCTCTAGTTCATTAGCTGTGGAGTAAGGTAGATTGAAAAGAGGAAGCAACCACAAGGAATTGTTTTTTTAGGTAGCTGAGAGTTTTGGAATATATTTACTGAATTTCCAAAATAAAATCAAATGACAGTATTCCTCTACTTTACGGACTTCAGGGAGAGTACCATAGTCTGTCTTGACCAGTTAACACAGCTGCTCCCTGTGGAGATATTAAATATGTTTGCATTTCAAGTGATAGATTCCCCCCCCCCACCTGTTTGGGTGTTTTCAGAAATAGAGCAATGTTAAATATTAGAGTGAAGATTATATTCTTAAACCAAAGATATATTAAAATTCATGTCACAGACCGTATCCGACTCATGCTTCTTTGCCATTGAATCTAATATACAGAACTAATGGTCTACTCAATGTTTTAAATGATCATTTCCCTAGGGTTTTTTCCTCCACTAACTTGGCTGGTTGACAGTCTACCATATTGTTTAAGGGCTGTTTCATTCTGGCATTATGGCTAGGACCTGGGAGTATTTAATGTTTATGGTAATCCATACATAATGCATTTTAAGTAGTTTTGCTGTATTTCTCCAAATGCTGATTTTATTTCTCACTTATATGCTTTCTGTTTTATTCATCATCTGTATTAAAAACCATTGACCATGTAATTTGAACATATATATATTTGGAAAACTCTCAAATTTACATATTGTTGAGTCCTGAAAATTGTAGTTTCTAGTTGTGTATATCTGAGGGCAATTAAAAAAACACATAGCTTGCATTTATATAGTGATTTAAAAAATTTTCAAAGCACTTTACTTATTTGATGCTTACAACAGGTCTGGCAGGTAAGTGCTATTATCTCTATTTTTTCATATGAGGAAACTGAGTCTGAGAGAGGTTAAGTGACTTGTTCAGGGTCATACACCTACTAAATAGCTGAGGCAAAATTTGAACTCAGGTAAACCTGACTCCAGGTGTCTTGAATAATGGTTGGTTTGAGTAATTGCCAAGGTGGGGTGGGAGAGAGTGGGAAAGCAGCGTCATGGAAAGCTGGGAGAGATTACTTTCTATACTAGCATTCTTGAAAATGGAATTTTTTTTGGTCATTTGATGTTCAGATTTTTTAGATAGAAATAATATTAAGATCTGATGTCTGAGAAACCTTAAATTTTGCTGAAATCTGGTGTATCTTAAAAAAGAATTTTGATATAGCATGAGTACTATAATTGTTTCCCCAAAATGAAGTAAAACATTTATTAAGTTTCTACTATGTGCCCAAGTGCTTTACAGATATCTCATTTTATTCCCACAATATCTTTGGGAGGTATTATTATGGAAACTGAGGTAGAGGGAGGTAAAATAACTTGCTTAGAGTCACACAACTAGAAAGTGTCTGAGGTTAGATTTGAACTCAAGTCTTCCTGACTCTAGCCAGACCCAGTGTTCTATCTATTGCACCTGACTCCAGGCCCATTTGAGGTAATTTCCATCACAGGAAAGAGCTCATGGCACCGACTTCACCAGCAGTTAAGAAAGCTCAGTAGAATTATTTAGCCAATTTATAAGGCAAAAACCATAGTAAGGTTTACTTTCTTAAAGGCCTGTCATTTTTTGGGTCTTAAAAACCAATTTCTCATGATCTGTGCTTTGTGATCTGATTCCTTAAAGATTGTGTCCTCTAGTGTGCTCTTTCTTGAGGATACCTAATTCTTTGAAACCTCAGAGAAAAATTACTTGACTTATAAACTACAGTATTATTCATTTAATGGCAATTTGCAACAATCAGCTTTATTGAAAGTAATTTAAGTTCTTTATAAGTCATACAAAAATTAGTGGATTGAACCTAATACTTTATTCTGAGGACCATTTATACGCACCTATCTTTTCCTTTGGTTAGTAGTTTTGAAGGGCTTTCCAAATACATTAAAATGTTATACATATGATCTCAAAATTTAATTGGTCTGAGAACCAATGTTAGTGAAAGATTCAGGCTGCGTACTAATATACCATCCTTATCTGAGCATATGTTATGTGTGTGTAACTGTACAATAGAAGATCAATTTATTCACTTCTATAAAATCTTTAGTAGCAGTAATTATAGCAACCAGGTTGAAATGACTTAGGCTTACTAATATTAGAGTGTGATATTTGTTCAAAGTCTGGAATTGGACTTCTTGTATAGTATGACCCTTAGACTTCATTAGATACATAAAGCATTATCTATTTTTCTATGGGTCATTTGCATCATTTAAAATCAGTCAAGAAAAGTAAAATGCTAACTTGTAAATTGATATCCTTTTGTTCATTTGAATCATTTGGCAAGATGCAGTACTGTGAAGTCAAAATAATCTCACTGTTCATTAATGGCAATTAGCATGACACATATATATCAGGTTTTGTTTAGACTATACTCGTGTATTAGTGATCTGTCTTTGCAGTAGTAAAAGATCATTCTGATACTCTACTTATAGGATATGACCTGCATTGTTTGTAATAAATTATTATAGTATAATTAATTGTGGCCTTCAACATTTCTGAAAAGCCCCAAAGGAACTTAGTGTTTATTTGCTTCATTTGGTGTCCCAGCAGTGATGCTACAGGGATGAGGACTGGACTGTGATTTCATTGCTCTTTTACCACAGCATGGCAGCACCTTTTCTGCAACATTTGGTCAGAGGGTTGCCTAGAGCACTGAGAGGTTCAATTCCTTGCCCCAAGTCATACAAGTAGTATGTATCAAAAGTGACTCTTAAACCCAAGTCTTCCTGGGTTACTAGCCAGCTTCCTATTCACTATGCAATATAACAATAGTAGTTAATAGCTAACAATTATGTACTGCCTATTATGTGCCAGGCACTGTGCTAAGTTGATCTTTACAACAACCCTGGGAGGTAGTTGCTGTTATTATCCCCATTTTACACATGAGAAACTGAGGCAAGTGACTTGTCCAGGGTTACACAGGTAGGTATCTGAGGTCACATTTGCATTCAGGTTTTCCTGACTTCAGGCCCAATATTCTATCCATTGTGCCACCTAGCTGCCTCAAATTGAGACACAGCCTCTCTCCTAAAGACCCTATAGGTATTGTAAATGATGGATGTGTGTTATTGTTATGAAGAGAGAGTGTCAAAATGTGCTTATGAATTAAACTTCTTTTTTTTTTTTTTTGCTTTTAGGCAATTGGGGTTAAGTGACTTGCCCAGGGTCACACAGCTAGTAAGTGTCAAGTGTTTGGTCTGAGGCCGGATTTGAACTCAGGTCCTCCTGACTTCAGGGACGGTGTTCTATCCACTTTGCCACCTAGCTGCCCCTTGAATTAAACTTCTTTAAAGAACTATCTTTTTTTTTTTTTGCCTTCTCTGTAGAAGAGATAATGCTCAAACTGATACTGTTTTTTATGAGGACAAATTTTTCTTGGGCTTATACAGTAAATATTTATTGATGTTTATTGTTTTTTATTAAAGTGTTTATCAAACACTTTCCATGTGCCAGGCTCTGTCCTAAGTGTGGAGATAAAATAAGGAAAAGAAAATTCTCAAGGAGAAACTCAAGGAACTTGGAAATCTAATGGGAGAAGATAGTACACAAAAGGAAGCTTAAAGGGGGTGGGAATACCAGAGGGTGTGATGCATGGGGGCATGATGAAGATGATGATGGACTTGAAACCAAGCAGAACTGCTGGTGGAAGAATGGCTGACATTTTGAGTCTTTTATGAAGGGAGAGTGTGGGGGGAATTTTTTGTTCTGTCCTTCAATCAGAAAGGCAGAAGCAACTGAGATTATTCATTCTCTTAAGTATGGAAAGAACTGAGGTCTACAATCCTAATACTATTCTTAATATGTAGCCTGAAGAGGGGAGGAAAAGGACCTTAATGTGCTTTCACACTTACAGCTCAGCTGTGCAAGTAATTTGTAAAACATTTCCCCAAATTATCAATTCAGACTAGCAAAAGAAATATAGGCATTTTCTTGTTTATAAACTTAAATGCTGTAAGAAATTAGTTTGCAGGGTAACATGAAGACACATACTACCACTGAGTTGTCTATGGTTCACATTTTAAAAAGTGGACATTGCTATAATTCTGTTGAGACCTGGTCATGGTTATGTAAAGTTTCCTATACTGATAACACCTATATGCAGTGTTGATGTAAGTAGCAGCGGTTGCAGCCTATACCTTCTTCCATCAATGCTGGCACTGTTACAGATGCTTCCTCTCAGGTTCTGATCTTCTTGGAACTGAGACTCAAGCAGGGGTTTGAACTCTGTGTGCGTGTCAGAAAGAGAGAGAGAGAGAGAGAGAGAGAGAGAGAGAGAGAGAGAGAGAGAGAAATAGGCAGATCCTTTTGGCAGTCTGGTGAAGCCTATGGGCCTCTTCTCAGAATAATATTTGTTGCCCAAATTCATAGTGGAAGGAAGTTCTGAATTTCAGTTAAAGGTTGATAAAAATAAAGAGTGATTTTTTCCTGATCCCAAATCAGAGACTACTAAAAATCCACCTAGGGATCCCTAAGGAGTTTGTGGACTCCAGGCTAAGAACCCCTGGACTTGTGGCATGATGATTTCAGAGCAATTTCCAAGTCATCCTGTATATATCATGTACCAGAAATGACTGCAGTAATTTTCTTGCTGTATGGACAAATAAGATGACAATTACACAGAAACAAATAGACATAAACATTTACCTAATCAGAGCTAGTTTAGTGTTGTGAATATTATCCCAGACTAGAGAATCAATTATTTGATTTTGCTTCTATACTGGATACAAGAACTCCTATCAGTTGTCTACTGGCAAACCAAACTGGGCCCCCTTGGATCTGTAGTACGTAGTTTAGAGAGCATAGTCACTTCATGGGTGACCAAAGAATCTTTAGTGAAGGTAGTAGATGAAATGAGATTGTTAATTATGAACATTGCAACCACTGTATATATGCATGTATGTACGTATATGTGTGTGTGTATACATATGTATGTATGTTTTATTGCTATTTGGTGTAAATTGATCTAGAAATATGATGACCTAATGAGAAATTTAGGCCATTTTTAATTTTTAAATTTAAATTTGTTATTTTTTTTTTTACAAATACCACAAACATTAACATTTTAACATATAAAGGACAGAAAAAGAGGACTACTTATGAAACCATGAATCTATTATGGACATCTTGTTTTTGAGTATATCATAATTCAATACATTGCCAGAGGCACCCTGCTTGTTTGTGGTCTTTTTCCAACTGAAATTCCTTCAGTTCTCTTCTGTGCATAACCACTCCCCCCCCCCAAAATCCCAACAACTTAATTGAAACAATTTTTTCCCTCTTGGGCATCACTATTACTAGTCTCTCCGTCCACCCCATTTAGAAACCTTCTTTTTGTTAGGAATAATTAGAGACAAGCAAGACAAATGGATATTTTGGTATGTTCAAAAAAGTATGTCTCATTCTGTAGGTGGGAAGCAAGTTTCATTACCAATTTTCTGGAGTTAATCATTGCACTGATTGGAGTTCTTAAGTTTTTCAAAGTTGTTTTTCTTTATATGGTTGTTGTATAGAACAATATGTCTAGATTCCACCTTTGGGCATAATTTCTATGAGAGAGGTCCCACATTGACCAAAATATTTGTAGCAGAGCTTCTACTAGCAGCAAAGAACTGGAAACAAAATCCATACCCATAACTGGGGAATAGCTAAACAATTGTGGTATGCGAGTGTAATGAGATATTACTGACAATCTACAAGCATTTTGGCCCGACGCTGTGCTAAGTGCTGGGGATATCCCAAGCACCTGGTATTTCTGGCAGAGGAAGGAGGTATGAGTTTATGGAAATCAGAGACCCTCATAATTTGCCCCTTACATCTTTCCAGTCTTCATATACCTTTCTTCTTACTTCTACACCCTGTACTCTGTGAACCAGTGACACTGGCCCCCTTGCTGTTCCTTGAACAAGGCACATTCTGTCTTTCAGTGCTGCATTTTCAATGGCTGTACCCCATAACTGCAATGTTCTCTCTCTTTATCTGCACCTCTTGGCTTCCTTCAAATCTCAGCTAAAATCCTACCTTCTACAGGAAGCCTTTTCTGATTCTCTTAATTCTAGTGTTTATCTCCAGTTTGTCCTATATATAGATTGTCCGTAATTGTTTGCATGTTGTCTTCCCCATTAGATTATGAGTTCTTTGAAAGCAAGGAGTGTCTTTGCTTAGCATGGTGCCTGTTACCTAGTAGATATTTAATAAATGTTTGACTGACTGACAAACGTGTGGTGGTGGTGGTGATGGTAGGGGTTGCGGTTGCTCCTGGAAAAACAGTATCTTCCATTATTCCTTTCTTAGCCATGTGTCACCAGCCCAGAAATTTCACTGGGTAGACTAGGCTAGTTTGACTCATGGTAACAGTTAGGAAGCATAGTATATTGGAAAGAACACTAAATTAGTAGACATGAGACTTAGGTCCTAGTACTGGCTCTTCCATTATCTAGCTGAGTGACCTTGGCTAAATCACTTTATCTTTTTGGGCCTCAGTTTCCCAGTCTATAAAATAAAGGAATTTAATTCAATCTTTAAATTTATGCAAAAATGAAACAACCATTCCTATTTTTAAAAATTAAATTTAATCTTTCAATTAACAAGAATTTATTTTCTCTCCCAACCTCTTCCTCCAACCAGTTGAAAAAGAAAAGTAATATCCTTATAATAAATGTGTAGTCAAGCAAAACAAATGCCCGTATTGGCCATGTCCAAAAATGTGTCTCATTCTGCATATTTAGTCAATTGCCTCTTTGTTAGGAGATGGTTATCATTCTTCATCATTGGTCCTCTGGAATCATGGTTAATTATTGCATTGATAGAATTCTTAAGTCATTCAGTTGTTTGACTTTACAATGTTGTTATTGTATAAATTGTTCTCCTTGTTCTGCTTACTTCACTCTGCGTCAGTTATATATATATATATATATATATATATATATATATATATATATATATATGTATATATATATATGTGTATATGTATATATATGTGTATATATATATGTCAGTCTTTGCAGGTTTCTGTGAAACTGTCCTCTTCATCATTTCTTTCAACAGAATAAATATTCCACTACATTTATATACCACATTTTTTTTTGTTCAGATATTCCCCAATTGATGGGCAGTTCCTTAGTTTCTAGTTACTTGCTACCACAAAAAAGAGAAGTTATAAATATTTTTGTATGTATAAGGCCATTTCCTTTCTTTTATTTCTTTGGGGGTATATGCCTAGTAATAGTATAGCTGGGTCAAAGAGTATGCACAAATGGGGTACATTTCCAAATTGCTTTCTAGACTGGCTGTGCCAATTTATAGCTCCACTGACTACATTAGACATTCTGCCTTTTCCTTCCTGACAGGGGTAGGCTGGAGTGTTTAGGGGTTCAAGATATTTGAGGATACTAGGGCCAGTATTACCCTTTTGACCTGAAGAAGAGGCAAGGGTTAGAGAGAAAAATTCCCAATGCCAAAGTGTTGTCATCCCTTCTCTTGGATTTCTGTTGATGTAACCATTCAAGTAACTACAGGAATTACTAAAATTCAAGGTAAGGAAGAGGATAGAAGTCATGCTGTCATGATCACCCTCCTTTTATTTTTTTGAAGAGATTCTGTATTTTAGCGATCATTATTTGGTCATAGGAGACCTGGAAGAGCCTTTACTTGATTTCTAGTAGTGGTTAATTTGATCTAACACTCAATTTATGGGGCTTCCCAGCATGCTCTTTCTGACAAACACTTCATCTCTTTTTTGGTTCCTTCCTGGGGAGAGGAGAAGCAGGCTAGGTTCCTTGAGTATATCTACTTGAGCCTAGGGCTAAGCTCATATTATTACCATAAAAATTTTTCTAGCAATCAGTTGATTAATAAACATTTAGTAAATGTTTAGGTGTACCATGTACCTGGTGTAGAGCATCAGACCATAGAGTGCAGGAGATGGGAGAAGTAATGTGTGAGAAGACTGAAAAGGTGGCAAGGCGTCAATTTGTAAACAACTTTAATACTACACAAAGGAATTTGTATCTGATTCTGTCTGTTCAGAGCTATAAGTACAGTTCAGTTTTCAGAGTGACTTAAAGGCAGAGAAATGTGAATTGATTCTTGTATAAATCAGGAAAGTAAAAGTAGACAATTTTAAAATCGTTTGTTTACTGATTTAAATCTGAAGGGTTTATTTCTTGTAGACAAATACCCCCATTCTCTGGTAAAGACATGCTATTAACAGTGTGTTGAAATTTGGATAGAATCCTTTAGTAAGGAAAAGAAAAACAAACTATAATTTTTTGAGTTTTTCCAGTGTTGTTGTATTCCATGCTCTGAACTCTCTTCATTTTCATTTTTCTCAATATATTCAAGGCAGAATTCATGAGTAAATGGATCAGTATCTTTCTGTTTTCACTTTATGAAATCTGAACTCATTCATGTTCAGAGATTTTTAGTATCTTTGCATGTTCATTCAGGGTTTGATTTTTTTAAAGTGGGAAATCTTATTGTGAGTTTCTTAACTGATTATATTTAATCTTGTTAGTAACTAGCTTTTCCTCCCCACCCCCATCTCCTCCTGGCTTTCTTAATTCAATTTGAAAATTGGGCAGAGCTGCTTTTAACCTTTGACACTGAATTTCTTTTAAGGCCACTGGTGTTCTACATAGTGGTCTATTTTTAAAAAATTAATTAATGTATTTATCATTTATTCATTTTTAAATTTTCGTTTTCAGATTTTTCTCCCTCTCTCCAGCCCCTACCCTAACCATTGAGAAAGCAAGCAATATGATGATTATTATACATGTGAAGTCAAGTAAAACATTTCCATATTACCCATGTTGCTAAAAAAAAACAAGAAAAATAAAGTGAAAAAATATGCTTCATTCTGCACTTAAAGCTCTTCAGTTCTCTCTCTGGAGATGGATAGCATTTTTCATGAGTCCTTCAGAAACTGTTATGGATTATTTAATTTATCAGTGTAGCTAAGTCTTTCACAGTTGATTATTGTTATAATATTGCTTTTACTGTGTAGAGTGTATTCCTGGTTCTGCTTACTTCACTCTGCATGAGTTCATGTAAGTTTTCCCAGGTTTTTCTGAAATTATCTTGCTCATCATTTCTTATAGCACAATAGCATTCTGTTACAATCATATACCACAACCTGTTCGGCCATCCCCCATTTGATGGACATCCCTTCCATTTCCAATTCTTTGCCACCACCAAAAGAGCTGCTATAGATTTTTTTTTTTTATGTATGGGTCCTTTTCCTTTTTCTTTAATCTTGTTTTGGGTATTGCTGGATCAGACCTAGTAGTGGTATTGCTGGATCAAAGGGTATGCACAATTTTATAGCCCTTTAGGCATAGTTCCAAATTGTTTTCCAGAATGGTTGGACCAGTTGACAACTCTTGTTAGCAATGCATTAGTGCACCTATTTTTCCACATCCCCCCCCATCATTTGTCATTTTTCTTTTCTGTCATGTTAGCCATTCCAGTAGGCGTGAGGTGGTACATCAGAGTTGTTTTAATTTGCATTTCTCTGATCAATAGTGATTCAGAGAATTATTTTCACGCAACTGATAGCTTTTATATCTTCCTTTGAAAATTGTTCATATTCTTTGACTGTTTTACAGGTGGGGAATAGCTTTTATTTTTATAAATTTGACTCAATTACCTATATTTGAGAAATGAGACCTTTATCTTAGGATATAGTGAAAGATGTTGGTCTTTCCTAATTTGTGCCAGACTGCTTTCCAGTTTTCCAGGTATTTTTGTCTTGCCCCCAAAGCTTGGATCTTTGGGTTTATTAAACACTAGATTATGATGGTCATTTACTTCTGTATATTATGCACCTAATCTGTTCCACTGATCAGCCACTCTATTTCTTATCTGGTACCAGACTGTTTTGATGATTACTGCTTTGTAGTATAGTTTGAAATCTGGTACTACTAGGATGCCTTTACTTTTTTTTCTTTGATTCTCTTGATATTCTTGATTTTTCTGTTCTTCCAGATAAATTTTAATTTTTTTCTAGCTCTATAACATAATTCTTTGGTAGTTTGGTATGGCATTGAATAAATAAATAAATTTAGATTGAATTGTCATTTTTATTTATATTGGCTTGGCCTACCCATGAGTAATTAATATTTCTACATTTGTTTAGATCTGCCTTTGTTTATGAAAAGTGTTTTTTAATTGTACCATATAGTTCTGTTTGTGTGTCTTGGCAGGTAGACTCCCAAGTATGCAGTTATTTTAAATGGAATTTTTCTTTCTATCTCTTGCTGCTGGGTTTTATTGGTAATATATAGAAATGTTTATAATTTATGTGGATTTATTTTATAGCCTACAACTTTGATAAAGTTGTTAATTATTTAATTAGTTTTTGGTTAATTATCTAGATTTCTCTAAGCATACTGTCATTTGCAAAAAAGTGATAGTTTTGTTTCCTATTGCCTATTTTTATTTCTTCAGTTTCTTTTTCTTGTTTTATTGCTATAGCTAGCATTTCTAATATAATATTGAATAATAATGATGATAATAGAGATCCTTGCTTCACCTATGATCATGTTAAGAAGGCTTCTAATTTATCCCCATTATAAATAATACTTGCTCTGGGTTTTATGGTAGTTTATTTTAGTTAAATAATATGATATGATATAAATTTTCATGTGTTAGAGTAATAGTTTCACATGTTAACTATTTGGTAAAATACTCTGTTTAAGTTAAATTGGTATTGTAGTTGTTTAGAAAGAGATTCCTTTTATCTTGGACAATTTACACTGATGGTCATTATGCAGTAACCCAAAGAACCTCATAGTGTCTCCCACCTAGAGCTTCTCCAAACACCCATTCCCCAGGACATCACTAAACTGCATTTTGGGAAAAATAATCAAATTTTATTAAAGTTATTTAATCTTGACTAGTGAGTCAGATGAATATAGGGATAGGAATAGGGATTGGACCTCTATTTCATTGGATCTCTCCATCAGTGTAGGCTAGTTCTCTGCCACTTGTCTTAGAGAGAATTGTGTAGAAGAGCACTGAGAGGTTAAGGGCCATGTAGCCAGTATGAGTTAGAGATTTGAACTCAAATTTTATTGGCTTCAAGGCCAGCTGTCTTTCTAACTATGCCAGACTTATTCTCAGATGTGCATACCACGAATGTACACATAACATCTGTTTTGTAGAATTCCCATTAAAGAAGAAATTGTGAAATCATCTGCTATGCAGGATTTCCAGTGTCACACAGCTAGTAAGTGTCTTAGGCCAGCTTTGTACTCAGGTCTTCCTGACTTCAGGCCTAGTCTTTGGTGGGGAGGAGACAACATGCAAACAACTATATATAAATAAGACACATACAAAATAAATGAGGGTAGTCTCAGAGAGAAGGCACTAAGATTAAGGAGGACTGAAGCTTTTTGCAGAAGATGGGAGTTGAGGTAAGGCTTCAAGGAAGCAAAGGAAGATTCATAGTTAAGGAGAGAGAGCATCCCAAGCATGGGGGTGAAGTGTCTGCGAGGAGACAAACTGTAAAAATACAGAAATGGGGAGATGGAGAGTTGTGTTTGAAGACTAGCAAGGAGGCCTGAGTCACTGGATTGTAGAATATCTGGAGGGAGATAAGGTATAAGAAGACTGGAAAGGTAGGAAGGGGTGAGGTTATGAAGGAATTTAAAAAAGCCGAGTGCACTCTGGCCCCTGGGAGCCGTAGAGTTTAGGATAGGAAGGGGCTTTGCCATCTTCTTCATACAAAGAGCAAGGGGGAAGAATATTTCCTGTTAGTTTGGAATTTTCTGTGAGGATGAAAATTGAGCAAAGATCTGCTTAAATCTTCTGTGATGAAATATGAAATTCTATGCTGTATTATATTTTACCATTTTAAAAAAATTATTTATTTGTAGTTTTCAATATTCACTTCCATAAGATTTTAAGTTCCAAAGTTTCTCCCCATCTGTCTCCTTCCCCCACCCCAGGATGGCATGCAATTTGATATGGGCTCTACATATACATTCATATTAAACATATTTTCACATTAGTCATGTTGTAAAGAAGAATTAGAACCAATGGGAGGGACCATGAGAAAGAAGAAACAAAAAAAAAGGGAGAAAATAATATGCTTCAATCTGCATTCAAACTCCATAGTTCTTTTATAGCATTTTCCATTGTGAATCCTTTGGAGTTATCTTAGATCCTTGCATTGCTGAGAAGAGGTACGTCTATCAAAGTTACTCATCACACAATGTGGTTCTTATTGTATACAATGTTCTGCTGGTTCTGTTCACTTCACTCAGCATCAGTTCATATAAGTCTTTCCAGGTTTTTCTGAAGTTGGCCTGCTCACCATTTCTTCTAGAACAATATTATTCCATTACAGTTGTATACCACAACTTGTTCAGCCATTCCCCAACTGATGGACATCTTCTCAATTTCCAATTCTTTGCCACCACAAAATGTATTCGACCATTTTAATGAATACGTGGAAACTTTCCTTAATGATTGGGAGTTTTTTTTTAAAAAAAGATTATTTGAAGGCAACTTATTCATGTCTTTGTGCCTTTATTCACTGTTTCCATTGTCTCTAATATACTCCTTCCTTACTTCTATGAACTCTTAGAATCTCTTTTCCTTCTAAACCCATCTCAAACACTACTTTTTTACCTGAAATTTTTCCTGATCCCCCTCAGCTGCTAGCATCTTTCACCCAATTACCTTTTATTTATATTTTATAAAGTTACATAAATACATGTTGTCTTCTCACTGAACTCCTTGAAGGCAGGAAGTATTTCCTTTTTGTATGTGTCCTGAGGACCTAGCACAGTGCCTGGCACATAGTAGGTGTTTCATAAATGATCATTAATTATTTGATCTATCTTGTAATTCTGACTATCTCATGGCTTTATAAGAATTTCAGGTATTCACTTTTCCACCCTGTCTCTACCTCTGCCTCTACCCTGGAACCTGTTAATTATGAGTTCCAATTACTCAAGGTTGGTTTAACTAAGATTTGTTATTTTAAGTTATAATTATAGGCCATGGAAACACTTTTAAACAATAATAAGTTAGTTTGCCTTAGATATTTTTGTGCTGTATTTACTTAACACTTTCTTACTGAGAAATTGGTTTTTTCAACACTTTGTTTTCTTATGGTTTTTGGCCTTTGGGGAATAGACCTCTAAGGATAATAATTTAAAGAAGGCTGTTTAATTATCAGGAAATTATTTTAACTTAGCTAACTGATTTTATATTGGTTTCTAAGGGCATAATGTGGCAGGTTTTTATTCATTCACTACTTCACCATCATTCTAAAAATTATAATATTGTGAACTATTATGAAACACTGTCACAGGTGATTTCAAGATCACATATTCTCATCAGTTTTTGATTCTGATATCTTGGGGCATAAAAAGCATGATTTTAATGTCTAATTCCAAATCTCCATTATCATCTGGTTTCAAGATATTAAGCAGTTTTTCTGCTATGTTTGGATGACTAAACTTGGTAAAATCTACAATGCTCAGAGCCTAATTTCTTAACAATTATCAGTTTTCTTCATTTCCCAGTGTGTTGAAATGAAAACATCCCTGGTCTTGGACTAAAAACCTTAGTTTGGTGTATACTAACTGTGCTGCCTTGGAAAGTCAATTAACAGCTCTGTGCCTCAGTTTTTTCCTTTATAAAAAAGAGATGATAGCCATGTCTGTTTTGCAGTATTGTTGCAAAGAATGCAGTTTATAAATTTTAAAATGTGATATAAATGTGGGGATTGAAGACAGTATTCTGAAAGACATCTTCAAGAGGCTGGTAATCAAGGGCAAACTTCCTTTTTTGTGGTTTGAAACTACTAAATATATTAAAGGTTTTGTCTGGAGTGAAGAAGGCACTGTGGTTCTTGAAAGATTTTGAGTCAGATTGTTTATTCTTCATGACCCCTTTTGGGGTTTTCTTTGCAAAGATACTGGAGTGGTTTGTCATTTCCTTCTCTAGCTCATTTTACAGATGAGGAGACTGAGGCAAACAGAATTAAGTGACTTGCTCAGGATAACACAGCTAGTAAATGTCAGAGGCCAGACTTGAATTCAGGAAAGTGAGTCTTTCTGGCTTCAGGCCTGGCACCCTGGCACTTTATCTGCTGTGTCACCTAGCTGTTCCTTTGAGTCAGAAGACGAGTTCAAATAGGGTCTACAACTTGTTACTTGTGTGATATAGCAGTCCCACAGTTAAAAGAAATAGTAATGTCTTGCCTGGAGAGAACAAGATTTAGCAAAAACATGATAGCTCTGCTTAAGTATTTAAAAAATTATCTCATGGGGGAAGGATTTAGGAGTTATGCTTAGAAATTGCAAAGAATTAAGTTTAGGCTTGATGTAAGGAAAATCTTTGTAACAATCAAAAGAATCTGAAATTGGAATGGGCTACCTCAGGAATTAGTAGGGTTCCCCTTCCTTGGAAGTCTTCAATCAAAGGCTTAATGGCCATTTGCCAATTAAACTATAGAGAAGATTTCTGTGCAGTCTAAACTGTAAACTTCTAAACGGTAAACATCTAAAGAGGGTCTCTTGTCACTCAATATTCTATGACCTTCAGCAGGCCACTTAGTCTTTCTGGGCCTCAGTTTCCTTTATTTGTAAAATGTTAAACTTGATCTGTAAGGTCTCTCTTAGTGATCCTGTGAAAATACAAGTAAACAAGGTACTTAATTCAAAAAGGGTAAGATTTTCAGAAGTTCATGTTATAGACTTGGTGAAGGCAATTTATGTATGGCAGCTGATCATCATTTTGAATTCCTTTGTTGGGGATTTAATCAATTAAGTCTCCTCATCATTTACAATCCTAGGACCATTGATTTAGAGCTGGAAATAGCCTCAGATAGTATAGTTTCATCCTTTCTTTTTACAGATGAGGAAATTGAATCCTAGAAAAAGTGTGTGTGTGTGTGTGTGTGTGTGTGTGTGTGTGTGTGTGTGTGTTTGTGTTATGAGGGTGGGAAATTAGACCTGTGATTTTTGCAGTGTAGTAAACTCCTAAGAGAGGAAACTCCCTCTACCTATGCAGATTGTCAATTGTTCTGTCACTTAAAGTTGTGAATTTCTTGGGATGCTGAAAGGTTAAGTGTTTTGTCCAATGCTACAGAGCCAAGATTTTAATATAAGTTGACCTGACCCCAAGGAAGGCCTTCTAACCCCTATATAAGGCTACCTATCTCACTTATTAGTGTAATAAACATTTGAATTGAATTAAAATTACTTTCCCAAGGTGGTTAATATCTGGGTGTTGACCATTTTATTTTATTTTATTTATTAATTTATTTTGATTTATCAATAATCACTTCCATATTCTTTTGAGTTTAAAATTTTTCTCCCCCTTCCTCCCTACCACCCTCTCCAAGACAGTGCATAATCTGGTATAGGCTATTCATTTACATTCCTATTAACATATTTTCACATTAGTGATGTTGTAAGTAAAAATTAGAACCAATCGGAGGAATCATAGTGTTGACCACTTTATCAGAATTATTTTTAGAGGCAGCTTTTTATGGAAGACAGGAAAAGGATAGAACAATTCGAGTGTTTTATCATGTTGCCAGTAGTACCTTGTAAAGGGTTTTCTGGATTTTAAAGGATGTTTTTGTTATTGGAAATCTAGACATAACAGAATATAGCTGATGCTGTTTTCATTTTCTAATCAGTCCTCTCCATTAATAGCCTACGGAAGACCCTGAAATTTCCCTCCTTGTAAAAAAAAAACCTTTTGTATATCTATATATTTTTTGTTCTTTATTGACTGTCCTCAGACCAAGTCCTCTGACTTTAATATAAACCTCCCATATTTTCTTTTCAGTATTTCACTAGATTAGAAGCTTAAAATATGGATACTACCTCCAAGAGTGCTGACTGCAACCCATCCATCCTTTGCAACCCTTGTCCTTATCCTCTTGTAAATACATACCAGGGAGTTCATCTTGTATACTAGGAGCCTCCCTCTGATCTCCTGACATTACCTAGGTATCAATGCATCTGTTATCTATTATCCTTTCATCCTTTTCCTGCCTCCTTTTCTGGTAATAGATTGCTTTGATATCTTTTATAGTACTTCTAGGATGCAATTTGTTATTGTTCATAAGCCCTTTGGGTGGCTTATAGTTTTGATTTCTTGGATATTGTAGTCATATAGCATTGTTGGAAGAATATTTGTGTAAAATAGATGGGATTTTATTTCAGGGTACAATTTTCATCATTGAAATTTCTGTGTAATTTATTAAATATAATCCAACCCACCTTCTTTCTATTCAGTTTATAGTTCATTGTCTCTCTGTAGTGTCTGTCCAAGAGTTATGTACTAATGGGCTGTCCAATGTATAACATCATCTGAATAATAGAACTTTATCCATTTGTGTGGATAGTTAGGCCAAACTCATTTGAAGGCTTAATGCAGTCTATCACAATATCATCCTTAAATGGGAGCATTTGAATATTGTTGTATACTATAAAGAATCCCCCTTCCATTTGGATTCTGAATTGACTCTCCTCCATGACAACTTTAAGTACCTTTGGGCATACAGGTCTCCCTGTTTTATGTCTTAATTAACATGAGTTATCTCTTGTTTAGGGATACCCTCTTGTGCTTGATTCAGTGAATTGGAATTCCTCTATGGCACTTAACACATCAATTTCAGTGTCTAGGCCACTATCTCTCCATTACCTTGAACTTGTTTAGTAACATAAGGAGGAATTTCTTCACCTTCTTATCTCCAAATATTAGTCTCATGTAAAATGAAAGGGTGGGAATAAGTGATTTTTAAAGCCCCAGCTAGTTCTAACAGTCTTTTCTTTTGGAAGTTATTTATTTATTATTTTTATTGCTATATCACATTTTTCTTTCCCTCCTTCACCTCTTTCTTCCCTGAGATACTAAGCAGTTTGATATCGGTTACATATGTTCAATCATGCAAAACACATTACCATATTATGTTGTGAAAGAAGACAGACCCAAAGGAAAAAAATCCTTGAAAAAATACAAAAAGTGAAAAACAGTATGTTTCAATCTGCATTCAGGCTGCATGAGTTCTTTTTCTGAAAGTGGATACCATTTTCCATCATGAGTCCTTTGGAATTGTCTTGGATCATTGTTTTACTGAGAATAATTAAGTCATACATGGTTAATCATTGTATAATATTGCTATTACTACGTACAATGTTCTCCTGGTTCTGCTCACTTCACTTTCATATTTAAATCTCTCCAGGTTTTTCTGAAATCTTCCTGCTCATCATTTTTATAGTACAGTAATATTCCATTATACTCACAAACCACAACTTGTTCAGCCATTCCCCAATTGTTGGACATGCCCTCAATTTCCAATTTTTTATCACTAAGAAAAAAGTTGATATAAATATTTTTGTACATTTTTAAAATCTCTTTGGATACAGACCTAGTCGTAGTGGTATTACTGGATCAAAGGGTATGTGCAGTTTGATAGCCCTTTGGGCATAGTTCCAGATTGCTCTCCAAAATGTTGAATCAGTTCACAACTCTACCAACAGTGCATTAGTGTCCTGATTTTCCTGCATTCCGTCCAACATTTATTATTTTCCTTCTCTGTCGTATTAGTCAATCTGATAGGTGTGAGGTAGTACCTCAGAGTTGTTTTTAAGTCACTTTTTTAATGAAGCCTTAGCTTTTTTTTTCTTTTTTCTTTTTCTTTTTTTTGCGAGGCAATAGGGTGAACTGACTTGCTCAGAGTCACACAGCTAGTTAGTGTCAAGTGTCTGAGGTCAAATTTGAACTCAGGTCTTCCTGAATCCAGGGCCGGTGCTCTGTCCAGCTGCCCCATCTAGCTCCCCCAATTCACTTTTTAAAAGTATAATTACAATTAAAATACAATGGTTGGACCAATTCACAGTTTTACCAACAGCATATTAGTATGTCAATGTTAATATTTAAACTTTTGTCACTTTTAAGAGTTTAGGTGTGTGGTGAAACCCCAGCAATCTTAATGTTTTATCATTTTATTGTTTAATTTTTGAAGGGCTGTGTGTGTTCAAGTTCATGTTTCTCCTTTCTTCAGAATTCAGAAGGATTTATGAGTTTGCAGTCAGTTACATATTCAACAAACTCAAAATAACTTTGTCACCATGAAAGTTTTATTATCCAGTTCAATAAACATTTATTAAATGGCTGTTATGTAGTAGGCACTGTGTTAAGCGTTGAAGGATGCAATTAATAAAAAGACAGACAATCCTTGCCCTCAAGGAGCTGACAATCTAATGGGACGGGGGAGAGACAACATATAAAAGGAAGAAGGAAAAGGGGAGGGGGAGATGCCAGAGTTATATGGTGTGGTGACATCTTGTTCCCTGGAGTTGAAATCAGGCAGAGCAGCCTATACAAAGTAGAGAGTGAGCTGAGCATCGAGTTTCTGTCCTCTATAAAGGAAGGCATTGGGAGGAGTTTGGTACTCCACCCCCCAGTCCTCCAATCAGAGGGGAGAGGAAGCTGAGGGAAGTGGTGTCAGTCAAGACTTGGTTAGTAGCCTGGTGGCGAGTTGAGAAGTGATGAGCTTATCCCCAAAGGAACATCTTGTTCCAGAGGGTTGAAACTCTGAAATAGGTCAGGCAGCAGATACAAAGTGAAGTGAATTTTTAAAAAGTTAGAAGCTAATGCTTGATTTCAGCAGAACAATTGAAATGCTATAAAGATCTTTGAAAACAAAATTGAAGCACTACTAGTTTATTTTAGGAATGCAATTCTTCCGTATTTTGTAAGTTGAATGTATTAGGTGTGGTATTACGTAAGTTACTTGTTTCAGCAGAAATTATTTTTAGTTTCACTGAAGAATCTTCTAGCTTTCTTTGTGATTGTTCCTTTTCTTTAGTCTATGGCTTTAGAAAATTCAAAACCAGAACTAGAAGAAAAATCTGCTGTCTGTAAGCTGGAATGGCCAGGAAATCCTGCATGAATAAATAAAATGTAATTACTGTTCTGGTTTCTAGAAAGGTCATAGACATGCCTTAAGTAAAACTGGATTGAAGTCAAATTTTCTCTTTCCATTTTGAAAGACTGGAAGGCAAATGAAATATATAACTGAGTTTCTTTAATAATCATCTTTCATTGCTGCCCATTTGTGTTTAAGAACTGTACATAGTTGCAATCTCTTTGCCACTTGGATTTTGAGAAATTCAGTTTAATACAAAGAAAACGGAAGGGCATAAGAAGGTTGTGGGCAAATTGTTATTTTTGCAGTTTGGTGGAGTAGTGGATAGAGCGGTGGACTTTGAATCAGAAAGGCCTAAGTGAATCCTGCCTTAGACCTTTACTAGCAGTGTGACTCTGGGCAGGTCGCTTAACCTTTCTCAACCTCAGATTCGTCATCTGAGAATTATGACACCTGCCTCACAAGATTGTTGAAAGGATCAAATAAAATAACATATAAAGTGCTTTGCAAACTGAAAGGAATATATAGGTGTGTATATATATATATATATCTGTATATACATATTATATATATATATATATATATCTGTATATACATATAAGTGCTAGCTCTCATTAGTTAGCTATTTTATCTTTATTCTTCCAATAATTTCAATCAATCAAAAATAAAGCATTTATTAAGCAGCTATTATGTGCTAGGCATTGTTCTTGGTGCTAGGGATACAAAGACAAAAATGAAACAATCTCCACCCTCAATGAGCTTATGTTAGGGAAACAGTATGCACACATAGACACTATATGCAAAATATTTTACAGGGTTAGGGGAGTTAGTACTTTGGGGATCCAGAAAAGACTTATTTAGTACATGTTACTTCAACTGACCTTTGAAGGAAGCCAGAGCAATCAGAAGATGGGTTTTAATCCTTATTCTCCCAATGGCTGCCTATATCAGCTGTTTTAAGTTATTCAGCTTCTGTGAATCTTGTGCATATCACTTTAACTTCTCTGCCTTTTAACTCTCTCCTCTGTAAAATGGAGATAGTGACCTGAAAACACTGGGTTAAGTAACTGAGTTAATTTTAAAGTATTATAGAAATTGTGAGAGATTTTTAAAGGACTTGAAGAAATAATCAAGAATTTAAAAATTTAATTGTGCTACATTGTGCTAGAAAATATTTTCATGCTTTAATTTTAATTAAAAAGTGTTTGTGGGGGCAAGTGCACTTAGAAAGAATGGTGTGGATTGGGTTGTCAAGAAGGTGATTGAGGTTAGTTAGACTTTTTCCATCCTCCATTGATTGAATCAGAACTCATTTGTCAGCCTGACACTACCTACTACTACTATGTTTAGACAACAGTAAGTAGGTAACATGGGGAGCAATTCTCTAATGTTTTATTTTTCTCTGATTCCTGTTTATCAGACTAGATAAGTCAGTTTAGGCTGCTGTGCCTAACAAAGAATTGTTATATTAAACAAAATGTTTATGGTATGTTACTTTGTTTTTCTTTTCTTTATAGTCAACACCTATCTCTTTATGGTACAAGCCCGAGGTATAATGTTGAAAGAAAATGTGAAAACAATAGGACAAATGATCAGACTATACACAAATAAAAATGCTACTCTCAATGGTACAGGTAAGAGTATTTCCTGCTTAAAATGCTTCGCTTTACATCAGATTTCTACTTTTAGAGTAAGTAGTAGTTGAAATTATTAAGCACTAGCTTTTCCTCCATGTGAATACTTGTTAAAGATGAAGATAGCCTCTTGTAAATTCACCATTGACTTTTTTTTTGAAATATCTTTACCTTCTTAAGCTAGGTATTCTGTGTTGTATGCATTTTAGAATAGATGAAGGCATGCCTTAATAAAGTGATGATGTTAAGCACAAAAAATAGTAGTTTTTATGACAAAAATAAAATACGAGCATAAAAGCATCATATAGATAAATTTTTTAGAGTTTATTCATTGTTTTAAGGAGGGATCAACTACATAAAGATAATTCTGTTTGTAATTTTCAAAGGGCTACTGGGCTTCCCTCATACTTATTCTATGAAAGGATATTAAGTATAAGTTGGAAGCCAGTAACTCCCCTCTGTCATTATAATCTATAAAACTAAGAAGTGGAATTTCTATTGAAAATATATACAGAGATTGAAAGTTGTGTAGTGTGTTGAATAAACGGATAATCTTAAGGATTTGTTGTATATAGACTTTGGCAATTGTGGAGTGAAAATTCATATTGCTTTTTGGGACTTTAAATTCTATTTAATATCATTTCCCCCAAAATGTAAGACCATAACCAACTGAATCTTAATGCAAGGTCACGCACACATACAAACACACACGTATATGAACATACAGATACATATATATCATTATAATTTTCATGGGGACAATATGACAAGGCAAGAAGAAATATGTCTTGCCTCTGTCATATATTTGCTTTGTGACCATGGTTAAGACACTAAACCTTACCATGCCCTAGGTGACTCTGAGACTGAGTTCCATAGGTGTTGGTAATTTACACAAGGGAGGGAGTTCTCCATACTGGGAATACCCCACATAGGTAAAATCAAAGATCCGAAAACTTGTCCTTCTTATATGTATGTAGGTGATATATGATATATTATATAAATTTTTTTTATCGTCAACATAATTTTTACAATTTAGTTTGTGATGCCACAAATAAAAAAGAAAGGTGTTTTTTTTCTTCTTCACCTTTCTGATTAGCAACACTTTAGATTTCCAAATGTTTGTTACCTTTTTTAATAGTAGAGAGAAAAATTACATTACTTGACTGTGGTTTAAATTTCGGTGACCAGAAGATCATTTTCTCAGTGGCATCTAAAGTGTTTTTTTTTTAAAGAAATGCTGAGTTCAGAATTCTCATTAATGCCTATTAAAGGTTCTTTAATGCCTAGCAAAAGTTAGTTGTTGAGCTTGTAAGTACTTTATATATTGTGTTCATTGCTATTCAACAAATAGAAGAGCTTAAAATTCCCAGCTGTTCTTGGGAGGAAAGAATCCACATAATTGGAAGGAAAACATCCGTTATAGACACATTTGGGTTATTATCATATTTATATAAACGAGCACTATTTAGAGAATCTAAGTCTGTTGTATAAGTCAGGGCCTACTGAAGAGAAGGGCTTATTGGTAAAAGAACAAAAGAGCATTGTCTAAATGGAAAGTAATCATCTGTGTGTCCTGTAATTCATTTTACTTTGTCAGTGTTACTGATCAGTAGTACAGGCCCAGTAAATATTTGTTGAATGAACTTATGAATCAGTAAGTGACTATGGATTGTTGACTTGCCTTGGTGAATTTGTTGAGATATTTGAAATTTTATTAAAAGCAAATTTGCTATTTTAGTGTTTGCCATTGTATTTCCTTTATTGGGAAGGGGGTAGAATTTTGATTTTTTTTTTTCTGCTTAGGTGTCTGGAGCATAGGACTGCTGGTAGGAGGGGAAGCATTTTTTTTAGTAAATCTTCATAGAGAGTATTTGTTTAGGTAAATATATTTAGTGATTTTTCTTTTATGCAACTGTAGGTTTCTCTGACAAATATAGGCTTAGATTTAATACCAGTTTAGAAAAGAGCTTTTTGTTTTCTCCCTCAGGTAATTTAATAAAACTTAGAGAAAATTAGAAAATTATGGGAGAAACATTTTCCTACAATAAAATTCAAGAATAAAATCATCCCTTATTTTGTGGTTTGGTTGGGGTGAAGGTGGAAATAATCATTTTTGTCCGGAATGGAAAAGGTCTGTTGTAAATTGACAATTAGGTGAGTGAGGAACAGATATACACAACCTCAGCTTTAGCTCAGAGTAACAAACTTGAATCTTTCCTACATAATTTCATTCTTAAATGTGATACTGAGAATATAGTGTGGAGTGCTTTTTATTTTTAGCATATGTAATTTTTATTTAATAATTTTATTTGAAAAAAAAACCCACCTCAAATCTGTGTTCAATCTGGCAAGCTTAGGTTTTTAAATACTATATTTGGAATCAAGCAATCAATTGTCAGTCTTTCTCACCAGTTTTCACACTATCTCTCTCCCTCTGAACTCACTTAAAAAATATTACCCCAATAAGGAATCAAAGACAAATGTGTAACAGCAAAAAGATAAAATTCCAAGCAATAAATACCCATCTTTTTTTTTAAAGGCAATTGGGTTAAGTGACTTGCCCAGGGTCACACAGCTAGTAAATGCCAAGTGGTTGGTCTAAGGCCAAATTTGAACTCAGGTCATCCTAACTTTGGGCTGGTGCTCTATCCATTGCTCCACCTAGCTGCCCCCCCCATCTTTAATTAGGCTGAAAAAAAATTTAGCATGGCATTTAAACCATTCCTGAGAGGAAATGGCTTATAGGGAACTAGTTTGAGAAGACCTGTTTCTAACTATTGGAAAAACATTAATTTCTATGAAAATAGAATTTACATGTGCATATACATGTAAGCATACTTGAAATCAAAATTATTTCTCAATTCCTAACTATTGAATTTCTAATGTCAAGTGAAAATGTCTTTAGTAATTAAATTTTTTTTTTTGCCTGGAATCTCATATTTCTGAAGTATTTATTGTTTGTACTATAAACAATCAAATTCAACAAGCATTTGGCAAGTTCCTACTATGTGCTAGGTACTCTGCTAAGCATTTGGTAATATAGACAAAACTATAAAGTCCTTGCCTCCAAGAAACTTACATTCTGCTGACCAAAGTTAAATATCCAGAGCTGTAAGGCAAACACTCTCAGTGCCTGTTGAATCATGAAAACTGTATTTGTTAAGGGACAGTTTCTGCTGTGGGGACTGTTTGAAGTTACACAACTAGAGACTGGTAACTACCAGTTACCTGGATCTCAATGAACTGTCTCCAAGTTTAGTGTTCTTTCTACTGTGCTCTACTGATTTTATGCAGGGCAAAAACAGAAACCAGAAACAGACAAATTGAGAAATCTTCTCTTTTCTCATCTTTTTTCCTCTATTAGGTGATAATGTATGGAGGATGGTAGAATGGAAGGTCTGCAAAATTATTTTTATTCTTGATCATTATAGCTGCCAAGAGAGGAGGAATATTAAGTTTTTGTTTCCTTATTGAGTGAAATCATGACTTCATTTCCAGCTGTTGCTATGTATAGCTTGCTTTGTATGTATTTGTTGACATACTGTTTCCTCCATTAGATTGTTAGCTCTTTGAAGGCAAGAACTGTCTTTTGCCACTTTTTGTGTCTCTGGCACTTAGAATAGTGTTTGGAGCATGAAGTGCTTAATAAGTGCCGGTTGATTGTTTTTTTTTTTTTTAAATTTCATCAGTTAGATTGTAAGATACTTGAGGACAAGGACTTCTTTTACAAACTCTTTTTGTATTCCCAGCTTCTTAGCACATTGCCTGGCACATAGAAGGCACTTAACATATGTTTGTCAATTGATTGGATCACTGTCAAATAACCCATCGTTTATGACCTTTTAAAAACATCACCTGCCATAAAGTGGTGATTCTGATAGATATACTCTTACTTACCACACCACTTTCTTTACTCTCTTGAGAGAGTAGTGGTTTATGAATTTATTATGATGTCTCTCCAGAAGCTTAGGCAGTTAATTGCCTTTCTCTCACTCATTGGTAAGGGAGGCTACTTGACCAATGGGCTGGCAGTTAAATGATGGAGAGTTTACTAAGCAATCTTTTAGGGAGAATAGGTAGATAAATGGTGGGGGAAGGGATCTCTTATAAACAACAGACAGCATAGCATCTTTTCTGCTTCCTCTGGAATAGCGTGGGGTTACTGTAAGGATCTGGAATCATTTAAATTTTGAAATAGTTTTTGTGGTTCAGCCTTTGGATGTTATATAGGTTATAGAATCATAGAATGGCATAATTTGCAAGAGGTGTTGGGATTAATAAAATATCAATTAATTAAAAATAAAATATTCTGCTGGTCTAATACTCTCCTATGTGTTTTAGGTTCTCAGAATCATTTTGGTATTTTCTTATTTAGATAATCATAGAGTGAGACTCCCTTGGACCACTCAAGGGCAGCTGAGAACAAGGAGGACAGTTCTCTGTGCACCACTATATGTCCTTGTGCTTTTAAAAATGGCATGGGTTATTCATAGGACCCTAAGATAGTAGCATCTTGTTTTTGTTTATGGCCTATGTGTAACCATGCAATATTAGAATTGGAAGGGGTCTAATTCATCCCTCTTCCCCTCCCCCCTTATTTTACAGTGAGGAAAACCTTAGGGTTTTAAAGTGACCTACCCAAGGTCACGTGGCAAGTTAATGGCTGAACCAAGATTCAAACCCAAGTCTTTTGACCCCTAGACCAGTACCTTTGTACTATACCAAGTTCTGAGCCTAATGAATTTCCCATATTATTTTTATCTTTTGCCAGCGGATGCTGGGACTCAAAAGGAAAAATGCATTATACTTCTCTGGTAGTCTGATGAATGTCTAAACATTCCCATTATACTTAACTCAACCTTAAGGACATATAATTTCATTGGCAGGGGCACTCTCTCTGTAGATGCTGGTTATAATTCTCTTGAGAGATGGCCTTGAGGTTCAAAGATATTATCATCATCATCACCATCACCACCACTAGCATTTATATATTGCTTTAAGGTTTGTAGAGCGCTTTCCATATGTTATCTCATTTGATCCTCACAATACCCTTGTGATGTAGGTGCTATTATTATCCCCATTTTACATATGAGGAACTGAGGCACAGAGTACTTAAGTGGCATTCTCAGTGTCACACAGCTAGTAAATGTCTGAGGTAGGAGTCAAACTTGGCTCCTTTTGACTCCAAGTCCAGCTTCTTCTATACTGCACCACTGGATGCGTAGCCGGTAAGTATTGAGACAGAATTTGATCCTTGATTTTTTGTTGATTCTGTCTGCTACTCTTTTCATTATGTCACCCTGTAAATTCCAATCCCAAAAAAATTTTACATGCAGGCATTAGTACTAAGAAGACAGATGTGACATAGGTCCTGTTCTCAAAGAAATTACAATCTGTAACAATTATTTCCTTCAAAATGTGGAGGAAACACTAGTGGAAATCACTGTGGTGGAAATCACTTTTCTCCAACAAGGCACTGGTTGGTGAAGTTGAAGTGATGGGGGTGGGGAAGAGTGATCAGTAACAAGGACTACAAATGTTTGGTGTGGACTTATAAAAACATTCATCAGGAGAACTAAAACTTAGAATGAGCTGAGACTGCTGGAGAAAACGAAGGACAACAAAAAGGTTTTTTTGAAAGTAATATTGTGGAAAACAGGAAGATTAAGAAAGGAGAGAGTCCTTTGGGTGGTTGGGGCAGAGAGGATATTGATAATGCACATTGGAGAGAAGACAAAGCTGCCCAACTCTTAATTTGCTTTCGTTTTCTCTTCTGAGGAAAATAAGCTTAGGATTGGAAAACAGACCAAAAAAATGGAAATAGGGAGCTGATCATTATGATGAGTAGGGAGAAATTAAGAGAGAACATAGCTCTTTTTCATGTTACCAGGCTCAGGTGAACCGTATCCTAAGGTATTAAAAGATCTGGTGTTTGTGACTGATCCTCTGCTAGAAATGGAAAATGGGAGAAAAGCCACAGGATTGGAGAAGCACAAGTGTTCTCCCTTCTCATCTCTGCCTCTTGGACCTTTTCCAATCCATCTTGATGCCAGTAACTTTTCCCTGTTGTTGATCTTGTTTCTCCTTTATAGTATTTGTTTGTACATAGCTGATTGCATATTGTCTCCATCATTAGATTGTGAGCTTCTTGAAGGCAGGCACTGCCTTTTGCCTTTCTTTGTATCCCTATGGTTTAGCACAGTGCCTGGCACATAGTAGGTGCTTAGTAAATGCTTATTTATGAACAGATCCAATTTTCAAGAAAGTTGAGAGAGTGGAGTCTGTAGGCTATAGGCAATGGACTTGATTTTGATTCCTGGAAAAATCCTAGAATATATTAACAAGCGTATGGTTTTATAGAAGTTTGTTTAGAAAAGGTATCCATGATGGTGAAGTGTTAATATGCTGGTATCAAGAATAGGTCATGGTAGACTAAACTCATTTCCACCTTTGACAGGGTTCCTAGATTAGAAGCTGATGGGGTGCTATAAATCAGTCAATGAGTCAACAAACATTTATTGGCCCCTATTATATGCCACATACAACACAGTATCTAGGTTTTTAAAAAAAGTTTTGAATTTTTCACGTGTGGCAACTTAACCAATTTATACTAAAATAAGCTTTGTTGTTCAGGTAGGAATCCAAATTTTTAGCCAAGCCTGGAGCTTTTTGCATGGACTCTCATAATTGGCAGAAAGAAAGCTGAGGAAACACTGTGTGATTGAGGCAGGGAAGGAGATGGTACCTAAAAAGAATGTCTGGAACCTCTCCTGAAAAAAAGAATGTCTCTTCTCTCCAAAGCTCTCTCAACTCCTCCCCTCATGAGTCACATAGCATCACATCAGTATTCTGTCCACCAATTAATAGAACTTTATGCAAAATGCTACAGGCTAGGCCAGAAACTTGGGTTACATCTACATGCAATAAACGTTAAACATCCACTTATTCACCACTTGTGTTGTGAAAAACATTATGCCAAGCATGGGGTTACCTATCTAAATATAATACTGGCCTTGCCCTCAAATTGCTTATAATTTAATGGGGCTAATAAAGACTAGGAGAGAAATAACTAGAATGTAAAGTAAAATATCTAAAATGTGTTTTGATGTTCTTTTGGGTTTGAAATCCTGGATTTGTTCAATATATTCTCTTTATAGGAAAAAAATCTAATTGTAAAATGGACCCTAATTTTTTAATCTTTGATAGAATGGTTGCTGATTTATGAAACTTAACAGCTAAGTTGAGAAACTAAATTTTTACATCACTGAATCCTTTCTTACATCTGAGACTAACTTTAAAATGTACGTATAAGTTTATAAAAAACAAATGTGAAATTAGTTGCTTATATATCTCTTTTGAGGTGATAATATATAGTGAAGTGTCAGTGTTCACTTCTAGAATTTCTTGGCAGTTTAGGTGGTAGCATATTGTATGGTTACCCTAGCAGCACTGAGATTTTTAATTATTTTCTTACAATTTGATGTGCATGAGCTGGTACCGTGAAAGTGTTTTAATTTATATTTCTTTGATTTAGTGAAGTTGACATTTTTCAGATGATTATTATAAATTTACATTTCTTTTGTAAATTATCTTGTGATCATTTATCCATTGGGGAGTAAGGGTTGCCTTCTAAATTTTTTTTACCAGTTCTTTATTTTAGTTGGATGTCAAGTTTGTAACTGTCATATTTGCCATAAATATTTCCAAGTGTTTATTTTTCTTTTGATTTTATATTTTTGTATAAAAATTTTTATTTTGATTTAATGAGCACACCTATATCCTGCCTAATAATTCCTTGTATAGTATTTGCTTAAATAGAAAAAGTCAATTTCCCTGAAAAATTGAGATGACATTATACTTTATAGATACCTTCCTTTACCCCACATGTCCATTCAGTTGCTAAATCTTATTGAGTCTGTCTTAACAACAACATCTCATGCTACTGCCTTAGTTCAGACCCCCATGACTTCTGGCCTGGAGTATTGCAATAGACTTCTAATTGCACTCCCAGTCTTGTCTGTTCCTCCACATAGCTTCCAAAGTGATTTTCCTAAAGTACAGGTCTGACTGTCAACCTGTCTCTTCCTCTCCCCTCAATAAACACCAGATACTCCTTATTACCTCTAGAATTTATAACTCCTGTTTGGCATTTCTGTCTCTTCACAGTCTTCCCCCAAAATACCCTGTTAAACTTTTTGCTTGTCACCCCTTTCATTCACACTGGCTTTCATGTTGTTCCTCACATAATGACATTTCATCTTGTCCTTCTGCCTTTGCACAGCTTATTTCCCCTATGCCTAGAATTTAAATCTCCATCCGCTCTGTCTTTTAGAATTCCTAGTACACTTCAAAGCTCAGTTCAAGTTATCACCTTCTCCACGAGGTCTTTCCTTCTCTCCTCCAGCTGCTAGTGACTTCCTGCACAAACCACCTTGTATTTATTTATTTTTTTTGCACACAATTAAATGTGAACCTGTTCTCTCCCTGGTAGGTTGTGATAAATTGTCCCCAGGCCCTGTCCTTTCTGTCCCGTACCTGCCTCCCACCTGCCTCAACCTAGCATTTTTGACTTTATATGTGTGATGCTGGCACCAAAGTAGGTACTTAATAAATGTTTGTTGGTTGATTATTCCATTGTCTTTCATTTTAATAGTTCTTTTTTATGATCAGGTCCAGCACCAAGCTTAAATTAATTGAGGTATATGGTAGGAGATGTGGGTCCAATTCCACTTTCCTCCATCTTGCTAGCTAGTTTTCCCAAGCACATTTGATCAATAACGAATCTTTTGCTGAGTTTTGATTTTTCTGTAAGTTTATCCAACATTGATCTTTTGTATAAATGTGGTTGGTCTTCTCTCTCATCTTGATCTTGAGTCACCCGACCACTCCCTGTTTTCCTGATCCATCAGCCCCATCCTCTCTTCACCTGCTTCCATATCCTCTTGATCTCATGGTCTATACCTTTAATAATTCACTAGCCACTATCTCAGAATTCTTTATTCCCAGATATTCTACCATTCCCAACCTATTAATCTTTACATAACAACTTCTATCATATAATTATTCCTTACACTCCCTGGAGGTCATTACTACAGTAAATAATTTCTCATCCATTTTTAAGCTTTCCTGTTTCATTGTCTACTCTCATCTGCCTATAAACATACTTGGTTCTACTCAGTCCTAAAAATACAATCCCTCAAATATTCCTAATGATAAAACATTCTCTCATTCCTCTCCAGTTCCAAACATGTGTATATTAGGCTTCAATTTTCTCATTACCTTTTTCATCAAACCTCTTGCAATTTGATTTCCATACCTATCACTCCATTGAAACAGAACCCTCTACAGTCACCAGTGACAACCTAATTGTTAAATTTAATATTCTTAAAATCCTCATCCTCCTTGACTCTTCTGCAGTATTTGGTATAGTTGACCAGCTCCCACTTTTGGATACTGTATCCTTCATTTTCTTTAGAGACTAATGGTTTCTCCTGAGGTTCTTCCTACTTCTCTAACCAGTCCCTCAGTATTCTTTGCTGATTCTTCATACTCTGACTCCAGTCTTTAAGGTGAATGTTTCTTTAGCATTCTGTCTTGGGCCTCTTCTTTTCTTTTTTCTACACTCTGCCCTTTATTATTTTCATTTATTGGCTTGATTCTAACCAGCACTTCTATGCAGATAATTTGCAAATCTATATCTCTAATAGTTTACATGATATCTCCACTTGGATATTCTACTAGCATCTCAAATTCAACATGATAAAAACAACAAGCTATCTTTCCCTTCTTTTGAACCCTACCATTTCTATCAGTCTACTGCTCAACTTTACCTCAACTTTTACATTAGAAACTTTGTTATCTTTTATTCTTATTTTCCCCTCACTTCTCATAGCCAATCACTTAACATGTTTCTGAGGTAGCTTTCAAATAAATTTGCATCATTCAATAATAGTCCTTATGGTCCCTTGACTAGATAACCATAATGGCTTCCTAGGAGGAGTACAGAAAACACTGGATTTGGTATTGGAGGATGGAGGTTCAGATCCAAGCTCTACTATTTAACCAACTGAATGACCTTGGTCAAGCCACTGAACCTCTTCAGATTGTAGTTACCTCATCTGTAAAATGAATCTGTTGAACCAAATAATCTCTTATAGTTCTAAATCATGTAATTTTGGTCTGCCCACCTTCGCTGCCTTCCTTCTGCTAGCTCATCTTTCACATAGCTTCCAGACTTCAAAACACTTTATAATCTGACATTACCCTATCTTTGCATCTTTATCTTATAATATTCTCCTCTTACTATTTGCTCTAGCCAAACCAGGCTTTTCACCATACACCTTACATGTTCTGTTTCTTTCTGCCTGAAATTTTTCATCATGTTCCCTACACCTGGAATGTCCCTTGCCTATCTTTTATCTCCATGCGGGTTGAATATTTACGTGTCCTTTAATGTTTGAATACCACTTCTTCCAGAAAGCCTCCTTGATTCCCTTGGTCCTCAATGATTTCCTATTGTCCCCTCCCCTAAGTCCTCACTTTGTACCCTTTTAGGCATATATATTATTTCGTATTATTGTTTTTGTATGTGCCATACCCCCACTTCTTGAGTCAGGGACTACATTTTACCTGAACTTTGTCTATCACGTCCAATGCCTGTTGTTGTTAGTCCTTCATTCTTGAAGAGGACCATGACATCAAGAAGGTGATACCATGACTTGCAAGTAAATTGGCTTTAACTGAGGGAGGACTGTGCAAAATTGCCAGCCTTACTTTCTCCTCTGGAGCCATCTGGGCTCAGTGGCAAGATATGGACCAGGATGACTGGAGATGGCCTCTATGTCTAATGTGTATTCTTCTCTCAGAATATGCTTAATATTTGTTGAGTCGAATTGAATGGAAATTTGGACAGGATCTGATTTTACTTATTAACTAAAAAAAGTTATGATGGAACAGTTGCTCCAAAAATCTTGATTACCAAACTACTTTCCAGCTAAATAAATAGTCACAGTATAGTGAACCTCATTAATTTGCCTCCAGGAGGGGGAAATCCACGGGATTTTGGAGCCATTTAAATGTAATACTATGATAATTTAGAAATTTCTGTCTCTTCCTAAAATTGGGGAAAAAAAACTATATTCAGAACTACCTTTAAGTGCAATACTTAATATAATTCCTGGTCCCACTTCCCTATTGAGCACTTATGCATTAACATGGATTTTATTTTTAATGAATGTACTCCATTGCATAATTCTGAATTGTTGTTGAATTCTGAATGCGTTCCCCATTTTCCTTACACCTCTGCAAACAGCTATGTTGTGTAACATGCCTTGTTAGAAAATATCAAATATCTGCTTTCATATAAGGATGACACACACCTGGATCTTGTTTGCTCAAGAAGGCAGAATTAGGAACCATGAATGGACAAAGACACCAAGTTAGGCTTAAAGTAAGGATAAACTTCCTAGCAATTAGAGCAGTTCCAAAGCAACAGGCTGCCTCAGTGAGGCAGTGGGTCCTTTTTACTGGAAGGCTTTAGGGAAAAGCTGGATGACCACTTGTTAAGTATGATATAGTGGGAGTTCTTTTTTCAGATATGGTTTGGATGAAATGGTCAATTTTGAAGTCATATGATTCTGTGATTTCATTTTCAGACTGCTTATACAATATTTAGGGTAGTCTCTTAATTAGTTTTTATATTTTCATTTACAAATTTGTAAAATTTGCCATAGTCATACTTTTCTGTGAATATAAAGGCTCTCATTCTTAAATATCTACATAAATTTTCATGTGAAATGTATAAGAAAATGCTCCTATGACCCACTTTGAGTGACTGAAACTTGTACTTACAAGAGATGAAAGGAGAGAATTCATACTTATATTCCCTAATTAGGGATTGGAGTAGATGAACTTTAAAGACTATTTCACATCTAAATTCTGATTTTTTTTTCTTATGATGGTTTTAATTTAACCTATTCGGTGACCCAAGTAAATTTTCTTAAGACTATGATTCTATGGCAGTAGAAAGTTGGTTGAGTTGCAATTTTATCAAATAGGCATGTGATAACAGGTGTTATTGTATTTAAAGGGCCTTGAGATTGCTGTACAGCAATCTCAATTAATGGTAGGTAGAAATACATGGCTAAGAAAGTAAAAGGAATAAGTAAATCTGGTTCAAAATAGTATTTCTTTGTGTTAGCACATACTTTCTTTATACTGTTACTAGCAGAAAAAGGGTTATGAAAAGATTCTTAATATATCATCTACAAAAGTGTCAGATATCTAATATAACTTTTACTACAGATGGTATAAGGAGTACTAAGAATATAATAATTAATTTTACTATTTTATATGTTGGCAGTTTGAAAGATTTTAAAAAATTAGAGTGGGAAATGTGATATAGTAGAAAGAGAATAAGTTTTATCTCTTAAATAATTTCCTCCTCAAATCTAATTTTATAGTTACATACATGGATCTGTCTGTCTATCTTTCTTTCTATTTGTTTACATATAAAATATATACGTATATGTATGTATGCATACATACATACGTGTATATAATTTGCTTACTGGATTTGGAGTTAATTGATATAGGAGAATTCCTGTAAGGAAACATCTTCTACCAATGCTAATTGGCAACTGGTCTAATATTTATCGTATTAGATAAGATTGCCTGGTTAAATGAGAGATTAGGCGTTTTGCCCAGGAATGCCCTCCTCCCACAGCCAAAGTGTTTTAGAGGCAGGACTTGAATCCAGGTGTTGATTCCAACATAAGTTCTCTGTTCTCTATAGAGGCCACTTATTTGATCTTCTTAAGAAGTAATTTTTGTCTTTTGTTTTGATTGAAATGATCAAATCACAGATATGTCAGTGCAAGACTGAGGGAAACTAGCTACTCTTGCATAGAAGGGGAATCTTGTCAAAGTGTTAGGGTTAGGGGTCTCAGAATTGGAATTATGGATGGAGATAGAGAAGAAATTTCTGTAACTAAATAGGTAAGGATAGGTATATGTAACATTTTCAAAATTTCCTCTGAAAAGTGACAAAAAACAATTTGATTAAACATATAAACAGCTTCCCATTGAACAGGAAGAAAGAAGATAAAGAATGGGAGAGGAAAGAGAAAAAGGAGTGCAGGGTGGAATGAATTGTATTAGAACATTTTGAGTGACAACTGGTCATGAAGCTCATACAATTCAGTATGGTACTAATTAATGTGATACATTAGAATGATATATTAAAAAGCTTAAGTTGGTGACAGGAATGGAGAAATATTCCTAAATAGTAGTAGTGATGTTAATTTGAATCCTCAAGACCTTGTACCATATAAGGCCACTCAGATAATGTGGTTCTTATTTTCACAGTAAGGAGCCTTAGATGACTCTATAGATTACATGGCTGAAGCCTTGTGAGTGTGGGAATATTCCATTTTACCTGTATGGGGCAATAGATAGCTTGGCATGATTTGACAGCTAAGTGGAAGCCCTGCTATATCTCCAAACCATTTGTAGAGTTGCTTGTGTCCTCCCAAAGTAAGTATGGGAACCAAAGGTACCTTGTTAGCTATAGTTTAGAATACCTAAAACTAAAGTTTAAGTTTATATGACAGGTAAAAAAAATTCTTATGAAAATGAATGTGTTCCTTTCTAAACCTATGTCTAGGGTTCCCTTTTAGTACCCTTTGTAAAGTCAGTCAGATAACATGTATTGAACATATGGCTTCTATTCAAGAAGACCTGAGTTCAAATCCTTATTCAGACACTTGAGGCAAGTCACTAAACCTTTTTCAGCATCAATTTCCTTAGCAGTAAAATGAGGGGATTGGATTGGTTTTTAAGTTCCTTTCAAGCTATAAATCTGTGATCCTAAGGATGGCTACATCTCCTTATCACTAGCTTTGTACGTAATTACTGGGATTGCTACTGCTAATTCTGTGTATTGTAGTTTCCCCCACGTTGATAATAATATATATGCTGAAAAACTGAGAATAAGAGCATCAAGTAATTTGCTAGAGATAGAAAACTCTAATTTTTCTTTTTTTTTCCCTCAAAGATTACCCTGAAGGCAATAATTCAAGTGATTATCTTGCTCAAACAACAATGTATCTTCCAGAAAACTTCACATATTCTCCTTACCATCCATGCCCAGAAAAGCTGCCTTACATGAGTAAGTGAAACTTAATGTTAATTCAATGAAATGTTTATTTGTGCTACAATTCATATTACAATGGAGCCATCATCTCATTGATGTAGGAATTTCCTCCATCCGTGAAAATTGTGACCCATTCATGCCTTCACATTCTCTATAATTCTTGTCTATGTTCTTCTGTAGATCCTTCATAAAGGGCTCTGGAAGGGACCAGTAGAGATCCTTTCATTTTATAGAGTAGGAAACCGAGATGAAGTCAGGTTAAGTGACTTGACCAAGGTCTCATGGATAATAAGTGGCAGAACTGAAATTTGAACCCAGATCCTACTACTCTAAATCCTGTGCTCTTTCTGTTGTACTGCATTGAGGTCTTCTAGGTTTTCTTCTTTTTTCACATTTCGTGGGCTCCTTTATAGCACTGAGGCTATCCTTTTTTGTTCCTATGTTTCCTCAGTCATATCTCTTGTGCTACTTATTACACATAGGTCATTATTGAAAATATGCTGCAAATTATTTGTGCCCACCATGCATCTCTTCATTGCCCTTTGGGCTAGTCAATCTACAACTTTCATCACTAAGATGATGATGGTGATGATGATGTTGATGATAGCCAGCTTTACTATTGTGCTTTAAGATTCACAAATCACTTTACACACAACTCTGTGAGGTAGGTGCTGTTTTTGCACATATTTTTACAGATGAGGAAACTGAGGCTAAGAAATGTTAAGTGACTTGCCCAGGGGTCACAGAGCTAAGTAAGTATCTGAGGTGGGATTTGAAGTCAGGTCATCCTGCCTCAAAGTCCAGAGCTCCATTTACCTCATCACCCAGCTGAACTACAGATTATGATGTTCTAAGATTCTCAACTATATAGTATTGCTAGGAGAATATTATTGTTTAAAAGATGAATTTTTATGCAAATTATCAATTTAGAATTGTTAAAACACTACTTGTTTTCTCAAGTGCAATTGACCCCACTCTTTTCCTTCTGTTCAATTTTAGTACCACTCATTTTCCATCTGTAGTGCTGTATCAAAATACATGTAGATGCTATTTCTTAAATACTTGTTATAAAACTACAGATAGGGCTCTTAACCTAGTTAGATTATCGTTTCCTCACTGGCTTTTGATAGAGAAGGTGGCTCAAGGACTTTTATTTTTTATCTATGCTTCTCTTAGTCACTGAGAGGCAGTGTGGTGCAATGGAAAGAACATTAAAGCTTGGAGGTAGACAACTGATTCCAAGAGGTCCCAACCACTTACCAGCTGTGTGGCAATGGGAACTCTGTGAGTTTATTTCCTGCAAAATGGACAAAATAATACTTGTATTTCTTACCCCTAGGAATACTGAAATAAAGACATAGGTTCACAGGTCCTTAAAAGTGAGAAAGGACTTTAGAGATCCTAGTCCCAAGGGATTCTTAACCTAGGGTTTATTTTTGTAAAAAAAAAAAAAATATATATATATATATATATATATATATGTATGTGTGTGTGTGTGTGTGTGTATGTACATATACACACACATATAATATACACACACAATATACACGCATATACACAGATGACTGTATTTCAATATAATCAGTTTCCTTAGTTATCCTACTTGTTTCATTTTCTACATTAAAACCATTATTCTGAGATGTCCATAGGCTTCACCAGACTGCCAAAGGGGTCATGGCACAAGAAAAGGCCAATCTATGGTCTGTTCTACCCTTTGCATTTTACAAATAAGGAAATCAAGGCCCATAGAGATGAAATTATTCAAAGTCATGCATGTCCTAATTAATAGAATTGAGATTTAAACTCAGGTCTTATGAACTGTAAACACTGTGAATGTGAGCTTATGTATTCTTTTCCAAAAACTGAAAGTATCATCTGTGCAGTAATGAAACTGTTGAGTAATATTTTTGCTGACATGCCAATTATAAAAATCTGCATTGGGCCTTATCCATGGTTCCATGGAATGTCTCTTTTTTTCCTGCTGTTGGCTGTATTGATTATTTTATTAGATCATCATAGCCAGAAATCTTGTTAACAAAATATTGAGAGGGTTTCATTGAAAACAAGGAAGTAGGCTCTCAAATCTTTTAAAAAATTTTTATTTTATTTTTAATTTATGAAATAAAACAAGCATTTCCATAACATAGTAGAATAATAAAAAAAAAAGATGATTGCTCATGAAACTGCAAATCTGTCTTGTGCATTTTGCTATTCCTTTTAAACATGTAATAAATTTATCGTGTAAATTTCTTTTTTCCCTTTTTTCTTCTCTCTGCCCCCCACAAGACGTGTATATATGTGTGTGTATTCATGTATGTATGTAAAATCGTTCTATACGTAGTTCTATTTACCAGTTCTTTTTATGCATATAGATAGTATCTTCCTTCATAGGTCCTTTTGTAGTTAATTTGGGTATTTATAATAGTCAAAATGACTTAGTTACTCAAAGTTGTTTTTAAAACAATATTGCTGTTACTATATACAACATTCTCTTTGTTCTACTTATTTTGCTCTTCATTATTTCATGCAAGTCTATCCATGTTTTTCTAAAATCATTGAGCTCGTTTTTTATAGCACAATAGTATTCCATCATGATCATTTGCCACAATTTGTTCAGCCATTCTCCAGTTGACAGGCATCCCCACAATTTCCAGTTCTTTGTCACCATGAAGAGAGCTGCTATAAATACTTTAGAACATACAGGTTCTTTTCCTTTGTCCCTAAATCATTTCAAATTGCAGAATCTGGACCAGTGGCCTTGTGTTGAGATCACATATGAATCATGATGATGATGCCACATTTAGAAGACTGTCTTGTTAGAGTGGAGCTTCTCTTCTAACAGACATAACAAAATGAGTTTATTATGATGGAAGGTTCAGAGTTCGTATCTTACTGTATTGCAGAAAGAAAGGGGAAGGGTGGTGGTGCATGATTTGGAATAGATGGCTACAATAATGATATCTGTACTCAAGGAGACAAGCAGGTGGGTTTGGGAGGAAACACAATGAACTCTATTTTAGACGGGTTTGAAATGATCATAGAACTTATCCAATTTAAATGTTTAGTAGTCATTTCATGACAAGAGACTCGGCTTCAGGAGGAGAGAGACTAGGGCTGGATATTTAGGTCTGTAAGTGAGTTGCATTGAGATAATAATTAAACCAATAGTAGGTAATGAGGTCACCAGGAGAGAATGTAGCAAGAGAAGAGGACCCAGGACACAGCCTTGGGATCTGTGGAGTAGGAACAGGAGGAATTGGGGACTAGGAAACAGAGGATGATCCAGCAAAGGCTACTGAGAAAAGTGGTCAGTTAAGTGGGAGAAGAACCATGAGAGCGTAGTTCTTGGCACATAGTCAGGGCTCAGTAAATGCTTGATGATTGATTGATTGACCAGTCAGGAAGCTGTTGCAGTAGTATAGGCAAATATGATGGGGACCTGAACTAAGGTGGTAGTTTGATAAGTATTGAGGAGATAGATTTGAGAAGTGTAAAGATAATGGGAAGGGTTCAGACCTGGGGTCCTGGAGGGATAGTGGTGATCTAGACAAATATAAAGAAGTTTGGAAGGGGGAGAGGAGGGTTTTTGGGGAAAATAATGAATTCTGTTTTTGGCATGTTAAGTTCTAGATGCTTACAAGGAATCCAAGAAACGTTAATGTTGCAGAACTAGAACTCGGGAGAGAGCCTTAGAAACAGTAGCACATTCAGTTCACTGGCCCTGCTTCCAGCCTAGAATATGACACAATCCCTGAAGCGAACAATCCTTGTGGAAAGGGGGCCCACCATCCCCACCAACTACTGACCTACTACCCCTGGTGGGACAGATAAGCCAGCCTGCTTGAAGCAGCAAAGCACCATAAAAGGGAGGTAGTAAGTGGTATGTGCCAGGAGGGCCAACCCATCTTGACAACCACCTCCCCTTAGACACTGGTAGAGATAGAAGTAGGTCTAGAACAGAATTTTGGGGAAGGCCCATAGTTGGAGGCATGATATGGATGATGTTCCTGCAAAGAAGGCTGAGAGGAGGTCACACTTGTAGCAAGAGAACCGAGAGGGAGCAGCGTCACAAAAACCCTTTAAGGAGACAGTATCCGGGAGGACAGGGTGATTCACAGTGTCAGAGGCTGTAGGGGGAAGGCAGAACCCAGATGGGGGAGTAGCAGGAAGCAGTACAGTGGGTCCCTGTTAAATAACCCCCTCCAAACTCTTCCATTTAGATCTAGAAAATCCTGATGGTGAAATCCAGAAAAAGTCATAGTGAGTCATTCATCCAGCCCATGTTAGCAGAAGGAGACAGAGGTCTGCAGACACTGGAGATGAAATCAGGCCAGGGACATGCTGTATGTGGAATGCTGTAGCACCTGGGGAGATGATGTGAACCTAGTCAAGAAGAGGTCCCACCAGAACCTCCCCGGAGCCATAGGGCACTGCTGTGGGGACAGCTACCAACTGGAAGCTTTGTCACTCACTACCCAGTTCTAAGCCACAGATCTAGGGTGTGCTGAGAAGAGGAAATGTGCCCTGGGCCATGTACCAAGAAAGGAGAGAGAAGCAAGCAGCACTTGTAGGTTCAGACCTAAGAGTGAGTTCTTAGTTCCATCATCTATCCTAGCTTACCACAGAATTACTAAGGCAGGAATCCCAAATGGGAGACTGTAGTTCTGCCCTAATCCAGTAGAGCTTTCTATATAGTATAGAGCAAGGCACATGTATTGTATTCAGTTCTATGCATCATATTTTACCGCAGGGCAGCTAGGGTAATGTGTTCAATGCTGAGCATCGTATTTTAGAAAGGACTTTGGCAACATAATGTTTCCGTAAGTGTGATCGGCATCACAAGGATATTTGAAACTAATTCAGGTTGTATAATGGGGGTAGAGTACATCTCATGAAGCTTAACTGAGTACTGTTTGATCACCGGTGTTCAGGGAAAGATACACAAGCAGAGGACGCAGCCAGAGAACCGAGGGCCTGTTTTGGATTAACCTAGGAAGCACCTGTGCTCACTACCACATATGAGCAGCTCCCATAGCTGCAAGAGGTGGGAGGGAGAAGAGTTCTCCTCTCTCTCCTCATGGGAATCCCCAAATGGAGTCTTGCAGATTCCCCACATACTCTACAGATGGCAAGAGAGAGCCCAGAGTAGCTCTTTCTAAGGTTATCTAAATGAGCTCCAGTTCTTGGCTCAGTGGCCAATCCTTTTTGATACAGCCCCTTCCCCCTGCTGCCATCGTGAGGATGAAGGGATTGCTGTGTCAACTTAAAATCCTTCAGTGCTAAGCAGATATATCTCTCCAAGAAGCTAAGGGGATTCGGCTCCATTTGTATTTTGTAAGCTGGCTCTGGCAAGCCCATTTCTACACGTGCTCCATGAAATGTGCTCCAATCCTGTCAGTTAAAGGAGCTGTTCTGTTGTTGTTGCTGCTGTTTAGTTGGGTTTTTTTTTCAGTCATGTCCAATAGGAATAAGTGACTTGCCCAGGGTCACACAGGTAATAAGTGTCTGAGGCCAGATTTGAACTCAGGCCCAGTACTCTATCTACCTAGTTGCCCCTGATAATGTTCTAATGAATGAGAAATAGAATAAATGTATAGAGTTGAAATTATCATAAAAAAGTTTTACAGTTGGCTAAAACTTCTATAGTGTTGATTGAGAACAGTATAACAAAGTATCTACATATAAAATCTTATTAACAACTAGACAAAAATAATTGACTATTAAATCTCTAAAGATTATTATACTACATATATATATATATATATGATAAAAATTTGTTGAGAATAGGATTGCTCAGGTTAGTTTTCAATTCAGCACGATCAACAATAGAGAAAAAATTGGAGTATGTGATTGTCTTTAAAAATTTCTTAAGAGTAGCAGAGACTACAGTCACTAGAATTTCATCAAAATATAATTTGGTCTTCAAGGTCAAATTAAGATGAAATATTTGGTTAAATCTTTTTCAGTAACAATATCAAGGCTTTGAATGAATAATTCAATGTTAGTTTTAATATTTATAGATACGCCAGGGGCATATCTGAACTGGATTTCATTATATTTCTTAGAAGTTGTTCTATCCAACTAGATGTTGTAGAAAAATTGCTTTTTCTTAGGTATAAGAGTTAAAAGGTACAAAACTAAATTTTTTTGAGTGGATATAAAAATGTGTAGAATTATCTGGAACACTTTTGCTTTTTATTAACATTAAAATGATTAATTTTTCTTTATTATTTTAACCTTTAAATTACCTAAATAAAGTCCATTTTGGTGAAGGAAGGCCATATTTTTCCTTCTGTGAATTCTGTTTTGATTTATAATTGTTTTTGTGCGTTCTTTTTGTCACATATGGGGCAATGCCTTTTCTAGTGTGCACCTTTGATGATGGCTACAGTCTCTATGAGTAACAGTTCTTTCTCAGGGGAGTTACATTATGTTTCCAATCTGGATTTAAATAACTCAAAACTAGCAAAGAGAGAAAAGAGAAACAATCTCTCAATAACAAATTTGCTGTAGAAAACTGAAAACAGGGCAGTTAGGTGGCACAGTGGATAGAGCTCTGGCCTTGGAGTCAGGAGGACCTGAGTTCAAATGCCACCTCAGACACTTGAAATGTACTAGCTGTGTGACCCTGGGCAAGTCACTTAACCCCAATTGCCTCACCAAGCAAAAAAAAAAAAGAAAAGGAAACTGAAAACAATGAAGGTAAGGATCATTAAGCACGTGTTCACTCTAAAAGAGAAGGGGAGTAGCATGAGAGCTGTATATGCATTTGAGAAAGTTGGCTGCAGAGATGTGTGTGTGTGTGTGTGTGTGTGTGTGTGTGTGTACATGAAGGGTAGAAGAATCATAGCAAAATAATGAAACTGAGTGAGTAAGCCTGACCTTTGTAGTGTTATAACTTTATTAATTTAGATGTGAGTTGGAAACCAATTGGTTCTTTCAGATGAGGTAAATTATTCCATTATGTTAAAATGTTTTTTTTAATGTATAGTCAGTTTTTAAAAACAATTTCTCCCAATAGAGAATCATGAAATCTTGGAATTGAAGGAACTTTATAGATCACCTTATCTAATCTATGAATCGTTAATGGGTAGGCACGATCTTCTAACCTCTGCTTGAGTACTTCTAGTGATGGGAAGGGAGCTTAGTATCTTATCAGATAGTCCAGATATTGAAGTTCTTACATATATATTGAAACCAAATTTTCTTCCCCATAACTTCTACCCATCAGTCCTAGTTCTGTCTTTTGAAGCCATATAGAATAAACATTATCTTTGTTGCATGTGATAACCCTACATATACTTGAAGACCTCTGTTGTGCCTTCTTGAATCTTATCTTTTCCAGGATAAACTTTGCTATTACTGTAGGTAAAATAGTTTCTCAACACTTTAACACGAGGGTTATTGTGAAGATCAGTGAGATTATGTATGTAAAGCACTTTGCAAACCTTAAACTGCAATGTAAGTATTAGCTATTATCTTTATTTTTACCATTCTGATTACCTTCTCTGGACATGGTCCAATTTTTCAATATCCTTATTAAACTGTGGTATTCAGAAGCAGATGGTCTCCCAGTTGTGGTTTGACCAGTGAAGAATGCAGTGAAATATTATTTCACTTGATCTGGACACCCTACTTTTACTAATGCAACTTAAGATTGACATAGATATCCAAAAATTAATGCATAGTATTGATTCTCGTAGAGCTTTCAGTCAACTGAAATCTCTAGGCAAATCTCTTTCATGTGAATTGCTTTAAAGACAAAAGTCAAGTTTTGCCCAACCTATTCTTGTATAATTGATTTTTGCAACTTAAACTGAAGATTTTATTTTTATCCCTAGTAAGCTTCATCTTGTTAGCTTTCCCTCATTCCAGCCTGTCAAAATAATTTTGAATTTGATTTTTTCAGCTAAGAAAATAGATTTTTTTTAGCTTTTTGCCAACCACAAAATTAATAAATGCCTATCCTCAAATTGAAAACGTTAGCTAAAATGTAGTGTTTAGTATTAATGTAAAGTAGCTTGCATATCAGCACTGAACTTGAAAAGGTGATATCTGTATGATTAATAGCATGCTTACTCAGGTAAACATATGCTGATTGGAGGAAATGGTGATTCCTGGAGACAGACTTAAGTAGAGATGTGTGGACACACAGTTTGATTTTTCTTTGTCATTTCTGTTTCTGACCCAGGAAAGGAAAGATTATAGATAAAGGGATATTTTCAGAAAGCTAACAGGCACAATATATTGGCAATTTAACCTTAATGTCAGAAGACAAAATTACCTAGTAGCAAGAGGAGATTACTGACTTTAGAAGATAAAATGTCCAGAATCAGACTCTAGATGCCAAAATAAGACTAGAGGTAGTGAAACTAATGCAATGACTAAAATTAGTGTAGATTAGAGACAAAAGAGGAACTGAGTTTTTATATTTGTTTGCTTCTTGTTTCAAAGAAATTTCGGAGTATCACTATGAAATTTATTTTTTGCATTATGGTGTTCAGGCTTTTTGACTTGTATTCATCAGTCAGTCAATAAGCATTAACTGAACATGTAGTATGTGCCAGGCACTGTGCTAAGCTCTGGGGACACAAAGTTCTCAGGGACCTCACAGTTTGATGGGGGAGATATATGCAAACAACTCTATACAAACAAAATATACAGAATAAAGTGGAGATGATCTACACAGGAAAGGCACTAGAATTAAGGGTTTGGGAAAAGCTTCCTGAAGCAAGGAGATTTTAGCTGGGGCTAAAGTCAGGAGGCAGAGATGAGAAGAGAGAACATTCTAGACATAGGAAACAGCCAATGAAAATGCTAAGATTTGTGATATAGAATCTCTTGTTCAATGAGCAGAGAGGAGGCCAGATTAGATCAAAGAGTATATTGGTGGTTGTGGGGATATTAGGTGTTAGAACATAGGAAAAGTGTGTGTGTGGGGACAGGTTATGAAGGGCTTGGGATACCAGATAGAGAATTTTATATTTGATTTTGGAGGTGATAGGGAGCCACTGGAATTTACTGAAGAGGGGGATTACGTGGTCAGACTTGTGATTTTGAAAGATCACTTTGACAGCCTGGAGCAGGGAGAGATTTGTGGCAGTGAGACCAACTAGAAGGCTACTGCAATAGTGCAGTCATGAGGTGATGAGAGCCTGTACGAGAGCGGTGTTTGTGTCAGAGAAGAGAGGGAAGCATATGCAATAGATGCTGTGAAAGCAAAATGGACAGGACTTGGTAACAGGTTGGATATGGGGGCACGGGTGAGAGTGAGAATGAGGAATAGAGAATAACCCCTAGATTTTGAGCCTGGCTTTTCTTTTGGTAGACCTACAATATTTTTAACTTGCCTCTATCCTGTCTTTGAGATCAATATTTTGCTTGTATGAAGGCCATATTTTCTTTTTAACATTATTCCTTTTTGTTTTTCTTCTTCCAGATTGTTCTTCACTTCTTTGTATTTACATTTTCAATCAGTTATTCTTTTTTCCTTTGGTGACCCTTGCTACTATGGATTCAGTTTTTCTGTTCTGCCAATTACTTTTGCTGTACAAGTCATAAATTCTACTTTCCTAATTCTTATTTGTCTTTTAAACCATTCAGGAATATCTTGCTGTGGTTCCATGTTCTTTTGGAAATACACAGGGTCTTAAGCCAGCCTCATCATTTGCTGATTAGTTTGCCTTTGCCATATAGTATTTATTCATAGATGCCAGGACTCTTTTTGATCTGGAGACCATATTTCTTTCTGTTATTAATATCTTCCCTGTTGGTTTATCTACTTATGCTCAAGGTCATCAACGAGTTTTCTTCCTTCTGAAGGTCTCTGGTAATTTCAGTCTTTTCTCCTTATGTTCTCCTATTGCTCATTTTCTGATTCTTTCCCTTTGATGATAGTTTCCTTGAAGGCTAGATCTCAAAACCTTCTAAGTTTCCTCCTACACTGCACAGTTCATATTTCGCCAACCTCAGCCTCTACCTCAAGACAGTTCTGCAGGAAAAAGAACTGGTCCCATCTGGGTGTTGGGCCTTTTGGAAAAGCCTGGCGGGATCCATAACATTTTGGCATCATGTTCCAGTTTTTTCTCTTCTGCAGTTCTCTAGCTGACTACTATTGCAGCAGAGAGCACTGCAGTCTTAGCCAGAGCAGTGTTCTTCCTTTCAGTTTCCTAAGTCATGAAGAGGTGGACAGGGTAGAGTTGAATTCTCTTACGGTCCTGCCAGAGTATGGTGGGTAGTGGGAGAAGCTGTGCTATGTGTATTAGGGGCTAGAAATTAGCTTCCTTTGTTGTCAATTCATTGGGTTTTACCTTGTTAGGGTTCATGGTGTCTTTGGAAACAGCTGTAATTGCTTCATCTCTTGCACATGATTCTTATTTTGGAGAAGTTTGAGAGGTCGTGAGGATTAGAGAAAAAGTCTAGTCCTCCGTCTTATTGCTCATGTGACCCAGAAGTCTATAAATACTAAGTGCTAAATTACTCTTTTAGCAATCTTGTTATCTCTCACAGCTTCAACTAGCATCTCTATGCAGATAACTCCTAAATCTATAGCTGTAAACTCTTGATTAGCATTTTCAGCTGTCTACTTTATATCTAAATATATATGCCCTGCTGGCATCTCAAATACACCATGTCTAAAACAGAACTTTTCCCTCCAAACATGTTCTTTTCTTTTCAATTCCCTATTTCTGTCAGTTGCCCTATTACTCACAGTCACTTCGTGTTGATAAGCTTGGTATTATCTTTTACTCATCCCTTTCTGTTGCTTCCCACTCCCAATCAGTTGCTAAGTCTGGTTGATTCTGTCTCTTCAATATCTCTTGCATTTTCTTCTTCCCTTCACTTCCCACCACTGCAAGCTTTGTGGATACCTCATTACCACTGACATGGGCTATGGCACTACTTTCCTAATTGATCTTTACCTTCAGTCTTTACTCCCTCCAATTCATATTTCATATTTGCTGGCAGATAAATACTTATGAAAAATTGATCCAATCGTATCACTTCTCCAGTAAAAACTTTTCAATGGCTATAATGCCTTCTGAATAAAATCCAAACTCCTCAGCCTTCCTCAAATGGCCTTCCACAGTTTGGCACCACACTAACTTTTTAGTCTTAACTCATATTACTACACTCCATGCACTCCTTGCACTCTGTTCTTTTGCCTTTGCTCATACTTTCCCGTATATGGAATGCTCTCAGTCTACTGAGGTCCTTCAAGATTCAACTCATGTGGCAAATTTTCTATCAAGCCTTTTCTGATCCTCTAATCAGAAATGATCTTTCCTTCTTCAGATGAATATAACACTTTAGACTTCTCTAGTCTCTGAACAAATTGTGATATATGAATGTAGTGGAATACTATTGTGCTATAAGAAATGATAAGCAGATGGATTTTAGAAAAACTGGAAAGACTTACATGAACTGATGCTGAGTGAAGTAAGCAGAAGCAGAACCAGGAGAACGTTGTATACAGTAACAGGCACTATTGTGTTATGATTAGCTATGATTAACTTAGCCGTTCTTAGTAATACAGTGCTCTAAGATAATTCCAAAAGACTCAAGATGGAAAATGCTTTCTACATCTAGAGAAAAAACTACGGAGTCTGAATGCAGATCGAAGCATACTATTCTCTCTCTCTCTCTCTCTCTCTCTCTCTCTCTCTCTCTCTCTCTCTCTCTCGGTTTTTCTCTTTTGTTCTGCTTCTTTCGCTATACAAACATTAGTTATTATTATTATTAGTATTATTTATTATTGTCTTTTTTTGCTTGTACTCATTTGTGCATGTGTTGTATTCCTCTCCTGGATTGTTGTAAGCTTCATGTGAGCTGGGACCTTGTCCTGTTGAGTATTATATCTCTCCTTGCATAAGTTTTTTCATCAGCAGAGGAGGGGGTGGTCCAGGCTTTTAATTACATTGGTTTAAGTATCTCTGGTGAGGAAACTACTTCAGCCAATGAGAGTTCATGACTGCTGTGCAGCTTATAGTCTTAGAAAGTTGCCTGGATCAAAGAAAGGCAAGTGATGTACACAGTCAGGATGTGTCAGAAGTGGAACTTGAACCAGGTCTCCCTCACTTTGAGACCATGATACCTACTCATTACATATTTGGTGCTTAATTAATATTTGTTGAGCATTAGTAGAAGAGCTGCTACAAACATGAATTATTTATTAATCTAGTGTGCCAAATGAGAATGTTTAGTTCAGGTAAAGAAATTTAATTTCACTTAGTATTAGATATTTAGTATATTTCTGAATCCTTGTTGCAAAAGACATTAAAATGTTTTCCTTGTGTTTCTATATAGGGGGCCTTATCAATGTCAATATGAGTGAAATCAGTTTAGATGAAATTCAACAAGTATTCTCTAAGGATTTAGCTATTGGTCCAGGTGGTCATTGGAGGCCCAAAGACTGCAAACCCCGATGGAAGGTGAGAGACACTTTTTTGTATCATTATTATTATGTTTTGAGTGTGAAAGTATGTTAGAGCATGGGATTGATCATATTGGTAGTTGTGATGTGACAACATCATAATTGTAAATTTTATGTATGTGTTTTTTAAAGTTCCTAGTAAAAAGATTTAGTATGAACAAGTGATGATCATATCATGGTCTGATATAGTGAAAGAAATTTGGATTTAGAGTTAGAAAACCTGTTTTTGGATCTTGACTCTGTCGCTTAGAAGCAGATAGCTGGTTGTCAGAGGACAGAGCACTGCACCTGAAGTCAGAAAGATGTGAATTTAAATTTGGCCACAGATACTAGGTATGTGATCCTGGGACAAGTGCCTTATCTATCTGCCTGAGTTTGCTGTAAAATTGAGATAATAAGAACATCTGCTTCCTAGGCATATTATGAGGATAAAATGAGGTAATATTTGTCAAGTGCTTTGCAAAACACTTAAAGCATTATATAAATGACAGTTATCATCATCATCATTATCACTTATTAGCTTTATGACCTTGGATACATAAAGTCTTGGATTCAAGTCCAGCTTCTGACATATCCTGGCTATGGGACCCTGGGCAAATATTTTAAACTGCTCAGTGCCCCAGGAAACTCTCTAAGACTAAAACTTGCAGGAAAAAAATGATAACCTCTCTTGGTGGAGAGAGTTCTCCTCACCCGGGAGGTCTTCTACCAATAAAATTGCAGGTTGTCTCCCTCTCCCTAGACATAGATCTATGAATGAAAGAAGAAGAGCTGAGTAAGCACTATGTTCAAAGCACTGCTAAGTGCTGGTGATTGAAATGGAAAAGCCAGACAGTGCCTGCCTTCAAGGGAATCACATTTTTATAGAGGGAGATCAGAAGTAGAAGAGTTCAGTGGTAATTGGGTTGAAAAGGCTTAGTGGTTTTTAGGGTATGACAGCAAAGCATATATGGTAATGAATTTTTAAAAATGTCATTTTCATTTATAAAATCATCTCTATTTCTGATGGTAGACCATTTGAATCCAAAGTGATAGGAACCTTGGTTCTGCTCTGCATTTTCAGTAACTATAGCTGCTCACAGCATCTCCACAAGACTTTCTCCCCACATATTCAAAATATTCAAATTATCAAATAGTTCTATAATTTCGTTGCTTTGGATGTTGTCTGCAGTGATGCAGTTCACAACCCTTTCGTGCCTGACCATTCTATGTGAATCTTGTTGGTTTCACCCCCTAAATCTGTTATTGGATCCATGTTTATATCATTGGAGGCCTCACTGCCTCCTGATACGTAGATGAACATTTGTGGAGCACTTGTGTTTTCTACCTGTGATCCTTTTTTTGCCACATGACCAAAACATATTTACCCCCCTCATATATTTCTTTGGTGACATCTTTAACTTCAATTGTTCAAAGTTAATTATATGTTATACATCGAAGCCCATGTATTCCCACCATGTACTTCTCTGTTGTCCTCTGTGTCATATTCATTTTCAGTTCTTTGGCTACTGTCATGATCTGTAGCCATACAAGACCATCGGTAGAGTATTGTTATTAAAAAGATGAACATTTGTTTCCGGGAGAAGTTTGGAGATATTAAAGGAGTTTTATAGTTTCCTCAAGTTTCCCATTCTCCTCCTCCTGATTAATTCTGGCTGCACATCAGGCCCTTCTTTATCCTCCACTGTCTCCCAAAGTGTATCCAAACTTACGTTCATTGTTTCTAGGACACTATTTACCCATCTCATCCTCTACTTTCCTCTTCTCTTTTTGCCTTTAATCTTTTCCAACATCAATATCTCTTCCATTGAGTCCTGTCTTCTCATTATCTGGACAAGGTATTTAAGCTTCAGCTTCAATATTTGTTCTTCCAATGAATAGTCTGAACTAAGTTTTTAAGTATTAACTGATTTTGATCTCTTTGCTGTCCAAGGGACTCTCAAAAGTATTCTCCAGCACCACAATTTGAAAGCATTGATTCTATGGTGCTCAGCTTCCCTCATAGTCCAACTCTCATAGCCATACATTACTACTGGAAAAACCATAGCTTTGACTACTTAGACCTTTGTCAACAAGGTGATGTCTCTGCTTTTTATTATGCTATCCAGATTTGCCATGGCTTTCCTTCCAAGGAACAAGCTTCTTTTAATTTCATGGTTAAGATCATCACCTGCAGTGATCTTTGAGCCCAAGAATATAAAATCTGACAATCCTTCCATTTCTTTTCCTTCTATTTGCCAGAAAGTGATGGGGCCAGCTGCCAAGATCTTAGTTTTTTTGATGTTAAGCTTTGAGCCAGCTTTTATACTCTTCTCTTTCACTCTCATCAAGGAGCTTCTTAATTCCTCTTCACTTTCTACTTTATCAGACTTACACTTTAGGAAAATTATTGTGGTAGCTTTGTGGAGGATGGATTGGAGAGGGGAGAGATCTGAAGCAGAGAGAACAATTAGACTATTGCAGTAGTCCAAGTGAGAGGTTATGAAGGCTTGATCTAGGGTGGTAGCTGTGTGAGTGGAGAGAAGGGGACATTTGAGGGAGAAGAAATCAGAGGATCTGAAAACTTACTAGATATATAGATTGAACAAAAGTGAGGAGTCAAGGATGATGCTGAGGTTGTGAATGTAGGTGACTAGGAGGGTAGTAATGCACTTAACAGAAATAGGGAAGTTAGGCAAATAGATGGATTTTTTGGGAAATATAATGAGACTCTTAGACACGTTGAGTTTAAGAAGTTGCTGATGTAGGATTGGATCTTGGGAAAGATACTAGGCTTGGATATAATCTGGTAATCATTTGTATAGAAAAGATATAGAGCATGTCCAGGAAGAGAAGGTAGTCAACAGTATCAAATGCTGATGAAGAAAGGGTGGCCAAGGATGCAATTTCATCCAGAGGGAGCCAAGTATGTCTCAGTAAGTGTCAGAAGATGTAACAAGAGAGGAAACGGTCCAAGATGAGAGGAAGTTTGCTAATTTTGGATCATGAGTTCCAGAGGGCACAGTGGAAGGGATGGGCTGTTTTAGAGTGAAAGATTTTGGGGGTAGGGTTGAGGTGAATGGGAATGAGGGGGCAGAACAACTGAGTTGGGTAGAGAGAGTTGTTCTTTGGCTGGTCGGTATCACTAAAATAGTAAGTGTAATTAGGGAGTGAGAGTACGCTAACAATTGGGGAATGAATTATTTAAAGTATCAATGAGTCCTGCTGGTTTAGTTTGATGATTAGAAGCATGAAGGTTTACTCTCAAGGTTTTGACACAGCTCTTACCTGCTATGTTACCATGTCCTAGGAGGCATCTGGGAGCCTGAGTTTTCCATGTATTCTAGTAGCATCTTAGATTGTCTTTCATAATCTTTCTTGATTTCAGTCATATCCACTCACAGTAGGCATGAGCAGATGGTGGTGTGCTCCTGGCCAAGAGACTTCTGTGTCTCAGGAACTGACCCTCATTTGCTACTATTGATATTAATTCTTTTTTTTTTTTTTGCCATGGAAAATAAAACAAATTGATTATCTACAAAGACTGCAGAAAAAACTCAATTATCTATGGGCTTGGGTACAAGAAAACTTTATTCCCTGGTGAGTCCTATCTCCCCCCTGGGTATCATATAATAATTTCTATTCTATAAAGTTACTTTGGTTTGGGAAATTACTTTAGGCAGGAAAAGGAGTTCTGTTTTTTTTTTTTAACTGTTTCATGTTCAAAGAATTCATCACCTAGAAGCCACTTGCAGGTGCTAAACCTCTTCGTACTCAGCTAGCCTGGTAAGCAGATAGCCTGTCACCTGGCCTGTACTGGAAGCCTTCAAAGCCCAGGAGAACCTGCCAGAACTTTTGTTAGTTGCCATAATCTTTGAAAACCAAGGGTCACTTTCATGGCACAATTAGAAAGTTGAGTAGAACTCTGGCTTTTTTAAAGTCTTTAAAAATATAAGGAAGATTTAACATGCTCTGAAAAAGTAGAATACTTTATATCTTGTTTTGGTAAATTTATTAAGCTAGCACTTTAATGGCTTTACATTGTATTTTCCATACTTCAGATTATACAGGAGCAAGTCTCTGATAGGACTTCTGCTCGTATGGAATTCTTTGAAACAGCAGGTGTTATATGTAGTAACTTTGATTTGTTTTCTGGATAAGCCTGACCCTAGTAGTTCATGTTTGATAATTAGGACAAAATGAGACACTTGTGTGTCATTCAGCAGTTTAAAAAAGGATATTTACTTAGCCATAACAGGAGGATATTAAACAAAGCTATGTATTGAGGACACCTTGAGTTAGTTCAGCTGAGCAAAGCTCCTCTGCCCAAGTTATCCATGGCTTTCCACCAGGCAATCCTAGGGAGCATGTGGAGCACCTGATGGCTGTTTTTGACTCCTGTTGCCAGGAAGTGATGTCAGCAACCCTATGCCAGCCGAGTCTAGAGAATGGTTCAGTACTTCCCCCCCCAAAAAAAACACCCCCAAACCTAGCTTAATTTGCATGGGGAGAGGAAAGTGTTAGAATATTGTTCCCACTACAGTTTGCCATTCTAATAATCTTGTACTACTTATTGAAACTTCACCAATGCTGCACACAAACTAATAGAAGAAATTAAAAGTTTGATGTCTTTTTGTGCAGTTTGTCAACCTGTATACAAATTCAAGTATACACCAATTTATCTGTAAAGACAAAAACACATTTTATTTCTATATTATTTAAAAACATCCAGCACTAAAGTCCCACTTTGATGTTGCTTTATAATATGGAGGTGACCAAGGGTTCTTAAAGGCTCTAACAGCAAAATGACAACTCTGTTGAATCTTAGACAACTATTATTATTGTCATTGTTATTGCTCCGTTGTTTATCCTTCATTCTCGAAGAGAACCAATGACATCAGAGGGATGATGTCTTGACCTGCAATGAATTGGATTTATGTGAGGCAGAGCAAAGTCATCAGCCCCACTCTCTCCTCCAAGAGTCATCAGAATCCAGGGGCAAGACATAGGTCAGGAGGACTGGCAGTGGCCCAGGATGCACTGGGAGACTTTGGCTTTTTCAAGTTAAGATCTTTTCCAGGTCCCAGTTTCTCTGAGACAACAGCCTTTCAGTGATTAAAGGCTAGGTAAGAAATTTGGCAAAAGATGGCCTGGTTTATCTTCACAAAAGAGTCAGTCTGAGAGGGGAAAACTCTCAGAGATTCTGGCCTGAACAGAAACATTTGCTATTTACCTGTTATTGCACTACCCACTACTCTATCCTCGAACCTTTCCAAGATTTCTTTTGGATGAGCAACTGTTAGACAGTAGACTTTCTCTGAGGCAGCTAGGTGGTACAGTGGATAGATTGCCAGGCCTGGAGTCAGGAAGATACTCTTCCTCCTGAGTTCAAATCTGGCCTTAGACATTTACTAGCTGTGTGATCCTGGACAAGTCACTGAACCCTGTGTGCCTCAGTTTCCTCACCTGTCAACTGAACTGGAGAAGGAAATGGCAAACCACTTCAGTATTTTTGCTATGAAAACCCCAAAAGGGGTCATGAAGAGTCAGAAATGATTGAAAAACTACTGAACAACAACAGACTGTCTGTGACACTTAATAGAATACTTTTAAGGTATGTAAAAAAGCACTTTACATATATCACCTCATTTGAGTATCACAACAATCCAGGTAGGTACTATAGTTATTCTCATTTTACAGATGAGTAAGCTAAAGCTCAGAGAGGTTAAGTGACAATATAACAAATGTTATTACTATCCTCCTCCTCCTCCTCCTCCTCCAATATTTATATAGCACTTTTACTATGTGGCAGGCACTGTGCTAGGTACTTTATAATTATTATCTCATTTGAGACTCACAACAAGTCTTAGAGGTAGATGCTATTTTGCAGTTGAGGAACTAGAGCAAACAAAGGTTAAGTGATTTGCCCAGGGTCACACAGCTAGGAAGTGTCTGAGGTCGGATTTGAACTCAAGTCTTCCTGATGCTAGGCTCAGTGCTCTATCCACTGCTCTATCTAGAAAAGCTTTTGGTGTTGACCAAGTGTCTGTTGTTTGATCTCTAATTCAGCTAAATTCTAAGAAGCTGATTACTCTGATGACCATAGGATGATGAATTTTTTTGGCCGCAGCAATTTTTGAAGGCTATTACTAAATCAAAGAGATTGTGATCTCTGTCAATAGTCATAGCAATGAAATCACAGGTACTTGAAATATTGCAGTAATAGTAGAAAAAAATTAAATTTTTTTTTACTAAAAATAGTAAAGACTAGCATATGTTTCAAAATTAATTTAACATGTTTTAAGATAATTCATGAGAGTGGTATATGGTGATCAGATGTTGTGGGTGCTCAGATTTTGGCTACTTCATAAACCAAAAAATTCCCATGGAGGTATAGATTCGAGTGGGCCATCTTTTAAGCTAAGTTCTTTTTTTTTTTTTTACTAACGTGTCTTGGAATCATCATTAATGGCAGCATTTGTATCAAAAATTAAATATTAAATTCTTTGGGAATTTTCATTTTTATCTTTATGTCCATTTTTATATTACATGAAATTTTCTACTATTTTTTATTTTTGAAGGTGGCAATTCTCATTCCTTTTCGTAATCGCCATGAGCATCTTCCAATTTTTTTCTTGCACCTGATACCAATGCTACAGAAACAACGATTGGAATTTGCCTTTTATGTCATTGAACAGGTGAGCCTTTTTATTTAAAGTAGTAGAAAAATGTGTTGAATTCTGAGACTTCATTCATTAAATGGACTAGGATTCACTTTATTTATCAGGGCCACTTGATGATCAAGTGTTTGATATAAAATTGTATTTCAGATCTAGTTTAAATTCCAAGTTGCCAAATTCCTTTATTTGGTCAGCAGCTCTTTAATAAATACTATTTTAAAATCAGAATCTTTGTTAGGTTATAGCCAATGTTAACTTGTAGTGCTAAAATCACTACTGCCTTCCCCATCAACCATATCCCTTAAAAACCTATGTTGTGTTGCCACGTCTACTGACAAACCTTCGCTTCTGAGTAGAATTAAAACGTTCAAAGTGTTTTTGCTCACTTTGTATAAGATGAATACCTGGGGTCTAGATCTTCCTAAGATTCCTTCTCTTAATTACTTTCATTGTGTACAGAATTTATAAGATACCTGATAGTCTGCACCTTTTAGAATATATGCAAGAACTGTACGAAGACAACTACAATTGTTTTCAGAAATACAGACCTAAGTAATTGGAAAAAATGAGCAATTGGTAGGATAAGCCAATATAATAAGTAACAATATTACCTAAATTAATTTACTTATGCAATGACATGCCAATTAAGCTACCTAAGTGTTATTTTATAGAATTAGAGAAAGATAATGAAATTCATATGGAAAAACTTCAACAATCCTGAAAGAAATAATGACATGGGAATGAAGGGGGCCTAGCAATGCCAGATCTCAAACTGTACTAAAAATAGTTATTATTAAAAACAATTGATACTGGTTAAGAAATAGAAAGATCACTCAGTGGAACAGATTAGGTTTATAATAAGCAAGGGTCTCAGTATTTGATACACACAAAGATCCCAGCTACAGGCATAAGAACTTAGTATTTGACAAAAACTACTGGGGAAAATTGGATAGCAGCAATGTAGAAGAATTTAGATTTAGGTCAGCATCTTATACCTTATAGAAAAATAAGCTCCAAATGGATACATGATGTAGACATGTAAGGTCACATAATTAAACAAATTAAAGGAGCATGAGAAAAAAATTGTCTGTCAGATCTGTGGATGATTGAAAAGTCATGACCAAACAAGAAATAGAGATCATAAAAGATAACATGAATAATTTTGATTACATAAAATTAAAAAGTTTTTTGTATGAGCAAATCTGATGAACTAAAAGGGAAACAATTAACCAAGAAAAAATGTTTGTAGCAGATTTTTTCAATTAAGGTCTTAAGGAAATGATTCAAATTTATAAGAAAAAGAGCCATTCTCCAATTGACACATAGTCTGAGGATAAGAACAGACATTCTCAAGGGAATAAAGGTTATCTATAGCCATATGAAAAAATACCCCAAATCATTACTAATTAGAGAAATGCCAGTTAAAGTATTTTCTAAATTCTACCTCACACTCTGGAGAATGGAAAAGATAACAAAATAAGATAATGACAAATATTTAACGGGTTGCGGGAAGACAAGCATATTGTGTGCTATTGATAAGCCTATGAATGGGTACAACTGTTTTGGAAAGCAATTTGGAATTATACACAAAAACTTACTAAACCATGTATGCCCTTTGATTCAGCTAAAACCCCATAAGCTTATATCCAAAAGAGATCAAAGAAAGAAGAAAAGCTTCTTATGCACAAAAAATATTTGTAAAAGCTCCTTTTGTGGTGATAAAGAACAGGAAACTAAGAGGATTTCCAACAGTTGAGGAATGGTTGAATAAATTTGGTATATGAATGTGGCATACTGTTGGGTTATTAGAATTAGGTGGTTTCATAAAGATATGGAATTATGTAAACTAATGCAGAATGAAGTGAACAGAACTGGAACAGTTTGTATCATGCCATCAATGTTATAAAAATGAACATTTTTGAGAACTTTATAAACTGATGAAAAATGAAATAAGCAGAACTAGTAAAACAATTTTTTTATACAATCATAACAATATTGTAAAAAAAAAAATCTTTGAGGCTACAACAACTATCATATCAATACATAATTCCAGAGTACCAATGATGAAAACATGCTTACTTATAGAGAGGTGATGGATTTTGGGTGAAGAATGAGACACATATTTTTTTGTGTACATGTATTGGAGGCGGATTTGTTTTGCTTGACTATGCATATTTGCTATAAGAAATTTGTTTTTTTCTTTTCCTTTTTTTTAATGGGGCAGGTTTGGGCAGGAGAGAAAATAGATTTTAGTTAATTTAAAAACTAGAGAGTAGGGGCAATGCTATAAATGTGAAATGTTTCACGCAATTTCAGATGAGATTACTGTATTATTAGTTTAATTTAACTGATTTATTTTGTTAAGACAGCAACAAAGTGGGAGTAATATGTAAATGTATGCGATATAAAACAAAACACATCAATAAAATGGAAAGTGGCCAAAAAAGTTAAGAAAAGAGTATTTTAGTTTATGGTGTGTGAATTTAAATAGCAAAATACAGAGAGTTCCTTTAAACTTGTAACTGATATTTATATAGTACCTCAGGGTTTATAAAGCACTTTACATACATTATTTCATTTGCTTCTTTAACAACCATGAAAATAAATACCATGTTTATTGGTGTTCCTATTTTACAAATGAGGGTTAAAGAAGTTGCAATCTTTCTATGTCTTGTAAGGATTAAGCATAAGAATATAAACTCAGATCTTTTTTGACTCATTCTCTTTTTTCTATACCAAATTGCCTTTCATAAATATTTTAAATAGGTATAATATATACATACTTTAATGAGCCCATGATCTTATTTGAGCCAATATGACCTTTTCATGTTTAAATTGCAACTCATACATGTCTTCTTATCCTATATAACACTTACCCACCTCCTTCCAGAACTCCTCCATAGTGGATCTGCCTAGCATGTTGGAGCCCTTCTTTGTCTCTAATGTTTCATGAATAAGGGTTCCATACTTGGGCTATCTGTTACCCATATTCTTGTTATCCCTTCTTTTGGGCTCATGCATGACCTTAATGGTGTTTTTTAATGCTACTTTAAAGCAAATCATTTTTGGTATGTGCTTCAGCTTCCCACCATAGCTCTTTACATCGTCCTTTAGGTTAAACACAATTTTGATTATTCAAATATTGTGGTGTTCCATGATTCACAGCCATATAGCTATACTGGGAGAGTATTATGATTCTATATACATGTTTAACTCTACATATTTCTCCCCACATATACATCTTTCTATAATGACAGGATGAATTATCTAGCGGTATTTTTGACAAAATATAATTATAAAAATGCAAGATCTTTTTAGAGTGCTATTGCCATCCATAAAAATAAACACTGTACTAGATTTTCTAGTTCAGAATTGGTCAAATGAAAATCAGACAATAGGCAACTTAAATGTAAATAAATGTGCTTTTCCCATTCTTTTGATTTTCATTTTGTTTGATTTTACTGGGAATCCTGTGGCTGTATAACAGAATCCTGGTTTTGTACAGTGTAGGCAGATGTTTGTATTTTCCTAGCCTATTAATTATGGGGAGCAGTATTTAGGGACTAGAAGACAGTTGAACAGATAAATATAGGTGGAGTCCATTATACAATTTGAAGGTCTAATTATTTTTGAACACTGCTTACAGAGCTGTTGCAAATGTGGCTTGAGCTATAGAAATGAGTAGTAGGTGAATTGGCCTTTATGTTTTTAATGACTATATACACTTTTTGTTTGTTTTTAGGGCACAGGTGTTCCTTTTTTAAATACCATAATTAGTTTTATGTAGTCTCTCTGAAATTTTTGAAAGAGGTACTATTTCAGAAATTGAACCAAGTAACAGAGTGCAGGACAATGCAATGGCACTGATAACTCATCTACTTTTATTCTTTACCCTTTGTTTTTTGATCATCTTTTCTCTGGTCTTCTGGTTTTTTATTTAATCATTTCCCCACTCTCTTCATGTTTTTCATTCCCTTAGATTCGTTCTATTTTCAAATTCTTCATTCTAATTCCTTTTATAATCGATTTGTTCATACTTGCAGAGTTACATCTCTCTTAATGTTCTGCTTTGTCTTTGGCATATCATTTAACTTTACCTCTCACCAACAATCTCTACTCAGATAAACTCTTTCATTGTTGTTATGATAACGATGCTGTCACTACTTCCATGCCTTAGCCCTTTTAGCTTTTATCCCTTTCTTTTCAACATCTATGTTTTTACCTCCTGGAACAATTTAAAAGCAGTTGCTTTTAAACCTCTTAATTTCTTCCCAGAATCATGGCTTGTTATCCTTTTAGATATAGTTTAAGCTCAACATCTTGAATTTGAATATAGTAGATAGTACACATATTTTTTCTCTGTCATTTTTACCATTATGTGGCTTAAGATACCACTTTTCTTTTTCTTTTTTTTCCCCTTCAACCATTATACCAGTTGCTAAAATTTAGCACAGCCTTTCTAAAATGGTGCATTTCTTTCCAAATATGAATGCTTTTTGTGTTTTGAATATTTTTGGTCTTGATTTTTGGACAGCCTCTTTTATCATCTTATCTTTTATTTCTTATACAAAATCTGATTGTCAAAGTTAGAGTCATAAAACTTCAGAGCTGGAAGAGACCTCACAGAGCTCATCTAGCACAACCTTTATTTGAAGGGCGGAACATCTCTACATAACCCATGATAAGCAGTCATCCATTCTTTTTTGTGTGTGTGTGGTTAGGCAATGGGGTTAAGTGACTTGCCCAGGGTCACACAGCTAGTAAATGTTATGTGTCTGAGGTCGGATTTGAACTCAGGTCCTCCTGAATCCAGGACTGGTGCTCTATCCACTGCACCACCTAGCTGCCCCACAGTCATCCATTCTTTGCTTGAAGATTACCAGAGTTTTAGACTTTATCAGTAGAATTCCTCTATTTTGATGAAAAAAATCTCATTTACGAAGCTCATTAGTATGTACCACTTAATGACTTAAGTTTCTTCTCTATTCTTTTTTTTCTTTTCCTTTTTTTTTCCTTATGCATATCTCTGAACTTTACGTCTCACCCTGGCAAAACTCAGGGACTTCTGTCACTTGATCCTTGTTTTTACAAATATTTCTTCTTTTTCTTTCTTAAATTTTGTTCCCCATTCATATGAAGTGTGCATCTTTCCAACTATAACATAGCCAGCTTGTAATATTGGCTTTCACCTACTGTCGTCATCTTCATCATCTTCATCATCATCATCATCATCATCATCATCATCATCATCATCATCATGTAGTTCTAGTCTATTTCCTTGCAGGGAAGGAAACCAATTCCTTCTTTACCTACTATGGAAGTAGCCACAGTTGTCAGTATACTGTGTCACATCCATCAGTCTCTGTTTTTTCTTTCTCTTGCAAATCCAATCCCATATACCATTGCATTTTAAAAAATGTTTTTATTGATGTCTTTTGTTTGTTACATCATTATAGTTATCCCAAGTATCTCTCCCTCGGCCCTTCCCAAAGAACCATTGTATATATTGAAACACATTTTTTTAAGAAAGGGGAAAAACCGATACATTGAAAAAAGTCCCAAAACACAAAGGGGTGGGTTGGGGGTGTTCTCTCATATCTCTTCACTGAAGTCTTCCTTGATCTTTATAATTTTGTCATGTTTACATTGAGTTTTTGGTGTGGAGTACTTTCCATTTACATTGTTGTAGTTACTGTGTATATATTTTTGGCTTTGCTTACTTCACTCTGCATCAGTTTAGATAGCTCTTTCCAAGCTTCTCTTTATTCATCACACACATCATTTCTTAAAACGTATTAATATTCCATTACATTCACAGACTACCTTTTGTTTAGCTATTCCCCAATTGATGGACATGTACTTTGCTTCCAGTTCTTTGCTATTGCAAAAAGTGCTGCTTTAAATATTTTATTTTATTTGAGGACATTCTTACTTATGGCTTCCTTGGTGACCCACTAATGGAATCTCTGGTTGAAAAGGTATGGACATTTTAGTCACTTTATTTGCATCATTCCAAGTTGCTTTTCAAAATGGTTGTATTACTTCATAGCTCTACCAACAATATAGTAGTGTTCTTATCATTCTACAACCCCTCCAACATTGACTGTTCATTTTGAGGTCATTTTTGCCAATTTGCTGATGTGAGGTGAATTTTCAGGCTAACATTCTATTGACACCTCAGAACTAGGGAAGGCAACAGCTTTTACTTTTATGCAGGCAGGTTAACTTGAGACTCAGGGATCATTGTGATTGATTCAGATACATTGGGAAGTAATCTTCTGAGAAATAATCAAGTTGTGATGTGGTCTTCTGTTTGGGCATAGAGTCTTAAGGTGACTATTAATCGTCAGAACCATCTAGCTAGTAGTATGTAGCCTTATTCTATCCACGATCTTCATCATGTGTGAGCTATCAGAATAATTAGACAATGGACCAAAGATTTCATGTATGACTTTTTTGTCCATATTACCGTTTTGTTGAACAAGAAAAAAGCTTATAAAAGTTGTGTGATTTCTAGTCACTACAGGTTTGTGATAGAAGAGCCAAGATGAATGTATGTGATTTCAGTGTTGACCATATTTTCTATTTCATTCATTTGTAACTTCTTTTATTTTTCACCTGGAAATGTTTTAGAACGGTGTTATTTCCATGAGGGCAAATGTCACATAGTAATTCTTCACAAATGTATTAGCACAGCCCTTTGCAATTACCAAATGCTTGTCAAATTTACAACAATATATTAATGTCAATTATCATGCAATACACAGGATGTCCCAAAAATCTTACTACACCTTAAAGCTGCACTATGACTTTTGGGACATCCCGTTTATATTTTAATGTTGTCAGTAGTAATTAAAAACAAACAAACAGGAGAACACCTTTTCTATCATTGTCAAGGGCACCACTATTTTCCCAGTAATCCAGGCCCACAAATTTGTTACAGACCTTGACTCCTTACTCTTACTCCATATGTCCAGTTTATTACCAAATCTTATAATTTCTTCCTTTACAGCATCTCTAGGATATTTCCCCTTCTCTTCACTCACATAGCCACAGCCCTGGGTCAGGCTCTCACTATCTCTTGCATGGACTACTGCAATACTCTTCCAATTGGTCTTCCTGCCTCAAGTTTCTCTCTACTCTAGTTGCCCTTTCTAAAGCACAGGCCTGACTATGTCAACCTTTGCTCAATGAACCCCAGTGGCTACCTGTTACCTCCATGACCAAATAAAAAGTCCTTTGTTTGGCATTTAAAACTCTTCATACCCTGTCTGCTTCCTACATCCTGACCTTCTTATGCCTTACTTCCCTCAAGGACTCTACATTCTGACTATATTGGCCTACTTACTTATAGCTCTTCAAACATGTTCCTCTGTCTCCTATTTCTGTGCCTTTTTTTGTGTGTCTCCCCCATATCTGGAATCATTTGATCCCTCACCATCAGCACAAATCTTACCTTCTATATGACACTTCTTTCAAGTTACTTTTGTATACTTCGTTTATATCTTATATGAACCTAGATATTTACATGTTATAAATTAGAATGTTTGCTCCTTAAGACCAGGGCCGGGGTGTGTGTGTGTGGTGTTTTGTTTTTGTTTTTTGTCGAATTGGGGTTAAGTGACTTGCCCAGGGTTACACAGCTAATGTCAGGTGTCTGGTCTGAGACTGAATTTGAACTCAGGTCCTCCTGACTCCAGGGCCAGTGTTCTATCTGCTGTGCCACCTAGCTGCCCTGAGTAAGGCCTGTTTTTTGCCTTTCTTTGTATCCCTAGGGCTTAACATTGCGCCCTGCACATAGAAAGCATTTAATAAATGCTCATTAACTGACTTTAAAATATCTTTAATAATAGAAAGTAGTGCTGTCAGCTTTTATTATTATTAATAATGTAAGAAAATATAAAATCTCTGTGCCTTTATTATAAAAGTGTTCCACTTTTAATTCCTGACTACATTTTCAAGTTAAAAATAAAGATTTCTGTTGTTGAATAGACTGGATAGTTTGGAAAATTTGGGAAAATAAAGTCCTCCATTTTGATTTGATAGAACCCAGTAGTAACTTAATTAACAAATGGTTAGTATCAGTTAATTGTTCAGACAGCAATGCTTTTATTCAATATCATTTGATGTTATCAGTATACTCAAATATGGTATAGGTTAATTTTGACTAGTAATTGAATGTTTATACTGTGAAATGTTTATTATTTTTATATACCACTCAATCAGGTAATAGTACCTGTTTTAATTTTTTTTTTTGCAATTTTAGTATCCTTTCACTGATGAGTTTTACAAAGAAATGAGTATAGCGATGATTTTGGACTTGAAGCTTTGTAATAAATTTGTTTCCTCTACAGTATGATAAAACCTGTCTATTTTTCTTATTCTTATAATTTGTCTTCTCTTTGGTTTCTCTCCTTAAAGACTGGCACCCAACCTTTTAATCGTGCAATGCTCTTTAATGTTGGATTTAAAGAAGCTATGAAAGACGTGATGTGGGATTGTATAATTTTTCACGATGTGGATCATTTACCAGAAAATGACCGAAACTATTATGGGTGTGGAGAAATGCCACGTCATTTTGCAGCAAAGCTGGACAAATACATGTACATGTGAGTAATATGTAATTTCCTTGGGAAAATGTATCTATAAAATATCAATAATAACTGAATAGGTTTATATGGCTCAAGTCACAGTCAAAGAATTCCAGAGTTGGAAAAGAATTAGTGGTCATGCAGTCAAACTCTTAACATGAAAAAAAGGAAGCTGACATTTATAATGTGCTTTAAAAGATTTGAAAAGAGCTTTACATACATTATCTGATTTGGTTCTCATGACAACCCTGTGAAATAGATGCTATTGTTATCCGAATTTTACAGATTAAGAAACTGAGGCTGAGAGAGGATAAGTAAGTGACTTGTCCAAGGTCACACAACTAGAAAGTGTCTGAAAGAGATTTTGAACTCAGGACTTTCTGACTTCTAGTCTAGCACTCTATCCATGGTTCCACCTAGCTAATAAGGGAAATAATTTCCCTTTATGTGACAAAGTGGTCATTTAGCCCCTCCTCAAAGATCTCCAATGAGGAGAAAACCCAGTACCCTCTGAAGCAACCTACTCCATTTTTGTATAGTTCATAATGTTAGGAATTTTTTTTTTTACATCAACCTTAATTTTGCCTCTTTGCAACTTCTGTTTGTTTCTCTTAGTTCTTTTTCTGGGACTAAACAGAATGAATCTCATCTCTTTTTCTTGTGGTAGCCTTTCAGACTTGAAAAACCACTATCATGTTTCCTATGAGCCTTCTCTTTTTTAGACTAAACCTCTCCAGTTCCTTCAGCTGATTCTCATCTGACGTGAACTCTAGTTAGTGTTCCTAGAACTTAACTATGGTCAATTCATCCAGGGGATCTGTGAATTTGGATGGGAAAATAATTACATTTTTATTTTGATATAATTGTTTTTCCTTTGTGGTTCTATGGATTTTATTTTATGTGTATAAAATTTTTTTTTTCTGAGTAGTCTATAAGCTTTACCATACTGCCAAATAGGTCCATGATCCCCCCCAAATTGAGAACACCTGCTTTTAAATAGCATTCTATAGGTACAGTAGTAAAGAACTTAACATTCATGTAGGACTTCTGTTCAGCACTTTGCATATTGACAAGTCTTGCTTCTATGGGTTGAATCAGCAGGCAACTACAACGGACTAGAATAGACCCTACAGTTGTGTCTTCAGAATTTCCTTCTTGATAACTTCCCACCCTTCCTTGGTTTACTTAGCCTTGAAGAATTTTAGGCCATGAGATCTTCCTACCTTGTCTTTCTTCTGAACTTTTTGCCAGACTGGTTCTTAGCTTTCTTCTACTCTGTCATATAAAATTCTTTATCACATTATAGGACCATAGGACCATAAAGGAACCCAATCATATTGAAATAAAGATGTAATTATTTTCCCATTTAAGTTTGTAGGCCCCTTGGTTCCATGGAACCCAGGTTAAGAACCTTGCTTTAAAGGATAAAGACTGGCTTAGAGAGTTAAGCCAGAAATTCAGGCTGTGAACAAACTTAATGGCCCCTTTTTGTTTTACCAGGAAGCTTTCAAAGACTTGAACCTCTGGGATCTGGGAAATTGACAGATAAGTTATGTAAGTCAATTGCTATTGCCAGTACCTTTTTCTAGGAATGGGAGATGCAACAGGCTTCACTGAAAATTTGGACAAGCAATATTTGACTACTGAAATCATAGCTTCAGTTCTTGTACTGGATACTGGTCTGTGCTGTTAGAGATTGCTCAGTAGCATTATGAAATACAACCTGGACCTGGAATTGATTGATTTCAGGGAAGATTACTGCTGTGTGAGTGTTTGGTAGATCTTGAAACTAGACATTATTTGGCATGGAGGATGTTCAGTGAGGAGTGTGTTACTGGTTATGGAAAGAACATTCTGTGTGAGTTGGGGAAGAAATGACAGCTGGGAATTATAGGGCAGCTATAATTCACCCCCATGCGAATTACTTTGTGTAGCTTTGTAACTTTTTCTCCATATGTGTTGTTTTCCCTCTAGTAGAATGCAGTCTCCTTCAGGGCAGGGACCATTTGGTTTTGCCTTTTCAACAGTACACATTAGGAGCTCCATAAATGTTGAATTAAATTGAGCTTATTTTAGTGGCCCTGCAAATCCTGTCAGAAAGTTCTTCCTCATATTTAATTTAGATCTTTTCTCCTGTACTTTTAAACGTTCCCCTCTTGCTTCTCTTTCTTGAAGATGAAGAATAGCTGGTTACCTATCACCCACACGTTATCTATTCATTTAACTTCATTATTTGGGGGTTAAAATTTCTTTAATATTTCTTTATAGATTCTGGTCATTTCATCACTGAGGGTTTTTCTTCTGCATTCTGTCCAAGGTTTCCTTATTCTTTTTAAATTGTAGAATCCCAAACTTTGTAATAAAGTCTGATCAGCATAGAATATGGGGTTGAAAGAAACATTCCTATGGAGGTCACAGATGTTGTGATTCCTGTTTATAAAAGTCAGTAAGTAACATGCTCAACTACTAAACAAGTAATGAAGTAGGTAATTGGAAAGATCAGTGACTTGGAGACAGAATTGGGTTTAAGCCCTGGCCATGTAACCTTGGGCCCTTTATCTGAAGCTGGAAGTAATACCAATAAAATGGAGATAATAATTCTTACCTACTTCACAGTGTTCTCTTGAGGAAAGTGCTTTGTGAAACCTTAAAGCTATATACCAATGTGACCTGTTCTTACTATTGAAGTTGAATACTCAGTAGCTTCCTAGAGTCAGGAGGACCTGAGTTCAAATGCAACCCCAGACACTTACTTATTAGTTGTGTGACCCTGGGCAAGTCACTTCACCCTGTTTGCCTTAGTTTCCTCATCTGCAAAATAAGTTGGAGAAGGAAAAGGCAAACAACTCCAACATCTGCCAAGAGAACCCCAAATGGGGTCACAAAGAGTTAGACACAACTGAAAAATGACTGAACAACAACAAAAATATTTAAAGGTAAATTTGTTTAGTCACTGTGGAATTACTGCTTGAATAAGCTGTGCTTTTAAACTTAATATACCATGCATGATTATTGTATAAACAAAATGATTTATTCACTTCATGAAGTGGTTTCCATTTACTCCCTCTGTAAAGATTCTGAATGATTTAAAAGGAGTCAAGTGACTGGGCTGATCATTCAAATAACTCTGACTTCAGCCTTGTCACTTGTAACTCCCAGCAGTAACAAATAACTAGTACCCGAGAGCCCTTCATTGATTTGCTTGGAGGAATAATAGAAGATGAAAAAAATTAAAAGGATGAAAAGAGATGCAGGACTCTTATGTGCATAGCAGCTGGATAGAATATTTAACACGTTGTTTCTACCAGGGAAAGGAAAACTTAGAAAAGTAAAGGAATTTTAAATTCACAAACATTTACTCTGCACACAGCATCTCCACCAAAGTCCTACTATAATTCCTCATCAAAGGGGGAAAAATCAGGAAAAAACCTTCAGTTTAAAAAATATATCCATGCTTTTTGTTTTTATATAGAGTCACTTCTGGAAGCACTTTCAGTCCCTGCCCGCTTCCAGATTTAATCATCCCTTGTAAGAAAGAAAATCGAGAAGAAAAGCTAAATATATTGTTGAATATATGCAATGTTAGCTTTTGGCCTCTTTGTAGGGAGGAGGGAATTATGTTTCATTATTAGTTTCTCTTAGAACATTAGGGGTTTTTCAGTTACTTAAGGGTCCAGCTTCCATTTAGGGATCTTTTTATTGTGATATTGCTATAGTCATTTTGTCTATTGCTATTTTGTTGAGGCTCTTTTTTTTTTTTTGGCGAGGCAATTGGGGTTAAATGACTTGCCCAGGGTCACACAGCTAGTAAGTGTCAAGTGTCTTGTCTGAGACTGGATTTGAACTCAGGTCCTCCTGACTCCAGGGCCGGTGCTCTATCCACTGCGCTATATCTATTGATATTTTGATTCTGGATATCTTCCTCTAAGTTCATAATATCTTCCCATACTCCTCTGAATTCTTTATATTGATCATTTCTCGGTGCAAAATAATATTCCACTACATTCACTTAGGTTTGCTGAACCATTCCCCAATTGATGCATACCTACTTTCTTTCAAGTTCTTTGCTTGCTGCTATGAATATTAGACCTTTGTTTCTGTCTTTGATGGTCATGGAGGATATATTCCTAAATGCTATTGACTTGATAACAAAATAAAGGAGAGGTCAATTACACCCACCTGAAGAGGTGGGAAATGGGGATAATTTAATTTATGATTGGCCTTCATCAGCAGAGCAGGCCCTACCTCTTTGGGCATTCTTCATCATTTTGTATTTTTCTAGTAGCTTAGTAAACAAAAGGGGAAGCACAGGACTAAGAGCCATTTTGTGGTTTTCTTTGTTTCATGGGTTAATGTGACCAAAGAATTTCATCTCATAGTAGCCATCCTACTGGTCATGAGCCTTTCTATTTTGGTTAAGCTGGCCTTTAGAAAACATATATATAGTCTGCTGCTGGCCTATTGCTTTTTCATCTTGGTAGAATCTGTTAGCATTTGTTCCCATGTAGGCACTGCCTAGTAGAATGTAAGCTTCCTGAGGGAAGGGACCTTATTTTTTTTTTGGGGGGGGAGTCTTTCTGTTCCTAGTGTCTTGTACATAATAGGCCTTCACTAAATATTTGTTGAATTGAAGAACCCAGGATTACCTTTGTTCCATAATGAGGAATCAGGGAAGGACTTTCCTAGAGTCTGTAAAGTACATTAAAATATCCCTACATTATATACTGCCATTGTTTTCTAAATTTCTTTTTCAAAAAAATAAGAAATAACCAACCAGAGTTTGTGTAGAGACATCATGGCATAACGGGAAAAGTGCTAAACTTGGAGTCAGGAAGACCTGGGTTTGAATCCTGTCCCAGACCCTTAGCACAATGCCTGGCATTAAGTGTTAAGCACTTAATAAATGCTAATTGATTAGTAGTTGGGAGGGAGTCACTTAACCTTTCTAAATTTCAGTTTATTCATCTGTTAAATGGAGATATTAATACTACTTACCTCCATGGTTGTGAGAATCAAATGAGATATTGTATATAAATAATTATATAATTATAACTCTTAATATTATTTGGGAGGAAAAATACCTTCTTCTTCCTCCCGTTCCCATGGAATGGCTTTAGTGTTTCTGGAAGTTTTCTCCAGGTCTCTACGTCATGCTGTATTTTTCAAAAAGTCTACATCTCAAATGTCTGTGACCATTCATCTGTGCTGTTGGAATAGTTCCCATTTCAGCACCAGTAAAATACTTGATTTTTGACCTGTTTTCAGGAGTAGCATAGGAATAAGCATCTGGGCTAAATAAATTTATTTACTTATTCATCTTCATTTTGATTTTCCCCCACTGTAGGCAGCAAATTAATTTGTTTTCAATTAAATAATGTTTCTGTGTTTTATCAATGTAATCAACTGACTGATCAAATAAGCATTTATTAAACATCTACTGTGTGTCAGGTACTGTGCCATGAGCTGAGGATATAAAGACCAAAACAAAACAATTCCTGTTCTCAGAAAGTGTGCCTTTTAATGGAACTGTGCTGTTAATAGGTGCTTAGCAACTTAGATATAATTGTTGATAGACTTGGAAAAGACTTGGAATTTAATTTTAGCACCAAAAAACAAGTAGATACTTTGAACGCTCTTAGTATTCAGGTCTGGAAAAATAACAATATTGCAATTACTTGAAAACTACTATGCTATCAGAAATGATGAGTTCAATGATTTTAGAAAAACATGGATAGACTTGCACGAAATAATGAAGAGCAAAATGAGCAGAACTAAAAGAATGTTGTGTATGGTTAGCAGCAATATTGTTTGAAGAGCAGCTTTGAGTGAATAATTTTGATTATTATAAATACCCAGATTAACTACAAAGGTCATATGAAGGAAGTTACTATCTGCATCCAAGAAAAAAACTGATAATAGATAAAAACTGTGTATAGAATGGTTCTACATATACCCGCATATATATTTGTGTCTAATGGCAGCTATCTCTGGAGGGTGGGGAGGAAATAAAAGGAAAAAAAAAGAAATTTACATGATAACTATTATGTGTTTGAAAGGAAAATCAGATTGTACATAATAGATTTGCAGTTTCATATGCAATCATCTTTTAAAAATTATACTATGTTATGGAAATGCTATATTACATAAATTAAAATTAAAAAGTTATATTTGCTTTTTATAGTTCTATTTTTGTGACAGTACATTTGCAGGGCATTTTCCCCCTCTCACTGTAGTATAAAAATATTCTATTTATTGATAATTTTTAGTTATAAGTTTATATATTTTTAATGCTATTTAAAGCTTTTATGTAGGAATAATAACAGATCTTGTGAGCATTTTTACCTCTTTTATTCTAGCACTAATATCATGAAGATTGATATTATCTTTCATCATGAAAATAAGATTACTCCCCCCCATATCCTGTTATACTTACACATTTATAAGCTGAAAACTCTGATTTGTATGCAAAACTGCTAGGTAAATTTTATTGCTTAGAAGAAATTTTACCTCCTTTCTTTTTCAGTCTTCCATATAATGAGTTTTTTGGTGGTGTGAGTGGACTGACAGTGGAACAGTTTAAAAAAATCAATGGATTTCCTAATGCCTTCTGGGGATGGGGAGGAGAAGATGATGATCTCTGGAATAGGTATGTTGCTTGACTATAGAAGTTCCTCATTTCGTGCAAGAGTCCAAATCTCTTTTCACTATCAAACTAATGGGGAAATGAAAGAAGAAGGAATAATTATCTTTGTCATTTTCATAGCAATCCCTTGTTCAATGAAATAGAAATAGTTCAATTAAGTTTTCCAGAAAGGGAATTTTAGATTACATAAATTGTCTTTTATAAAGTTTAATTGCCATTCTTTGAAAAATATTGGCCTCCTAGATATCATAAACTAACATCTTTAAAGAACTGTTAGAATCATAGATACAACTGGAATTGCCATTCTTTGAAAAATATTGGCCTCCTAGATATCATAAACTAACATCTTTCAAAAACTGTTAGAATCATAGATACAACTGGATGTATCCCAAAGGTGAAAATTGTCTAATCCTCTTATTTTACATAAGAAAAAACTAAGACCTAGAGGTAAAGTTAGCAGAGCCCAGATTCTCAAAGCTGTATTTAAAGATGGCAGGAAGGAGGGATGAACTATCAAAACAGGAGATAATAATCAACATTATTAATAATAATATGTTGTATTCAAAACCCACGAGCAAATGCATTTTTTTAAACTGGTATTGTGATTGTCTCTTTATCTTACCCAGTTTACCATTTTCACTATGGAGGGAGCAGTCCCAAAAGTTTTAGTAACTTGGCTAAATTTTCATAAACTTCAAACCACCTTAACATATCTTACTTTTATTTCAAGGTAATCATTTTCTTACCTCTTTTCTGTATTTGAGGAAAGAGAAGGGGTAAGGAGACATTAAGAGAGATGGAATTTCTTTTTTTCAACTTCTTGCACTTACCAGCCTTTCTTTTTAGATGTCTCTCAGTAACACTTGTACAATTCTATATGGCGTTTTCATATGGAACAAGATAGCAACAAATAAATCTGACTGAAATGTTTATTCAGTATTTAAAAATTAAGACTTACATTATTATCTTCTGGGACATGTAATTAACTTTTCACTAGCTAGTGTTTTTGTTAGCAAATTAGTAGATTGTGCTTGTGTTGAACTTTATTTTTCAAAACTGATAGTTATTTCATGAAAGAAAGTCTCTATTTGTTGGTTTCACTGGTCTACAGAATTAATTCTCAATCCTTTCTTGGTGGATAGAAAGTAGTTTCTCCAAGATTCGTAATGACCTCCTTATTACCAAATCTAATGGTCTTTCTTTCAAACTCCTTGAATATTCTGAATCAATTGACATCATTGACCTCTCTATCTTAATGAAAATCAATCAATAAACATTTATTAAGTTATCTCCTAAGTGTCAGGAACTGTGCTAAGCATTAGGGATACAAAAAGAGGCAAAAGACGGTTCCTGCCCTCAAGGAGCTTTCAGTCTCACAGTAGAGACTATGAGTAAAGAAATACTTGCAAAGCAAGCTATATCCAAGATGAACAGGAAATAATTAACAGAGAGAAGGCCCCAGAATTTAAGAGGGGTTGGGAAAGGCTTCCTGTAGAAGGTGAAATTTTAGTTGAGACTTAAAGGAAGCCAGATAGGTAGGTAGTCATAGCAAAGGAGGGAGATGATTCCAGGCATGGGAAACAGCCACAGAAAATTCCTGGAGTTAAGAAATGGAATATCTTATTCATGGAATAGCCAGGAGGCCAGTGTTAGTGGATTGAAGATTGTGTGTTGGGGAGTAAGTATAAGAAGACTGGAAAGGTAGGAAGTGGATGGGTTATGAAGGGCTTTGAATATCAAACAGTACATTTCTATTTTATCCACTAGAGTTTAGTGGCTTAATGAAGGATGGGCTGGAGTAGGGAGAAACCTGAGGCAGGCAGAACCACCCATAGGCTATTGCAATAACCCAAGTAGAAGGCAACAAAGGCCTGCACTAAAGTGGTCGAAGTAACAGAAGGAGGGAGCATGTTCAAGAGAAGTTGAAAAGGTGAAATCAGCAGGCCTTGGCAACAGATTGGATATGGGATTGAAAGTTAGTGAGGAATACAAGATGATTCCTAGGCTGTGAGCCTGAGGGACTGGGAGGATGATATTCTACAGTAATAGGGAAAATGGTGGCAGAGGGAAGATAATGAGTTTCATTTTGTACATATTGAGTTAAAGATGTCTACTAGACAGTTTGAGATGTCTAAAAGACAATTGGAGATGCAAGACTGGAGGTCAGCAGAAAATTTGGGGCAGGACAGGTAGATTTGAGAATCATCAGCAAAGATTTAGCAATTAAATCCATGGGATGAGATTACCAAGTGAAATAGCATAGAGGGAGAAGAGAAGAAGTCCCAGGATAGAATCTTGAGGGACTCCTACAGTTAGTGTGATCTGGAAGAAGATCCAGCAGAGGATACAGAGGAGTAGTCAGATAGGTAGCAGGAGAAGGTATACCAAAAACCTAAAGAGAAGAGAGTATCAAAGAAAAGAGAATGATCAACAGTGTCAAAGACTGCAGAGAAGTTAGGGAGAATGAGATTGAGAAGAGATCCATTATAACTTTGGAGAAAACCGTTTCAGTGGAGTGATAAGGTTGGAAGATGGAATGTAGGTTAAGAGAGTGAGAGGAAAGTAGAGGCACCTATTGTAGATAACCTTTATAGTTACAAAGGGCAGAAGAGATATGGGACAATATTTAGCAGGGATGGAAGGATCAAATCAGGGTTGGTTTTTTTTTTTCAGGATGGGGGCAACATGGGCATATTTATAGGCAGCAGGAAATGAGTCAGTAGAGGGAGAAATTGAAAGTAAGTGAGAGATGGGGATGACAGAGGGGGCAATCTTTGGGAAAGATGAAATGGAATGGGATTGCTTGAACAAACAGAGAAGTTAGCATTGGTAAGGAATAAGGCCACTTTATCATGTGACACTGAGGTGAAGAAGGATAGAGTGACAGAAGGCATCTAAATGATAGAAGAGGGCAGAAGAGGAAGTTCCTAAAGAAAGCATTAATGTATCCTAATGAAACTCACTATCTTCTTTGGCTTCTGTGACACTATAATTTCATGTTCTACTGTGATAACCAGTCTGTTCCTCTCTGTCTCCTTTGCATATTCTTCTTTCTTCTGAATCCTGAATATGGGCATTCTTATGACCTCAGCTCTCTTCTCTCCCTTTGAGAATTTAATCAACATCTTGACTTCAGTTATCACTTCTATTCCAATGTCTTCCAAACCTATTTCTCTAGCTGTAACCTCTCCCCGCACATCCAAACCCACATTTCCACTTGTTAGATTTTTTTCCACCAGGACATCCTGCCAGCACTTTAAACTTAACATTCCTTAACTCAATTCATTGTCTTCTGCCTGATCATTTTCCTAATTTCTCCGTTTCTGTTCTTGGTATCCCTGTCCTCTCAGTTATCCATACTAGGAACCTTACAAGTCATCTCTTAATCACTCCGAGTCAATCTTCCCTCTGGCTCACCTTGGCACTTTCCATCAGTCGTCAAGTGCAGCCAATTCTGCTTCCCCACTGTAAGTTGAACCTCTTTTTTCTTTTCTGTTCCCCACTAAAATCACCCTAGTTCCAATTCTCATCTCCTCTTGCCTTGACCATTCTAGTCTCTCCCCCTCCCCAACCTGTAAAAGTGGCCTGTGGACATAGTCAATACACTAGGATTTTTATTCTTATCACAAACAGGAACCCAGAGAAGTAAATGGATCAAAGGATTGGAGCCCTAATCTTAGGTCGATACCCAGAGGTTATTTAAACAGTAAACACATTAAAAATGAAGGGAGGGAATGAAATTCATGTTTCTATCCCAATAATCAGACAATCAGTTGCAGAGATTTGATAATGAGTGATCCTCCACCAGACCTAAGAAAGGCATTGAACATAATGTCCCCTTCTATCCCTTGAGTCTCTTACCACAAACCTTGGGTTTCCTCTGTTGTAGTCAGTTAACAACTGAGTCCTGTAATAAATCTTTACAAATTTGTCTCTTTAGTGCTTATCTATGTCAACCCAATAGGAACATAGAACTAGACCTTGTATGTTGATGCCAGCAAGTGCTAAAATCAATCAATTTGTCAAATTTCCCTCCAGCTTTCCCCTCATTACCCTTTCTTACCCCTAGTGTGATATAAAAATCAAGCTGGAGATTGAGTAAAAGCCAACTCTTCCTGGGTGTTTGATATGTCCAGATCCCTGGGCAAAGGACATCCTGCCTAGACTCCCAGAACTCCTTCTGACCCTAACCTCACGACATAATCCATTAGATAATATTCTAGTTCTGTAGGGTTCTCATAAGCTTTGTGGGTTTTCAAAAACCCAGGGTTACTTGACATTCTTCTGTGATCTTTAATGAATGGGGGGTAAAACAGCATTTTTAAGCATTTACTGTATCGAGCACTTTGCTAAGTGCTGGGAATACAAATATAAAAGTGAAACTAGTCTCTGCCCTCAAGGAGTATAACTTCTTTCTTAAAATTTCATTTTATTATCCAGTTAATGAACACTTATTTTCTTTCCCTCCAATCACTCCCCTTTTAAAAGGAAAAAAGAAAAATCCTTATAACAAATATGCATAGTGAAATAAATATACCCCTCTAATTATTTTCCCCCATCATGAATATATGTTTCATTTTTTTATCTTAAATCTATCACCTCTTTTTAAGAAGGCAAGTAGCGTAGTTTATTATCGACACCAACATTGGTCATTAAATTGATCAGAATTTTTAAGTCTTTCAAAGTTGTATAATTTGTTCTCCTCATTCTGTTCACTTCTGTTTCATATGAATCTTCCTAAGGTTTCCACGAAACTGTCCCTTTTGCTGTTTCTTATGGCAAAATAGCATTCCATTGTATTCATATACCATAATTTTTTTAGCCTTTCCCCAAATGATGGGCACATCTTTAGTTTCTAGTTCTTTGCCACTGCAAAAAGAGCTGCTTTAAATATTTTAGGATCAAAAAATAGGGGGGAGACAACTGTAGGAAAAAGGTGGCCAGGGAGGGATATTTTGGTTTGGAAACTTATGAGGATAGTGAGTGCAGCTATAGGAGAGTAGGTTGGCACATCCTTTCCAGGAATTAATAACAGAGATGATTTTATTACAGATACAAAAATGGAAAACTGATGGTGGTGGTGGTGGTGGTGGTGGTAGGGAAATGTGTGAAATTGTACATGTGCAGTTGTAAGATGACTAGCAAAGAGAGGGCTGAGGAGTAATGTAAAGCATTGCTGGAGTCAGAATGTGTAGTGTATAACTGAGGCACCCACTAATCAGGATAGTGGGGTCCCAGTGGAGACATTATGGGGATGAAGAATCTTCAGGACTTGGTTTGAGGCATAATAGCTTGTAGTAATTTAGGTGAGTAGTAATGAGAACACAGAAAAGGGAACAGATTCATGAGACATTTTGGTGGGCAAATCAACAAAACCTTTTAACTGATTGGATGGGAGATATGAAGAAGGAAGAGACAAAGAACCTCAAGATTTCAAACATGGGATAAATAATCAAGTCAAAAAGAGAAGTAACTTGGGTTTTGAACATTTTGATATTGAGATGCTGATGGGATATCCAGGTAAAGATGGCTTATAGGCCTTACAGGTTTAGAGATTGTGAGAGAGTTCAGAGACTGAGCTGTAGATTTGAGAGTAATCTGTAGTGGAGTCAGATGAAGCTTTGGGAGACAATGGGATTGTCAAGGGAGAGAGTCTAGAGAGAGAAGGGCAGAGAGCTAAGAACCATTTTGGGAGAACATCCACCATAAGTTGTCAAGAAGAGGACAAACACAGAGGAGTGGTTAGATGGGTAGGAGGAAAACCAGGAGAATATCACTTCTGAAGCCAAAGGAGAAGAAAGTATTCAGAAACGAGGAGTCATTAATAGTGTTATATGTTCCTCAGATGCCAAAGATGATGGAGTTGGATGAACTTTCAAAGAGTAGTTTCACTAGAACGGTAGGAAGGAAACCAAGGTAAAGAGAATTGGGAGAGGGGATGCAGGCATCGGGAACAGACACTTTGTTTTCAAGAAGTCTGAGAGAAGAGACATGGAATGGTAGGTACATGGGGTAGAAGGGTTGTGGGAATTAGGAAAAATTACATATTTGGAAGAAAAGATTGAAAAGGTGTGAGAAAGAAGGGATGATTTCTGGTGCTCAGTTCTGGAGGAGGCCAGAGAAGTTAGCATCAAGGGAACAGTGGGCTTATAGTTTTAGTAACGAGTAGAGATAGTTCCTCTTTCCTGCAGTTCTCCAGTTCTAGTTTGTATTATAATAGTTGAGATATGTTCTGCATCTGATGTATACTGGCTATGTGACCTTGATAGAAAGCAAATCCTAAATACTGAAAATTAAAGAATTTTTGTTCCTTAAAGTGGTGTTGTGACTGACTATGAATTTCTAGAGGTATAATTGTGATGAAAGGCAGTATGATGTTGTCACAGTAAAGAACTGGCTTTGAAGCCAGGAAGCCCAGGGTTCAAAAGTCCTGCCTTTCACACATACTGACTATGTGACTCAGGGTAAGTCACTTAAACTCTTAAGAGTTCCCTAGTAACTCTAAGACTAATTATTGCAGGGAAAATGTTCACCTACATTGGTAGATGAAACTTTCTTAACAGGAGTTTCCTATACCAATAGAGTCATGGGTCTAGGCTCTATAAAGGGAATTTGTTTTAAGCAGCGAATTACAGTAATCATTCTTTAGGTGGTAGAAAGACAAGTGGTCACGTTCTGTTCTCTTCAGACATGTCCATAGCATACAGAAAAGCTCAAAACAGTTGTAGAAGTACTCCAGATTAGACCATTGTTAGAATGGACCAAATTGTTCATAACATTACAGTGTTCCGATAAAAATCTTTGTTGCATTGAATGTAATTGACCGTTAATACCTTTTGTCTCCTAATACCTGTTGGACAGACTTCCAGTATTTCTGAATCCATTCTATCGGTGGCTATTGTTCATAAATATTTTGCCATGAACTGATTCCTAGCTCCTATTCTATAATTGCCTTTCTCTTTCTATTCCCTCGGCCTTTAAAAAAAAGGAGAGGGGAACATAATACAGTGGCAGTCTAGTGTAACTCACAGAAATATAGAAAGATTCCTCAGACTTGCTTTGCATATTTAAATTGAAAACACAGTTCTGATTTTCATGTGTAAAGTTTGCCTAACTTATATTTTCCTCTCTTCACATATATTGAACTGTAGAGTTCATTATGCTGGATATAATGTGACAAGACCTGAGGGAGACTTAGGAAAATACAAGTCCATTCCTCATCATCATCGAGGGGAAGTCCAGTTTTTAGGACGGTAAGTTCCTATTTAGAAATTTGAATATAAAATGTTCACAACTAGATGGTCATAACTCTATGTGAAATATTTTAAAAGAGTTATTTGTATGTTAATAAAATCCTCAAGAAAGACTTTGTTTAAATATTTTAAAATTACCATTCTTTATAAAATGAAAAATGAAGGAGCAGCTAGGTGGCACAGTAGATGGAGCTCTGGCCTCAGAGTCAGGAGGATCTGAGTTCAAATCTGGCCTCAGACACTCCATAGTTACTAGCTGTGTGACCCTGGGCAAGTCACTTAACCCTGATTGCCTCACCAAAAAGCAAAACAAACAAAATGAAAAATGACACTCTCCCCATTATAATAAAAACATGTTGTATTACAGACTTCAGTTTACTTGTAGTAAAAATGATGATTCCTCAACTTATCCAAAGAAATTCGTAATGCTTCATCAGTTTTTATTTTCTTTCTGAACCTGATCTTGTATCCTCATTTCTCAAAAATGTATGAAGTAAATTATACATCATTCAGTAGACTAGATTGTAAATCAAGATTAGAGGAAGCTCCCAATTTCTGTTCCTTTTGTTTTAGGTCTGTGTAACACTGACATGGTTTCTAAAAAAAAAAAAAGACAATTTCATATTGAGTGTTACAGAACATATGAATCTCAATCAAAGGTAAAGGTGTAAATATAAAACTTATTTTTCTTTATAGATTTTGTATAAATCTGATAAAATTAATGACATGACTAAGAATGTAGTAATTTACCTAGGATTATTACATTGCAAAAGTGCAGCTATTTTGTGTTTTTTTTAACTTTTGAAAATGCAAAAGTTTTATAGTTATAAAGCCAAGATTTGGGCTTAGAAATATTTATGAATTTTAAATTGTTGTTTTTTTATTTAATATGTCAAAGACATCTCATCTTTTCCATGTAAAATGGATCCAAAGATACTGTTCATTGTATTTCTTTGTAAACATTTCACCATATCTTTTGTACTTTTCATCCTGCAGATATAAGTTGCTACGGTATTCAAGAGAGCGTCAGTATATTGATGGATTGAACAATTTAATATATACTCCTAAAATACTGATCAGTAGGCTGTATAAAAACATTACTGTAAACCTCACTCCAGATTTAGCTCCTGTTCAAGACTATTGAAAGAAATGGATCTTATTGCAAGACCAACTGTACTACTGGACTAGAAGCTTGGTGTGCACTGGTGGGAAATATTTATAGGAGCTTTTTGGCTATTGAGAGACGTGTGAAAAAAAAGTATGACAGTGCACTGTATGCCGAAAAGAAGTGCCAGCAGCCAATACTCAATGTTTACAGCATGGAACTATTAACAGTCAAGCCTTCTTTCACTATATTCTCTGTGTTAAGAAACCACTCAGCTATATACATGGATAGCACTGCAGAAAACAGATACCATTGCTTAGGAGTGAGAGCTCTCTTCTACCAGAAAAAAAATTTTATACTAAAAACTATGATTTTAATTTAAGTGAATGCTTTATTTCCTTTTAAAATGTTTTGTAAATATATGTGATGTAAATTTATGTGGTCAGGTAGCTTTTAAATATGATAATGTGTTGAAATTCTGCATGCCCTTATTTGTTTTTTTGTAGGATTTTAAAAAAAATTTGCATGGAAGAACCGATGTAAATTTGTTACCAAACAGAGGTTAACCCTTGTGTGAAATGAAGGAACTGTCAATAATTGATGGCCAGCTATGATAGTAAACTGTTATACTAGTTTTGAGCTTTAGGCCTCCAACCTTTTTTCTTAGATAGATTCATAGCTTTCATCAGATGTTAATGGTAAAGGGAAAGAATGAAGTAGTTCCCTTCCTGCTAGGTTTATGTAATTTCCTTGCTCACTTTCACATCTAGTTTTGCTAAATCACAACTATATTGTTTATGCATATTGCATGTATAACACCAAGAAAATCTTAGAAGTTCTTATATATCATTATATAAAGGACCTCTTATTTTAAGCGTCTTCACATGTGCCACTAGTGTTAGTGTCAGGGATTCTGTGCCTAAAACAATGTTCTCAAGTTCCTGGGTGTTTGTACACCGTAGTATTTTTTTTTATTATTACTAGCGAACAGCACTTTTATTCTTCCCAAATCAAAAGAGCCAAAAAAGTCTTCATTTCAAAGAAAAACCACCATCCACTATAGTTTTTTGTTGTTGTTGTTGTTTCTAAAGAATGAATTATGGGAAACCTTGCAGTGCTTGTGTTATGCTAATCAGTTTGGGGGTTTAAATAAAGAATTAAATTTTCTATTTTGTGGAGATAAATATTAGAAGGAACTATCATATTTTTAAAGTTTGATTCATTCAACATTTTATATATTCAGAAAATTATAGTTGGAAAGGGACCTAAGAGATCATTTAATCCAACTTCCCCATCTTACAGATGAGGACACTGAGGTGGAGATGAATTGACTTGCCCAAGATCATATAGCTAAGGGTAGAATCAGGATGAGAATCCTGGTCTCCTGACTGTTGGTCCAGTCCTCATGTTATCATACCATACTGCCTCTTCTGTATCACTCACTTTAAGGATCACTCATATGGTATTACTGATTACATTTGCCAACAAAAAGCATTCACGGATGGAACCCTGTTATAAAAGAAGTTGTGAGGAAATTGACTTAGAGATGAGTCAAATTATGTCATTCTCCCTCTCCCCCATGACTACATTTAGAAAATGCCTAATATAAAACAGTTCATAAGTAGGTGTTAGTCAAGTCTCTAACACTAGGGTAATAAAAAGGTTGTACTTTATTTAGAAACATGATGTATTTAATTTAAATTTTAAGTGAACTTTTCAATGTGGAAGCAAATTATGCCAACATGCTACCTTTTTTTGATAGCTGTCAATCATAGTCATTTAGTATTTCTTGAACCAAAGATTTTGTTTAATCCCCAAATGTTATGATGAATGTCAAACAAAATGGGTAGTTGCAGAATTAGAAAACACGCAACCTTATTTACACCTGAACATTTGCTTCATGGATTCCTCTGAAAAGATCTATAGTTGGGTCATCTCAGATTGTGAGCATAACTTTAAAGTAGTTTTTGCTCTGGCAACCTTGACAGAACAAAGGATCATAACCCAGGTCTTCTAAATCATAAAGCTGCCTGTAACTTTGAAAAAACAGAAAGTTGGCATAAAGTTAGGAGATGAGATAAATTTATTTCTGTTACGTTGCTTGGAAATGTTTTTTATTTTTTAATATATTTTGTTTTCACTTTCTTCTGTGGCATAAATGTCAGCCAAACTTTTTAAAACAGTTGTTTAAAGTGCTTTGAGAATTTTATTCTCTGGCCATTTTTCTCTTATATCAAATATATTTTCTTCTATGAAATGAAAGAAGCTGTAATGGAAAAATATCAAGACCTACAATGCACTAAGTTTTTTGTTTTTGTTTTTGTTTTGGGAACAAAGTAAGCCTAATTAGTAAATACACTGACAGTGAGGGGATGAGGCTGCAAATGGAAAGAAGAATCAATGCAGGCTCCTATTTCTCATTAAAGAGACATTTTTTTTAGAATGTTCTAAGCAGGTACAAATCTTATAGGTTTTTTTTTTTAATTTTTAAAAGTTGTGAGTTGCCCATGTTCTGGTCTTTTCATTTAAATGTATCTGCTGCAATATTAAGAAAACATAATACTGGAAGTTGTCTGCCATGTTTGTTTGGCCTATGTATGTTTTTTGACATGACTCTTTTTTTCAGTTTTGAAACAATATTTGGAAACATTCAGGTACACGTAGTTGGAAATTGTATGTACCTTTTTGTAAAAAGTCTAGATAATCAATTTTATAGTTAAACCAGTGAACATGGATGTGATTCAATATTAGTGGATCAAACCTTGCCCAGTTGCTTAATTATAGTTAAAAGACATCCTAATTTACTCCAGAGAAATTAAAATAGTATATAAATGTACTCACGTACATCAATATGTTCTTGAAACAGTCAATTTTGCTTAGGCTTAAATTATGTTTGTCTTATTAAAAGAATATAAAGGATATTGTTCAATAGCTTAAATATTCCAAATATCAATCCAGGATTTAAAAAAAAACTACCTTGAGGGTATGATTTTAAATTGTCCTTAGTGCCCACTACACTATAGCAGGAATTAACATAGTGCCTTTTACAAAAAGGAAATGTAATGACTAGTGTGCATACTTGTGAGCAAAGTTTTGTACACGTGGTCTGTCTGCTGCTGAGGTTCTTTTCTAATTCACAATTTAAGTATAAAATTCCATCTTTTTCTGGTTTCTACACGTGACAGAAATAGGAAAACAAACTCATGCCAAATATAGGATATAAAGAACTTGGAAAATCCAGTTTTCAAATTCTATTTCTTATATTTGGTGGGGTGGGGTGATTAATGATTGTACCTTATCCACTCAGTTTGCATGGAAAAGTGATTGCTTATTGAAAGACTGTCTCTATTACTCTCCTAGCCAAATCACTGATTTCCATTTTGAACCAAAATGGAAAAAAAAATCAATAGAACTTCCTCCCTTTTTGGGGAGGATATTCTGACAAGTGAATGCAAAATGTTTCTCATTTTATTTGACCTTTACGGTCTGCATTATATTTCATTTTTATCTTTCTCAACCAAGGAATAGAATACTAGTCTTGTAACAGTGGAATCATGAGTATGCTAGTGAAGAAAAATAAAAAGGATGCAATGGTATATCAAGAGAAAGTGTACTTAAGACTTTTATTTATAAAGGTGTGAAAGGCTTTTACAAAAATGCACTGAATGCTGGGAACTTACCGTGTACTATCATGTTCTGATTTTTATTTTGCTCTTCATGAAAATGTTTGTACTTTTTTATCATTGTCTTTTATGAAATATAATGTTCTAAAGATTCTGTGTGATTTAATTTTTTCTCATAGATGCTTTTTGTTGGGTTACCAGTATGATTTATTCTCATTTTTTAAGCTCCAGATGAACTTTTCTGTGCATGGTCTGATTGACATAAGATATTAACATAAACAAATGTGGGCTATATAGCTCTTTGCTCCTATAGTTTTAATTAGATAAATGGAAAGAGCTCATCTAGATCGTATATCTCTAAAGGGGCATATGATCACAAACCTCACAGTTGGAAGGAGCCTCAGAGGTCAACTAGTCAAACCTGTATGTGGAGAACAACCCCTTCTACAACACTCCTAAAAGTGGTCATCCAGCCTTTGTTTGAGGACCTCAGTCTTAAGAGGAACCATCTGCCTTCTAAAACAGGCCAGTCCACACTAGTATAGCTCTGATTCTTAGGGAGTTTTCCTTTACCTATGCCTGAATCTGTCTTCCTTCAACTTCCATGCCATTGTTCTTAGTTCTTTCTTTCTTTCTTTCTTTCTTTCTTTCTTTCTTTCTTTCTTTCTTTCTTTCTTTCTTTCTTTCTTTCTTTCTTTCTTTCTTTCTTTCTTTCTTTCTTTCTTTCTTTCTTTCTTTCTTCCTCCCTCCCTCCCTTCTTCCCTCCCTCCCTCTCTCTCTCTCTCTCTCTCTCTGTTTCTCTCTCTGTGTGTTTCTCTCTTTCTCTTTTTCTTTTTCTTTCTTTCTCTTTCTCTTTTTCTTTCTCTCCTTTCTCTCCTTCTCTCTGTCTCTCTGTCTTTCTATCTCTCTGTCTTTATCCTTCTTTCATCTATCTATGTGTAACCAGATTTATTATTTCATTGGTATAGGTAACTCCCATGGTGAAAATTTTGTCCACTACTGCAGACAAGTACCTGCTCTACAACTTAACAATCTTAAGAGAATTATCTATGGATCATTGAGAGATTGTGTTTTGCCCAGGTGTTCAGTCTTAATATGTCTTTACCTTCTTGTGAACTTCAGCAAATCAAGTCTTATATTTACTTCTTGGCTTTCACATAAAAAGCAGTATAAATATTTAAGAGATCATTTAAACACCAAGAGCCCCTCATTGTATTTTTTTCCATTGATAATATGTGACAAGGTTTGGGTCTGAACTATGTGATAGCTCTTGTAACATCTAGAGACATAAATGATTGATATGCTAAGTAATAATTATTACATTTCATAGCATTTAATGTTTATATAGTACCCTATGACATAGGTAGTGCCAATATCATTATCCCCCATTTTATAGTGAAGAAACTGATGTTTAGAGAGGTCAAATGACTTGTTCACACTCACAGAGCCATGTCTTACTCAAATATATTTCTTTTGGGCCCAAGACTCTCTAGTATACTATGTTATCTTCCCCCAAACCACTGTCATCCCCATTCTCAAATATTATCACTTTTACACATCCAGATTACCCTGTAGAATAATATATATGTATGTATAATATATATGTGAGTGTGTACACAAAGACACACATATATGTATATGTGTGTGTATACATATATAATTTTACTACTCATAATCCTAATCTGCTTTGATTTGATAGAGCTTTAAGGTTGCATTGGTAGAATGAATCTTTTATGATATTTGGGGTAGGCTGTTTTAACAACCCTACATTATTATTGGGCTTCTAGGAATTACTATGTGGATTCACAGATGCCAACAGGAAAGAAGGCTGCTTCTACTAGACAGAGAAGGAGATGATGGTGGATGGATGCCCATGGGGGCAAGAAAGACAGTCAAAAGTCAACCTGACTTTAACCATAGGGGAAGCTATGTTTTTCTACAGTGTGAATCTAGTTCCTACCTTAGGATTCAGAATGGGAAAAGAGCCTTGCAGTCATCTAGGCCAGTTGTGTCAAATTCAGAAACCTTGGCCACTAACCCTTGCATAAGGATCCCTGCTACTGCATATTGACTTAGAAAATCACATATTAACATTTGTCTATGTTCTTCTTTACTTTTATTTTTATTTGTTTTGTTAAATATTTCCCAATTACATTTTAATCTGGTTCAGGGGGCACTAGGGATTGTTGCTGGTACCAAGCAGCCCAGGTCTTTTGACACCTCTGATCTAGTCTAAGTGCTGCATTTTTCCCCCCCAGAAGCCTAAAGAATTTAACTTAGCCAAGATCACCCAGCTAATATGTATAACAAATCTAGGTCCTCTGACTCCAGTCCATTGTACCATCTACCACACTACATTGCAACAGAATTCCCAAGATTAATTCCTTATCTTGAGAATCCCATGAGATTCTCAAGTTTCCAGCTTCCCAGTGACTACCAAACCTGACAACCCCTTCTCTGATGACTCATGTGAATACAAGTACTACCACCTGAAGGAGGAATCTTCTAAAAATATTGCTTGGGATTATGAACTCCTAGACAAGGAACAAGAGCTCTTAGTTGGAAGGTGGTATTTTCATCATTGCTTCTGACTGAAAGGAAGGGGCTTCAGAGGTGAAGGTTGTATTGGAAATGTAAACAGCCAAGTGAAAAAATGGCATCTGAGAACAAAATATGGATTTCTGGCTTAAAATATAGGAATGATGGATTCTTGGGCATAGGTGAAGTATGCATAATGACAGCTAAATAAGAAAAAAATTGCTTTGAGACCCTTGAATATCGTTAACTAGGCTTTAAACTGAGGACAGAGGGGAGAAAACTATCCATGTACATCTGCCAAACCTGAAAATCAATGAGCATTTATTAAGCACCTACTCTATGGTAGGCATTGTGCTAGATACTGGGGATATAAAGACATACCCAGACATATATATATATACATATATGTGTATATATATTTATGTGTGTATGTGTATATATAATACATGTTTAACAATTCTTGGTCTTAAGGAACTTATATCAGGAGAAACAACATTTACATATATAGGTATATACAGAAAGAAAAAATTTGTAAGTAGCCCATACATACAAAAATAAATGCAAGGTAGTTAAGTACAAACTAGTGAAGTACAGAGAGTACTTATAACTGGGGGAAGACCCTGTAGAAGGTGGTGTTTAAACTTAGGCTTAAAGGAAATGAGAGCTTCATTGAAGTGACAGGAAGGAGGGAGTGCATCGCAGGCATAGGGGATGACCCATGCAAAGACACGGAGACAGAAAATGAAATGCAAGAAGGCCAGTTTGGCTAGAGTAGAGACAGGGAAGTGGAGCAATGCATAATGAAGCCTGAAAGCTAGGTTTGGGCTAGGTTCTGAAGGGCTTTACAGGTAAAACAGAGAAGTTTATATTTTATCCTAGAGGCAACAGGGAGACACTAGAGTTCATTAGGTAAAGAAGTGTCCAACTGCCTCTTGGATGTCTTGAACTGAATATCCCATAGATATCAGACGCAACACGTCCAAAACCGAACTCATTATTTCTCCCCCCAAACTTTCTCCTCTTCTAAAAAGTTCTCTGTTACTGTCAACAGCACTATCATCCCTCCAGGTAATCTTGATGTCAACTCCTCCCTCTTTCATTCCTTCCATATTTAATTTGTTGCTAAGTGCTGTCCACTCTCCCTTTGCGATATCTGGAAAACAACCCCCTGTCTCCCTCCTCTGATTCTCCCACCGCCCTGCTGTAGGCCTTTGTCACTTCACTCTTCAACCAGTTTAGTTTTTCTGCTTCTGATTATTCTTCCTGTCTCAAGTGTCTCCCATTGCAGTCCACTGTTTACTCAGTTACCAGAGTATCTTATTGAAGCACGGGTCTGACCATAAATCCCCCTGTCACTTCCAGGATCAAATATAAAATTTTGTTTGACTTTTTATAGCTTATCATAACCTAGCTTCTTCCCACCTTTTCAGTCTTCTCATATTTCCCTTCCTTTCTCATACTCTGTGATCTAATGACACAGGCCTCTTTGCTCTTACTTATACAAGACATTACATTTCCCACCTCTTAATTTTCACTTACCATTGCACATGCCTGGAATGCTTGCCCTCCTCATTTTTGCCTCCTGGCTTCCATTGTTTCCTTCAAGTCTCAGCTAAAATACCACCATCTTTAAAAAGCGTTTTGAGGTCCCCCTCTGCTTGTGTCTTGTCTCCTAGGTTACTCTTATGTACCTTGTATATATCTTGTTCATACATAGTTATTTGTATCTTGACATCACGCACAACTATGCCCCCCCCATTAGAACATGAGCTCTGTGGGGTCAAAGAATGTTTTTGCTTTTCTTCATATCCCTATTGTTTAGTACAGTGCCTGTTACCTAATAAGACCTTAATAAATGTTTATTGACTGACTGAGTGAGTGACTTAGCTTGCAGCAAACTGAAGGAGAGATCGGAGTGGGGAGAAATTTGAGCCGAGGAAACCAATTAGGAGTCCAGAGGTGATGAGGGCTGGAACTAAGGTGGTGACAGAGTAAGCAAAGAGGAGGGGATGGATATGATAGGTGTTGTAGAGGCCAAGAGTTGGCCATTGATTATTTACTTGAGAGGGAGGGGAAGTGAGGAATGAATGATAATGCTGAGGTCATGAACCTAGGGCACTAGAAGAAGAGTGGTTCCCTCAACAGAAACAGGGAAGAATGGTAGAAGGGTAAGTTTAGGGTAGGTGGGAAGATAATGATTTCAGTTTGAGATATTTGAGTCTGAAATGTCTCTGGGACATCCAGTTTGAAATGTCCAGTAGGAAGTGCTATAGGACTGGAACTCAGAAGAAAGACTGGTGTAGGACATATAAATCTGTAAGTCATATGCATAGAGATACTAATGAAAAGCATGGGAATTGATGAAATCACCAAGAGAGAGAAGAGGTAGGGCCCTAGGACCATAGAGGTGGAGATACCATGTAGACTATTCATCCTCTAAGAAGACAGATAGCAATAATGCCTATGGCCTTGGGGCCTATGTATAAACTATGCTAATAAGTCTGCTAGAGATCTTAAATCAAAAACTCAAATGGATATATGATCTCACTAGTGTGGATATTCTCCTCCAGTACAGCAGATTACAACCCATTCATTCTTGCTGTACATTTCCAACCATAAATTCACCACAAGGGGGCAGTCTAATTTGCTAAGAGCCATCCTTCTGGTCCTTTGACATTATAAGGATACCAGGGGAGCCTGTGGGCTCTCCGTTGGTTATGCCCCACTTTCAGCATATGGTTAGCTCATCTTTTTAAATTTTCAATTCAATTTGAACATTTTTCAAAATGTTAAAAAAAACCCCACATTGTTGACATACTTAATGTTGCTTATCCTTCAAATCCTTTGGTAGTAATATGTCACAGTTTGCTCACACCCACCATGCATCTTCCCATTATATTTTGGGTGATCCTCAAATGGAATTCTTTAGAAACTCTAATGTTCCCTGACTCACAATTCTAGAATATCATTGAAAGAATATTGGTGTTTGAAAGATGGAACTTTGTTTCAGGGAGATATTTGGGATCATTAAAAAAATCTTTGCAATTTCCCAAAGTTGGTTCAGCTTCCTCTTCTCCTCTTGTTCAATTCTGGGTCCAGCTTATTCACTTGTAGTGTCTGTGAAAGATATATACATGTACATGTATATGTATACCTCTATCTATATGTACGTATGCTGATGGATGTGGCCAATCAAATGTCTTTCCAACTACAAATCTATTGTAGGGTATATTAGGCTATGACTGCTTTAATTCATTTTGCAATGCCTGATTTGTAGTTTTCTATAAGGATGTATTTACTTCTTAGAAATTTGTAACTGAAAGTTCCATCATTCCTCTGGAGAACAGAAATGAAATTCTATTAATTGGTAGACAATATACACAAGAATGGACACATTTATACTTAGCTATATTAATAGTTAAGGCCTTTCCCCCATTGTTAGGACTTTTGAGCAGTAGAGGTTTATCTTCTTCTCCTCCTAGAGAATCTGGGTTATCATTCCTCTGTAGAATACAAAGATGAAAAAAAAGTTATAAGCACTTCCATCAGAGGCCTGTGATGCTTGCTTTATTATTACTGTAGTTTGTGCATAGACTATCCTTCAGTCATTAATCAGCCTATTTATTTAGTTTTAATTTCATTTATTTCAATTAAAATCTATTTTCTCTCCCTCTTCCTTTCCACCTCCATTAAAAAAAGAAAAAGAAAACCCTGGTAACAAATATGTGCAGTTAAGTAAAACACATTTACAATGTTGGTTCTGTACACTTTATTCTGCATCAGTTCTTAAAAGTCTTCCCAGGTTTCCCTGAAACTATTCTTTTCATCATTTCACAGCATAATTGAAGTCCATTATATTCATATACTGAAAGTTAAACATTTTACAACTATTGGGTATCCCTTTGATTTCAGTTTTTTCCCACTACAAAAAGAGCTGCTATAAATATTTTTGTAAATAAGGGCCCTTTTCTTCTTTCTTTGTTCATTTTCAGGCACAGGCCTAGGTGGTGGTATTGTTGATCAAAGATTATACACATTTTAGTAAATTTTGGGGCACAGTTCCAAATTGCTGTCCAAATCTCTTTGGACACATTGCCTTGTAAATGGGCTTTCCACCCTAGAGCAGATATTTAGTTACATTACATAATAATTCATTTGGAGAGGACATTGCTACTAATATAACAACTCACCTAGAAAGCTCTCAGCTGCAAAGAGTGACCCTAATTTAATATCATTGTCTGAACTATAGGCATTCTTCATCTACCTGGCTTTTCCCTTGTGAATAGTTAAACCAGTCTCTAAAAGATTATGGATTTCTTTTTCAGGAGTTTTCAATCTGGAGTCCATGAAATTGTTTTTAAAATTATTTTGATAGCTATATTTCAATATAAGTGGTTTCCTTTTAATCCCTCATTTTATTTTATGCATTTAAAAACATTATTCTGAGAAGGGGTCCATAGGCTTCACCAGACTGACAAAGTGGTCCATGACACACAAATAAAGATTAAGTACCCCTGCTTTAGGTGATTCAGAAATATTCTGGAGTTAGATTCAAATAGCCAATGTCCTCTTTAACCAGGAACATGTGGAGGACCTGACCATCTTTAAGGAATCCTTCTTCAACTCATACTCTGTACTGAATCTCTTCCATGGAGGTGGTGAACAATTTTGGTGGGCTGTATGTTTTCCTATCTTATGCCTTGCTGATATTAATAACCAGAGGATTATCAAATAAGGTTTCTGTTATATCTTTAAAGGAATCTTGTTCTAGCCCTGAAACAAACATATATAGTCAAGCAAAACAAATTGACACATTGGCCACATTCAAAAAATATTTGCCTCATTTTACATTGAATCCTTCAACTCTTATCAGGTAGAAGGTAACATATTTCCTCATTAGTCCTCTGGAATTGTAGTTGGTTATTACACTAATCAAAGAGCTTTTTTTTTTTAACATATGAAGTCATGTAAAACATATTTCTACATAAGCCATGTTTGGGGTGGGAGAGAAAAAAGAATGAAAAGAAAAAAGAAACCTTCATTTTGTATCCTGGATCCATCAGTTCTCTATCTGGAGGTAGATAGCATTTTTAATCATGAGTTCTTTGGCATTGTGGTAGATCATTGTATTGAGCAGTTACTAAGTCTTTCACAGTTGATTCTCTTTATAATATTGCTATTAGCATGTACAACGTTCTCCTGGTTCCATTCACTTCCCTTTGCATCAGTTCATATAAGTCTTCCCGGGTTTTTTCTGAAACCATTCCCTTCACCATTTTTTGGAGCACAATAGTATTCCAAAGGAGTTTACTTTTAATAAAGAGACAAGAGCACTCATATAAGGACATACAAACTAGCTGCAAAATCAATATAAAGTCATTTGGAGGGAACTAGCAACTAGAGAGATCAGGATAGAGTAGGTAGTGTTTGAGCTGAGCTTTGAGGGACACTAGGGATTCTAATAAGTGGAGCTGGAGGCAGACTGCAAAACCAGAGGCAGGAGATAGAATGCCACACCATAATGGAGGAATGGTACTATGGTAAGCTTTCACCTTCAAACATCTGTCAGCAATGGGATTTGAACTCACACACCTGAAGAAGATAGGATTCCTGAGTTGTTTTTTTCCATATAAAATATTTATTGTACTAATGTCTGGAATACAAGAACTTAAAAAAAAGACACCTCAACTCCAATGCAACAGTGAGATAAGTCCTCCCTTAGAGCCAACCAGGAACGGTTCCCCAGGGAGCACTGCTATGTACTGCTTATATGTTCTGCCCCTCTCCACTGCCAGCCTCAGCTGGAAGAAGCCTGAGGAATCAGAAGCATTGAGCCCTTACCAGCCTCTAGTAAGTGTCTGAGGAGAGAAGGGGTGTCTCAGTGGCTCATCTGTGACCCAGGAACTTAGGAGCATTGGATTGGGACCTACTGGATTCCAATTCACTTTAGGGCTGAATATCTAGGTCAGGAAGAGGAAGAATGTAAGGGGGGTTTTGGAGGTTGGCTCTGAGTGGGGTTAAAAAACAGGTACATTATCCAGCATCTCCTTCCGAAGCCCACTCTTCTTGGATGTCCTTTCTCCACTTACTGGAGGTTGCTACCCACACCTACAGCCTTGGCTTTGCTCTTGCCCTGCCTGGGCTTGAGTTTATCTTCCTCATGGTCATCCACCCAGACCTCATCTTCATCCTGGAATTCCAAGGTCTGCTTCCTTGCCCTGCTGTTAGTAACCTGAGATCTGCCCAGGCAATCATCATTAGCTCCATGATTTTGGGTGGTCCACTTTGCTAGGATATTCATAAGCATCAGGGCCCTAGAGCTGCTTTCAGACTGAGAAATTAGTCCTTCCTTCTGTGTCTGGTTTGGAGGATGAGAAGCAGAGCAGGGGATCTTCAAGAAGGTGGGTCTAATGTTTTTTCTGCTAACTCAGAGAAGGACAGGAATACCACTGGCCTGGTGCCAGTCTTGGACCACCGTGTTGCTTTTCAATCCAGATGTAACTGTTGCTCTGGGCCACTCTACTCTGAGAATCTGGGAAGGGCAGGCCTTATGGTACTTGGCACAGAGACAGGCATTGTAACACTCCTCGATGGCATCTTTGTAGCTCTGTTTGCTAAGGAATGCCATCTTCCCTACTACTAAGCATCTCTACGTGTCCTCTCATTCAGTCTCAAGATGTTAATTTTTTTCAAGTTATTTATTTTTACCCTGTTGTTGACATTGTATAAACTGTTCTCCTTCTTGTTCACTTCAGGCTGCCATGGTTCATTATAATCCCTTTGGATCTCTTCCCATCATAATTTCTTATAATAATATTCCATCACACTCATATACCATAATTTGTTCAGTCCTTCCTCAATTTATAATAACCCCTCAGATTCTCATTCTTTGTCACCTCAAAAAGAGCTATAAATATTTTTGTACGTTGTTAGAGTTTGTTGTGCTTAGGACTAAGCCCTCCCTTAAACTGCTTCCCTCTAATTCCCCCTTCTTCCCTTCCCATTCTATTCCCCATTGAATGAAATGTCTTTCTATAACCAACTGTTTGCATGTATGTATTTGTGCATGTGTGTGTATTCTTCCCTTCTATGACCAGTTCAGATGACAGTGACGTTCAAGTGGCAGCTGCTCCTCTCTGCTCCCCATTTCTTGTTTGTATAGGTATTTGCTTGTGCACCTTGATTATGTGATAATCATCCCACTCAGTATATTCCTCTTCCCCTCCCTTTCCATTCTTCTCTTAAGACCATCAAGACATAACAGAACCACTCCCAGGCCTTTCTAATTAGATTTCTTTATTGACTCCTGATAATAGGGTTCAGAGGGAACACATGTTATCTTTCCCTATTTGAATGTAGGCAGTTTATTCATGTTTAATCCCTCATGAATGTTTATTTGTATTCAGCTTTTAATGTTTTGCTTAACTCCTGTTTGAATTTCAAAGTTTTTACACAGCTCTGGTCTTTTCATCAGGAATGCTTGAAAGTCCTCCATTTCATTAAAGATCCATTTCCCCCCTGCAGGATTATACTCAGTTTTGCTGGGTAAGTTTTTCTTGAATGTAAGTCAATACCCTTTGCCCTCTGAAATACCATATTACAAGTTTCTGCTCCTTTGTAGAGGTGGGTGATAAATAGCGTGTGATCCTGACTGTGGCTCCTCAGCACTTGACTTCTTTCTTTCTGGATATCTGTAATATTTTTCTTTGACATGGATGCTCTGGATTTTGGCTATAATGTTCCTGAGAGTCCCTTTTGGGATTTCTTTAAGAAGGTGAGTAGTGGATTCTATGTCCTCTTTTCTCCCCATATCTAAGAGATCTGAGCAATTTTCTTTTAAGATTTCTTGAAATATGATATCTAGGCTCTTTTCTTTTGTTCATGGTATTCAGGTAGTCCAGTGGTTCTTAATTTTTTTCTCCTTGGTCTATTTTCTAGATCAGATATTTTTGCTGTGGCATACTTTATATATTCTTCTATTTGTTCAGTCTTTTTACTTTGTTTTAATATTTCTTGTCTCATGGAATCATTGGCTTCTACCCAAACATTTTAGATTCCAGGGAGTTTGCTGCAAAGCTGTTTATTTCCTTTCTCATTCTGTCTTCCATACCTTTACTTCTTTTCCAATTTTTCCTCTGGCACACTAATTTCATCTATAAAAACATTTTAAAATTCTTCCTTTAGCACTTGATTCATTTATTCCACGAATTCTAGTTAAATTTGTACCAAAGCTGTGTTTTCCTTTGAGGCTTTGCTTGTAGATTTTTGGAGTCATTCTTCTGGATTTATCTTGAGAATCACTATTACCATAATAGTTTTATATGGTGATATTCTTTTTTCTTATTGATTGTTTGCTCATTCTTCCAGACTTCTTGCTGACTCTGAAAATCATGTTAAGGCCAAGCTCTGCACTCTTCTGGAGGGAAAGTCTGGGCTAATCCTTCCATTGCTTTCTTAGAATATTGAGTGTTGTGTTATTCTAGGATCTCAGAAGCAGTTCTGGCTGGAGATCAGCAAACTTTCAGTGGTCTCCAAGTGGTCTGATCCAGGGCAGAGTCTGATTGCTTAGACCCATACCCAGATCAGGAATTTGCAGAGCTTAGACTAGGGGGCCAGCAATGATGTGTGTAATGAATACAATACATTACTAAGTTCTGGAGATATGGAAAAAGCCAAAAAACCCCACAATCTCTGCCCTCACAGAATTCACATTCTAATGGGTGGAGACAGCAAACAATTAGCTGTTCATAGAATTTATAATCTCAGAGGGAAGGAATAGAAGACATAAGTGGGGTTTGAGCTGATTCTTAGAGAAACCAGGGAAACCAGGAGGTGGAGGTGAGGAGGACATGAGGGACAGCCAATGAAAAGGCCCAGTGAATGTGAATAGACTATAACATGTTACCAACAAAGATTCCTGCTTTTTCTACTAATTAACTGTGTCAGTTTGAACAAGTCACGTGTTTATTCTGTGGCCTCATTCTGTGGGGCTTGATTTCTTCTGTGAGATATAAATTGAATGGGAAGAATGATGTAAAGGATATTATCAGAGAGATATATGACCAAACAAAGGACATGGGATGGTCATATAGCACGATAGAGGGATGGACAATATGAATGCTCCATTGCAATCCATGGTAAAGACCTAGAGTTCTGATTGGTTCTCTGGTTGGTTCTGGTACATATCCTTATGTTTTGGTTGGTCTTCTTCATCAATGCTTTATGTGACTGCTTCCTGCCTTGCAATTGTGGTTATCACTGATATATGGATTTTTGTCTCCATGAGTAAGGCTAAGTGATAGACCTTTGGGGTAGGATCATATCTATTTATTGCTTATTACATATTGAAGCTATCAATGCAAACTCTATTTGTGGAGAATCCCTTCCTAAGTCCTTTCATAAAAAGCCATTTAAAAATAGTGTATTATTATCTGTTGTACTTGTATGTTAAAAGTTAAGTTTTCTTTGAACTGTGATCTCCCCTTTGTAAATTTTGCAAGCAACTTTACTGGATTTTGGCTCCTGTCCACTCTAAGAAAATGGAAACTTCTTCCAAGGTCATTGCCTTTTTTTTTTTTGGTAGGCAATGGGGTTAAGTGACTTGCCCAAGGTCACACAGCTAGTAAGTGTCAAGTATCTGAGGCTGGATTTGAACAACTCAGGTCCTCCTGACTCCAGGGCCAGTGCTCTATCCACTGTGTCACCTAGCTGCCCCTTCCAAGGTAATTCTTAAGGTAATTGTTAATAACTGCATTAGGCAGGCTGTCCATCCAAAGTTATTGAATATGTGTCATCCTTAGGGAAATTATGAACACCTTACTATTACATACCTCCTATCCCAATAACAGTCACTTTTGTCTAAGGTCACTGAGGGTATCGAATGTATATCAAAGCCAAGTTGGCCAAAAGACCTATCATGAATTGAAAAACACTGTCCAAAGTCTTAGCCATGTGTACGCTGGCCAATCAACTGTTCCTAAAACTTCAAGGTTAGATTTAGTTGAGAATTTACTAAGTAATGCCTGAAGAAAGGATTTTTCTCCATATAAGCAAAAGTAAATCACCCTCAAATCATACTCTTTTTCCAGAGATCAAGGTTGCTGAAGGTTCACTGCTTGTCTATTTTTCCCTCAATGCAGGATCTAACAAGAAAGCACCTTTCTTCATTATTTTGGGATATGGATGGGTGGGTTATGTCCTTTAACAAATTCCACTTGGATTGGTAAGAGATGCACTGGGTCTTGCTTTCATTTTTTTTTTTTTAGTTGTAGAGTAGGAACACTTACCACCTAACTATTGGTTTAGAGAGCATTATTACTTGCTAAATGTTAGGAAATGAACAGGGAAGATTGAGCTAGCCTCTAAATTCATCCTCTAATCTCAGAACACCCCAAGATGTTGGGTGGGTCAACAATGAAGGACTCATGGGAGCGTCTTGACAAGAATCAACCCAGATGAGGTATGCAAGAGGTGTGAGCCACAACTTTGAAAGGAATACTCCTATTAATGAGAACCATTAAAATGAGCTTCAAAGTATTATTGCATTGCACTTTGTTTCTTACCTTTTATATAGAATACATTTTATTTGTTGATATTTCTGATAGAGTCATGTTTCACTGAAAGAACCTTTCTTTTGATGTTCAAACTGATGTCAGACATGCCAACATTTGATATTCTGAACGAAACTACACATATAAAAAGAACCATCCAGATTGAGTAAGGATACCTGGACAACAAAAACAAGTTAAACAAAAATAGTCTTCCCTTCTATTATAGGTAGACATTGAAGGGGATTTATTTTGGTTTTCTTTTATAGACACCCCCCTTCCCTGCCTGCAATCTGAAACAACTGAAAACTTATTTAAAATAAGTAAAAAATTTTGTGTCAAGACACTGCTCTCTAGTTCCGTTTTCTGTTTTCAACTGTTTTAGTTTTAGGTTCTTCTCATGCCCTTTTAAGGGATCCTCCAGCAACACTATTTTCCTGTTCTTCATAACTATCATATTTTTTTCTTGTCCTAGAGTTGTTTGTTGATATTCAGTCATTTTCAGACAGGTCCAATTCCTCATGACCCCATTTGGAGTTTTCTTGGCAAAGATATTGGAGTGGTTTGCCATTTCCTTCTGTGGCTCATTTTGTGGATTAGGAAACTGAAGCGAACAGAGTTAAATGATTTGCCCAGGATGACACAGATAGTAAGTGTCTGAGGCCAGGTTTGAACTTGGGAAGATGAGTCTTTCTGACTTCAGGCCTGGAGCTCTATCTACTGTGCCATCTAGCTGCCCATGAATTGTATCCCCTTTAATGGGTATACCTTTATCACCTCTTCCTTTTTCTTTAAAATTTTGACCTTCTGAATGAATTCAATTTATTTAGGGATTCCTGTGCATCCTCAATGATTCTTTTCAAAACTTCTTTCTTTGTCTCTTCTTTTAACAATCTCCATGTTACAACTATGGTTTTTACTTTTGTTCTATTATTTGCTGCATTATCTTGGTCCAGTGCTTCTTTTGCCTTTTTTTTTTTTTCTGATCCAATTTTATTTTTTAAACAACAGATTTGGGACATGGTAAGAAATTGCTATGTTACATTTTCTTTAAAAAATCTGCCATGTTCTACAGAAATGGAATAAATAAATAGGATTTTAAAAGTTCAAAAGTTTATATACATATTTATAAAAATAACTGAATTAGAAGAAATTAAACAATGCTGAGATGTCCATGAAGAGGTCTGGATGAGGAAAGGCACCTCGTTCCATCACGGGAAATAAAGACCACAGTTGTTAATAAGCAGCCAAAGCTTTAGATCTTGAGAAATAACCTTCTTCTGGATAAATGTTCTGAGAGAGTACTTAACTGACTTAGATGGCAGTTGGAGCATTCAATTCCCTGACCCCAACACACTATTAGAAAGCATTGTTATCTTTCAGTAGGACTGTGCATGAGGGAAGTGATCCAGGCCACTGAAATTTTAAAGGAAGTAAAAAGTTAATACTCTGCTCTTTGAGCTAACTTTCAGTACTGATAGCACAGATCCATAAACAAAGCTTCAACTAAAGTATCTATTTTCACATCTTGCTCAAAGTCTTTATGCACAGTGCAATTTAAAAGAGCTACTATATTTCACCTTAGATGAAGCTACACACACTTCAAAGGTTAGAGAAATCTGATTCATCTTTTCTCCATCATATAAAGTTTACATAACATTTGAAAACAGCACTAATGTTCATCGAGGATAGGTTCTACACAACAGCAAAACTAAAGTTACAACAATCATAAGAGACTTCTTTTAAAATAGAGTACCACAAAACAGAGTACCTTTACCTCAGTCTCTTAGAAGTTGTTACTTGCTAAATGTGCTTTACATCAGCCTCACTCAGGTGACAGATACTTTTTACCTAAATTTATGCTCTTTATCCACTAATCTCTCTTTTCTGGATTCTGGATTCAAATCTATTTGGACATATGAAGGGTGTGATTTCTCAAAGACCACCACACAAATTTAAAGTTAAAGGTAAGGAAACAATGCAAATAAACATTCAGAATAGAATTGTGTCCACAGCAGAAAAAAAAGGCAGGGGAGAGAGGAGAAACATATGAGAATAAGATGGACATTAAAAAATTCCGTGGTGCGGCAAACCGCAATTGATGCTGCGGCCTATCTATGCCACCGGATAGGCCTTCATTAGTGCGTACTCTTTTCACTTGGTCCGGGCTGCCCAGATGAAGAGGGCAGCAGCCATGAACTGCAAGGGGGCTGAGATGCAGGCCAAGCAGAAGGACCAACCAAATTCACCCTTTACATTCTCAGGCAGCTGCAGCTTCTGATGAAGTAGTTCAATACCAGCAACATAGCAACTTACTGAGCCAAGCGTACCCAAAGCTGCAAGGAAATGAAGGACTCCTGTGGCAATAGTTGGATACAGACTCCGGCAGGCACAAGCACAAAGTCCAACCAAAGCCCCGAAGCACATCAAACCTAGGCTAACAAAAGGCAAAAGGAACTGGCAGCGCCAAAGAGAGGTCCGGAGTAGATCAATCCCAGTGTTGTGGTTTCCAGGCTCTACATACTTCTCCATGAACTGCTCTGACAGTGTAAAACTGAAACATTCTGGGATCCAGTCAGATGACTCTGTCTTTTCTGGAGAGCTATACCAAGGTGTGCTTTTGTTGGGCACAGTGATGCACCTTCTCCACAATCCACTGTGCCATTATACCGGAAAAGTAAGTCATTATAAGACTTTTCAAAAGGATCGCTGTCAAAAAATTCATCCCTAATTTTGTCTAAATCACTGAAATTTTCTGGTGCTGGACTTCGATATTCATACCAGAAATCTGTGCCAATTGATGCTGCCATATAGATGGCAGAAATGAGGCTGAGCACACAAGCAATTACCAATGCTGTGGCGAAACGATTATCTGTCCTGGTATTCAGGGGGTTTTTTTGCGCCCATCCTCTCGGGTGGCCAGCATCCGCGCTTCCTGCAGCTTGTCCCGCGGAGGCCCCGCCTCCTGCGCTCCTCCTCTGACGCACTTCCTAGCCGCGCCCTCTTCTTCCTCCTTCCCTCTTGCCTTTTCTTGAAGTAGGTTTATTCCCTCTTCTGCTCTTCTGATGAAGTATATCTACTTTATTTCTCCATGATTAGAGAAAAGTGTGTAAAAATCTTTTCTACAGGCTTGATCATTTAAATCACCAGAAATTTTTAGTAGATATCCAGTCTTTTCATCCAGGGATTTCAATTCAGCATCTTTTGCTTTTTGCTTTTGATTAGCATTTGCTTCAGCTTCTACTTTTCCTTTTCCTTCCTTCATTTCTTCCTTTTTTTTTTTTTTGCAAATTTATCTTTCTTAAAGAGTATCATCAGCTCTATATCTTTGTATTTTTTCCAGGGGTTTTTCTAAACTTCTTGGCAGATTCAACACTTGTCAAACAGTAAATATTGCTCCCTTAAATGTTTTATGTGATATTCTCCTTATTTGAATATTTTATATTTGACCTTTACCTTGTAACCGTTCTTTTATGTCATCAAGCGTTGCATCTATTAGAAAACCTTTAACATTGATTGATCTATTTTTTAAACTTCATTTTTATACTCCTCTGTTACTTCAGGGTGGGGTTTACTTGGAGATCTTCTGATTTTAGTTTTATCCCCACTAACTCCATGAGTTCTACCTTTGATTTCTTTAGAATACTTCTTATCACATCACACTCTTTGTCAGTTTGCTTAATCTGTTGAATTTGATCATCCATTTTGATCTGTTCCTTTAAAAAATTTTTCTCGTGGGAGGTTAAAATCATCAAAATAGTATTCTTTTGTTGGCAAATTCTGAACTCTAGATCAATCATTTTTTCACTGTCACCCTTCCCAGCAATTGAGGGAACCTTGGAACATCATATCCATGGCATAGGGGCCCCAACTACCTGGCCCCTTATTCCCACTCAGGGGCTCTGATGCCCACAGATTCAAGGATCCCAACACTAGCCCTTCAGCTTCTTCCTGGGCCCACAGCGGGAGAGAAGCTGGGATCAAGGGACCCAGGAATAAGAGAGAGGGATCATAGCTGAGGAGGGAAGGGGAGCTGGGCAGGCTCTTTCTGCAAGACCTCACTTTAAAAAGTTCCCTTCCCAAGGAGTAGCCGGAAGCTGCAGCACCAGGATCCTGAAAGTGAGGAGCCCTGAGGTTTCAGTTTGGATTCTTGCACAGTGCTCCAGAGAAACATTACCAATGACCATTAAATTAACTGAAGTGATTTTAATGTGTTAATTTTTAAATGAACAGAGAGCTGGTGAAAAGCTGTCTATCCGAAGGTTAGAAAAGTTATTACTGGAGATATCATTGTTCACTTAAAGAAAATCAACTTGTCAAAATCCAGCCTTCTAAAGCAGATACATTAAAAGGTGATTATTTTACATTATAAAAGTATTCATTAGAGATCCTTAAAATACGTGTTACACTTAAGTTTTTATTTACAGAGCATTTGACAGAGAGAACTATTATTAGATAACAGAGCTATTATTAGGAGCTACGGTCAGTGAAAGACCAATCAATCAGAAATTAAGATAAACATTTTGTAGATGAGAGCGTAAAAATTGGAAATTATATAGGATAAGTTTAAATATGTAGATTTATGTTTTGTTGTATAAGTGGAAAGAAGAGGACAGATGCAAGAGACACTGAAGAGGTAAAAGAAACAACACTTGGTGGCTGATTGGCTTGGGGAGTCGGCGGTGTTGGAGAAGGAAGAGCAAAGAATGACTCCACGATTACAAAATTGAGAGATTGAAAGAAAGGAAAGGGGAGTTTTAAAGGGTGGGCATGCTCAGCACAGTTCTTGACACATAGTGGGTGCCTAATAAATTTTAGTTGACTGTTGACTGAAATGTTGAGTTTGAGATGCTTATGGAATAACTAAGAGAACACAGTCCAGTGGAGTAGTCGATAAAGTGGGAATTCAGGGGCAATTATGACTAGATGTATCAAGATAAGGAAACAATCCAGTTTTGTGGAGTGTAGCTGACTCACAATATGCTTAGATAGCTTCAGGTTAAAGCTTTAGAAACATAATATTAGATACCTTTATTTTTCTTTAAACAACACTCTTTCTGATTCACTTCCTCTGTATCCCATTCTGCTAAGAGGTGCTGTAACCTGGCAACTAATTTCTACCTCTAGATGCATACATTTCAAATGCTAACGAATGGCTCAGTTTTCTATATGCTTTCCACAGCGTTTGCCACACTGCGGAACATTATATCCATGATGGACTTAATGTCAAATGACAAACTAAACTGCATGGGATCCAAACACCATTAACCTTGAACAGCACAATAACCTATGCTTATGGAATTGAGTTTTTACTTCTACTTTTTCGGTATTATGTAGAGTTATAGATCCACTCCATCTCTTCTTGGCAACATTTCTTGAAATAAAGCAAAATGTAAAAAAAATCCTTCTTCCTTACTTCCTGAATTCTGATCGGTGAATAAGAAGCAAGAGAATAGTAAGGGGATTTTTTTTTTGGTGACCTTTATATATGTTTTCAGGAGCAACTTAAGATTTAATGAGATGCTGACAGGAAGGAGGTACAAAGCCAGGAGTCAAGGAAGCTATAGCACTCTTTGAATATAAATCAGGAAATAGTGGGGATTAGAATCAGGGATGTAATTGGAGAAAAAGTAAGCAGAATGGGAAGAGACAACACTGCAGTATTTCAGAAAAAAGAAGAAAATAATACAAATAGTTTTAAACAGGGCTTAATTTTTCTAAAGTATTCTTCCTAGGTACCAGGTCATAGTGTTAGAACTCAATCCTAAGAAATCGAGCAATTGAGCAGTGTTTAATAAAAACTCTCTGTAAACCTGATTATCTTTTAAAAGACTACCTCTATGGTATTTTGCACACAGAATATTATTTATGGAGATTAGTCAGCAATGCAAGAGAAGCAACTTGGAACATTGGAAAGAGTTTTGAATTTGTAATCAAAGGACCTAGGTTCAAATTCCTTCTGACCCTTACTATCTATAGTATGTAACTTTGGACAAATCATTTAATCTCTTTGGTTCTCAATTTGTTCATCTGTAAAAATAAGAGAGTTGGACTGGATGACATTTAAGATTCCTTCAGATTCTAAATCCTATGACTCTCTAACCCATAAAGAAACTCCTCCCACCAAAAGGTATTCAGAAAGGAGATAAAAATATTTTGAAAGTCATAAAGAGGAGAGAGCATGGAGTCAGGAAGATCTGGTTTCAGTTCCCTTTTTAAAAATTTACTAACTGGGTGACCATGGGCAAGATTTTAAACTTCTGTAAGTCTCAGTTTCCTCATTAGTAAAAAGGAGGATTTTCTATATCAGATTGCATGTGGGGAGAGAGGTGGGGAAGGAGGGGGAGAAAAATTTAAGACTCAAAGGCTTATGGAAGTGATTGTTGATAAATCAAAATAAATTAATAAAAAGGAAGGTTTTAAGAACTGTGTTATCTACCTCATAGAGTTGTTGTGAGTGTCAAGATGCCAAAGAACATTTATCCCCCTTCTACAGAAAGGAAGACCCTGGGAAAGTCACTTGACTCTGGGCAAATCACTTAATTCTTTTTGTCTCAATTCCTCATTTATAAAATGAACTGGAGAAGGAAATGGCAAAGTATCCCAACATCTTTGTCAAGAAAATCCCAAATAGGGTGATGAAGAGTTGGACAGTACTGAAACAACTCAATGACAACAAAAGAGAAAGGAAGATATAAGGACCAGAATGATGTCATTTTTTTCATCTTTGTATCCCCAGAAGCTAGACATCATACAGAGGAGATGTGTAAAAATGTTTGTAGTCTGGTTGCTCAAATTGAATTGCAGTTGCTTTCTCCTGACACTCTTGTCAGTTTTACAATTGCAACCATTTTCCTCTTATTGATTAGAATCAGACCAAGAATAGCAGTTCCCTCCATTTCTTCCTTCACCATCTGGAGTATAAAATTATCAGCAAGCTAAGATAACAATTTCTTAGTTACTGCTTTTGGCAGAGAAAAAAAAGACACCCAGCAGATGTCCTTATTGGTGAAATACCCTCATCACTACTCTATCTTGTGTCATTTCAAGCTATATCATCTGCTTCTAGAAGTCATCATCCATCTTTTTCCTTCTTACCAGGCAGTCTGAAATATACTCCCTCTACAATATTGCTTAGGTTTTCCCCTCTGTTTCCATTCCAATGTTCTCTACCTTTCTTTTCTTTTCTTTTCTTTTCTTTTCTTTTCTTTTCTTTTCTTTTCTTTTCTTTTCTTTTCTTTTCTTTTCTTTTCTTTTCTTTTCTTTTCTTTTCTTTTCTTTTCTTTTCTTTTCTTTTCTTTTCTTTTCTTTTCTTTTCTTTTCTTGTTCATGGATTTCCACATTGGAATATATCTTCTTGATATGCCATGCTACTTTATCACCTCTTCATCTAATCAGCTCCTGATTAGAAAGTGAATAGTATAGACATTTGCATTCCTATATTTCAGTTATGAGTCACACACCATTAAGTCTCAGTGATACAGGACATAAAATATCTCCAATTCACTTTTGTTAGTGTTCATATTACACACATTTGTATATAAACACCCGAGGCTCTAAGTGCCACCCCTTGTCCTGGATATTATCTCCTTTGGACTTCTGGGTTTTCTTCACCACCTTTCTTCTCCTTCTGTTAGGCCTTTTGTTCTCTAGCTTAATATTCATATATGAGCAGTTGGGGGTAGGGAGGGGAAAGCAGTTCCATTTTCAGTTTAAAGCTGTCAAGAATATTTTTTCAAGATATCTGGAAAGTGCATTTTTACCAGCCCTAATTTGCTGTACAATTATTCCTTGACCAATAATCCAAAATTCTTTTATTTTAACCCATGACCTATAAAATTCAAATGGTGTTTTAAAACACCATCCCTTTAGCTTAGTTCTTAATTCGCTGTATTAACTTTCAGGGATGAAAATGTCAACTATAATCCCTTCAAATATTTTTGAAGTTTCTTCTAGTAGCAGCATCTATCTCCCCCACAAGAATTCTCAGAATTAGGTGGACAAGTTTAACAGAGTTTGGGTGCCTCTGTCATATTTTGACATCTGCAGGAAAATAAGATACCTCTTAATTTTCATGCTAGGTTACATGACTGTGTTGCAATCCCTCCACAGGTAGCCAGCAATTTCCAGGATTTGTCTCTCCTTCCTATGGTCTATAACAGATATTTGCTCTTCTGGAGAGTATCCTTATGATCATTCTGCAAACTGTGGGAATCTGCTTCCTCATTTCTGCTATCGAAAGATCCTCAAACCTCTTACACAATCCCAGTGATCTTTTTTTTTCCTTTTCCTCCTTCTCTGTGTCACCTTCTACTCTCTACCTTCTACCACGGGATTAGATTCTAGCCTGCTTCCCCATACTCTTTTCTCTGTTTTTGTCTTGAAGTGTTCTTATATTATTTCTAAAAACACTTCATTATTTCAAATAAACTGGAGAATATAGATCCATTTCTCAAGCCTTTTAACCTTTACTTCTAGTAGGGAAATAAATTGTGTAGACAATTAGTTCTTAATTGGTCATGGTCCCACATACTTGGAACATGTCCTCCCCTCTGCTTCCCTGGACTTCTCAGTTTAAATCCCACCTTCCTGCCCAAAAAGTTATCAAACCACTTATATCCTTTGATCCAGCAATACCACTACTAGGTCTGTTTTCCAAAATCATTAGGGAAAAAGGAAAAGAGCATACATGTTCTAAAATATTTATAACAGCTCTCTTTGTGATGGCAAAGAACTAGAAATTGAGGGGGTGCCCATCAATTGGGGAAGGGCTGAACAAGCTGTGGTTTATGGTTGTGATGGAATATGGCTGTGCTGTCTGAAGTGATGACCTTGATGATCTTAGAAAAACATGAAGCACACAGTAAGCATAAATTCTTGTTGGTTGATTGTTAGAAAGATAGATTATGAAAATTACCTGTTCGACAAGTAAGGGAAGGCAGGGGCTCCTACTCAACACTTTTTATGATGGACTTTTTGGCCTTATCTTCTCTAATCTGATATTTCTTCAGGTGCAGCTGATTTGCCATTAGAAGGATCTGTGAAATCTGTAGTTATATAAATATATAGTTTATATATATACATATATAGTTATTTATAAAGTTAAATGGCCTCAAAAATCTAGGATTCAACTTTTTTGATAGTTTCTATCACTTTTCAGAGTGACAGTCAGTCAACTAGCATTTATTAAGAGTTTACTTTGTGTCAACTATTGTGCTAAGCACTAGGAATATAAAACACAGGTAGAAAGTCAGTGTCCATCCTTAAGGACAGAGGGAAGACAACACATAAAAAGAAACTGAATTGGAGGGAGAGAGATACAATGTGCCTGGAGATCCATACTGTATAAAGGAGGTGAGGGCATTGGTAGAGGAAATCTGGAGTGCACCCTGGAGGAAAATGACACCGTCCAAACAAGTACTGTGAATGAAACAGAATAAAATGTAATTAGTTTATTTTGGTCTAATAAAATGAGCTAAATTCCCTTGTTAGTCCATTATTGAAATTTCTGAAGGATTATACTTCAAGTGATAGGCTATGATAATAATAATAATAATAATTCATAGCGATGTGGGATTTTATCATTTAAAAAGTGATTACCTCATGTAACAACCTTGTAAGATAACTAATGTAAGTATTACTAACCTCATTTTACAGATGAAAAAACTTATGATAAAGTAGATTGACTCTTAAATTGACAAGATCACATGACTAATAAATGGCAAGTCAGGACTTGGACCCAGGCCTTCTAACTCCAAATCCTGGGCTCTTTCCAATAGACCATATTACTTATCCAATATTCATTCATTCAACAAATATTTACTGAACGTTAAGTTTAGAGAAAGTACCTATGGGAAATATAAGGTTGAAGAAGCATTTTTACCCAAAAGGTTTATAGTTTAATAGCTTGTTTGTATACTTATCAGGGATGGGATTTCTAGTGGCTACTTATATCTTCTGTCATGATTTCAATAAGGATGAGATATTTTAATGCACTGCTGGTAGAGCTGTGACACGGTCCAACCATTCTGGAGCACAATTAGAAAGAATTATGTAAGAAAATACTAAACTCTTCATATCTTTTGACCCAGACATCCTGCTATTAAGTTTAGACTTCCAAAGAAGATGACAGTAAGATATTCATAGGTATAAAATATTCATAACAACATTATTTAGATGATTGCTCAACCTGTGATTTAATTGGTATGGACAACTCCCATATGAGGGTACTCCCACTACCAATGTAGGTTGGCTTCTTCTCTGCAACTGAGTTTTAAGAGAGTTGTCTAGAATACTGAGCCATTAAGTGACTTGCCCATAGCCAGTATATATCAGAAGTAGGACTTCAGACCTGACCTTCCTGGCTTTGAGGACAGCTCTTTAACTGTAATGGCATTATTTATGCTAAAAACAACAACAACAACAACTAGATGAGGCTAACAATTAGGAAAAAACTGAACAAACTGTGGTTTAAGAATGTTACTGAATCTCATTGTTCTGTAATAAATGACAAACAAGAATTAGAGAACTATGAGAAGAATTAAATGAAGTGATATAGAGTGAAGAAGGCAGAACTAAAAGAATATACTATATAATAACTATAACTAATTAAAAACAACACTAAAGGACAACAGAATTCAAGTCAAATTCAATGATCAATGCTGATACCATTATCAAAATTAGAGCTTACATCCTTCCTTTCTGTTAACAGGAGGTAAACAACAAACCAATTGTTAACTGACAAAAGTAGAAAATGGTATGTGCTACATTCATGATCATATGATTTATCAGTTTTTGGTAAATAGTTTTCAAGGAATATACTTTGCTAGTGGTTTGAGTATTCTCTGGGAAGTGTTTTGGATCAAACAAAATGTATTAGTAGGAAAAAATTTCAAATGAGTGAGGCTGAAATAGAGCTTAGAAGTAGATATCTACTTCTCCCCCACCTGTTCCCACCTACATGGGCTATTAACCTGGGAAATACCAGAATGTTTTTGGTATACATGGACTCTGACAGTAAAACTCATGCTGGACGAACCATTTAATGGTAAATCAGAATAACTGGCATGTCATAACTAACTCCATCCTTTCCATTCTATCCCACATAGAAAAATAGTCTTTTTTAGAAGTTGACAAGCCCTCACTTACACTTCATAAGGAACAAGATTAAAAGCATTGCCAAGGAAACAGGCTGCTATCCCCCAACTAGCAACAATGAAGGCTAAATACAAACAGATCTTTGACTGCAGGTAGCTGCTCAGCAGGGTGGTCTGGACTGGAAGATTGGAGTGTGCCTCTTCAGAGGTTCAAGTGACCTAGTCTCAGCAAACTTTATGGTTAGATTTGGATGAAAAGAGGCTGTTTTATTCTTTTAGAATGCTTAGCCCCTGGCAGAAGGTAATGTTTTCTTGGGTCCTTGTAGGACATTTTTAATAGATTGTTTCTATTTTTAAAAATTCACAGTGAACAAGTACTTGACTCTTATCCAAGGATGCAGAATCTGGGACTCAGTATTTAGATTCAATCTCTACCAGGGAAATGATACTAGTGTTACTGTTTCCTGACTCTAACAATGTAAATAATTTAACATATTTTTGGAGGGTTTTCTGACCATTTCTTAGAAAGCCCCAGTAAAAAATATCACTGGAGGAAAGCTTAGTTACTGACTTCAGGACTTAGATGTGAAGTAGTCACCCAATCTAGGTTAAATGTTGACAAGGTTAAAAATCATAACTTATTTCATTCTTCAAGAGGTGGAAGAACCAATAAGGAGAAATTCTAGTCTGGATTTGATTCTTTTTTAAAAAAACTTTTCCATATTGTTTATTTTTAAATATTATTTTATTTTTCTCAATCATATGTCAAGACAATTTTTATCATTCATTTTTGCAAGATTTTGAATTCCAAATTTTACTCCCTCCTTTCCTCCCCAACTCTTCCTAAATGGTAAGCAATTTGATTTAGTTTATACATGTGTTATCATGTAAAACATTTCCATATTAGTCACAGTTGTGAAAGAAGAAACAGCTCCAAAAGAAAATAACCACGAAAAAGAATAAAGTAACTGAAAAAAGTATACTTCAATCTGCATTCAGAGTCCATCAATTCTTTATCTGGATGTGGTTAGCATTTTCCTTCATGAGTCCTTTGTACTTGTCTTGGATCATTGTGTTGCTGAGAAGAGCTGAATCTTTCTAAGTTGATCATCACACAATATTGCTGATACTGTGTACAATGTTTTCCTGATTTTGCTCATTTTACTTTGCATCAGTTCATACAAGTCTTTCCAGGGTTTTTTGAAATCTGTCCATTCATCCTTTCTTATTGCACAAAAGTATTCCATTACATTCATATGGCATAGCTTGTTCAGCCATTCCCAAACTGATGAGCATCCCATCAGTTTCCAACATTTTGCCGCCATGAAAAGGGCTACTATAAATATTTTTGCACATGTAGGTCCTTTTCTCTTTTTTATTACCTTGTTGGGATACAGAGCTAGGAGTGGTATTGCTGGATCAAAGGGTATGCACAGTTTGGTTGCCCTTTGGGCATAGTTCCAAATTGCCCTCCAGAATGGTTGGATCAGTTCACAACTCCATTGCATTTGCGCACGATTCTCCCACACGATCTCTAAAATTTATCATTTTTCTTTTTTGACATATTAGCCAATCTGATAGGTGTGGTGGTACCTCAGAGTTGTTTTAATTTGCATTTCTCTAATCAAAAGTGCTTTAGCACTTCTTCATATCCCTATAAATAGCTTTGATTTCTTCATCTGAAAACTGCCTATTCATAGCCTTTAATCATTTATCAATTGGGGAATGGCTTGTATTTTTATAAATTTGATTCAGTTCTCTATATATTTGAGAAACAAAACCTTTATCAGAGACACTGGCTGTAAAAATTGTTTCCCAGCTTTCAGTTTTCCTTTTAATCTTGGTTGCAATGGTTTTATTTTTTATAAAATCTTTCTATTTTAATATAATCAAAATCACCTATTTTACATTTAATAATGCCTGTAACTCACTTAACTTCTCCTTTAAGAATCTGGATGCTATACCACTTGGTGTATACATGTTTAGTATTAACATTGGTTCACTGTCTGTGGTACCTTTTAGCAAGATGTACTTTCTTTCCTTATCTTTTAAAATTAGTTCTATTTTTGCTTTTGCTTTGTCTGAGAATCAGAATTGCTACCCTTGCTTTTTTTAGTTCAGCTCAAGCACAGTGAATTCTGCTTCAGTCCCTTACCTTTACTCTGTGTGTGTCTTTCTGCTTCAAGTGTGTTTTTTGTAAACAACATATTGTAGGATTCTGGTTTTTGATTTACTCTGCTATCTGCTTCCATTTTATGGGAGAATTCATCTCATTCACATTCACAGTTATGATTATTGACTGTGTATTTCCCTTCATCCTATTTTTCCTCCTGTCTGTCCTCTCTCTCCTTTAATTCTTTCCCTCCTCAGCACTGTTTTCTTTCTGTCTACTGCCTTCCTCAGCCTGCCCTCTTGTCTGTCAGTCCTTCTCTCTCCTTCTCCTCCGCCCTTAATTAATCTCTTCCTCTTCTGCTTTCCTGTCGGGTAAGATAGATTTCTATATTCAACTGATTATGTATATTATTCCCTCTTTGAGCCAATACTGATGAGAGTAAGATTCAAGTGATGCCCATAGCCACCTCCCCCCATCTTTTCCCTCCACTGGAATAGGTTTTTCGCAGCTCTTCATGTGGAATAATATACCCCATTCTACCTCTCCCTTCCTTCTGTACCTAGAGTACTCCTCTTTCTCATCCCTTAATTTTTATGTCATTCCTTCAACTTCACCTTATACTTGTAACTTCTCTCTCTATATATATATTCCTTCTAGCTGCACTATGAGTAGTACAATTTTTAACAAATATCATGTAGGGATATAAACATTTCAGCTCCATTGAATCTCTTTTGTTTTCTTTTCCTTTTTCCCTTTTTTAGGCTTCTCTTGGATCTTGATATTGGAGATCAAATATTTTGTCCAATTCTGGTCTTCTTATGAAAGTTTGAAATCCTTCTATTTCATTTAATGACCGTTTTCCCCCTTTGAAGTATTATGCTTAATTTTGTTGGGTAGGTGATTCTCATGTTCCATGACCTCTTATCCTTTAATGTTGCAGCTGCTCAGTCCTGTGTAATCCTGATTGTGGCTCCTCGATATTTGAATTGTTTCTTTCTGGACACTGGCAGTAATTTTTCCTTGACCTGAGAGTTCTGTAATTTGGGTATAATGTTCTTTGGAGTTTTTATTTTGGGATCTCTTTCAGGAGGTGATTGGTTGATTCTTTTGATGCCTATTTTGCCCTCTAGTTCCAGGATATCAGGGCAGCTTTCCTTGATAATTCCTTGAAAGATGCTGTTCAGGTCCTCCTTTTGATCATGGCTTTCGGGTAGTCCAATGATTCTGACATTGTCCCTCCTGGATCTATTTCCAGGTCAGTTATTTTTCCCATGAGGTATTTTACATTTTCTTCTATTTTTTCATCCTTTTGAATTTGTTCGATTGATTCGTGATATCATTAGTGTCACAGAGTCATTAGCTTCCACTTGCCCAATTTTAGCTTTTAAGGAGTTGTTTTCTTCAGTTAGCTTTTGTACTTCCCTTTCCATCTGGCCAAGTGTATTCTTTAAGAAGTTCAATTTTTCTTAATCTCTATCCACTTCATAGCACATTGTCTCTGATTCTTATAACTACCCTGTGAAGTAAGTACTACAGATATTATCATTACTTCTTTACAGATGAGGAAACTGAGGCAGAAAATGGTTAAGAAATGTATTAATGTCTCACAGCTAGTAATGGTGTGGCATTTAATTAAATGGCATTTAAACCCCGATCTCTCTTGTGAGTTCAGATCTCTTATCCCACACAATATCCAGCACAGCATTAGGCTGTCAATAAAGATTTGTTCATCTTATCTTTCAACATCTTGTCATATACACTCTGGGGTCACCTTAGTTCAACCCCTATCACCTCTTATCTTGATTATTGCAGCAGCCTCTTAGTTTGTTTCCCTGCCTTCAGTCTTTCCCCATTCTAGTTCATCCTAAATACTGCTGCCAAAGTATTTTGCCTTAGTCCCACATCTGACCAGATCATTTCCCTACCTAATCAACTCCAGTGGCTCCCTATTACCTCTAGGATAAAATACAAATTCCTCTCCTTAGCTTGCAAGGCCCTGCACAACCAGGTCCCCACCTTTCTTTCCAGCCTTACTGCACATTACTCATCCTCTCCTAAGAGATCCAGCCAAACTGGCCTTCTTGGTGTGCCTCATACAAGACACTCCATCTCCCATCTCTGTAGCTTTGCACTGGCCACCTCCCATACCTGGAATGCATTTCTTCCTTACTTCTATATCATAGGGCCTCTCTCTTCTTTTAAGATGTAGCTCGGTCACCATCTTCTGCATGAAGCCTTTGCTGATCTTCCTCAACTTTTAGTGCCCTCCCTTCTAACTACTTTGTATTTAAGTACTTTGTATATATTTGCACTTGTTAACTTTATGCCGTATATAGTTTTATATGTGCTTCTGTCCTGCCCATTGGAATATAAGCTCATTTTGAATAGGACTGTTTTATTCTTTGCATGTGTATCCCCAGCTTCTAGCACAGTGATGGACATATAACTGATATTTAATAAATGCTTGTTGATTGATTGACAGGAATAAGGGGTCACTGACCTATATCAGTGCTGCCAGAATCACAAGAGAGTCTCCCTTAGTCCTGCCACTGCTATAGCAGGAAGGGCTGGAGCCGGGACTTACTCTGTAGCTTCCTTTCCATGGCATTTGGGAACCACTTGCAAGAGGCAAACCTTGGTTGAAGGAATCACATGGGCCAGTGATCATCTGGACAGTGGTTTGGTGCTGAGGCAGTTGACTTACTATATAAAAAGTTGTTCCCAACAACATCAGTGAAGCCTAGAGGTAGATAAGGCATCACCTGCAGGCAGTAAGATGATTTAGAGGCAGACAAAAAAACAATGGCCTGTCAGAGGTGGGGAACTTGCAGCTTCAATGCCACATGTGGCCTTCTAGGTCCTCAAGTGCAGCCCTTTGACTGAATCCAAACTTCACAGGACAAATCCCCCTAATAAAAGGATTTGTTCTGTAAAAGTTGGACTCAGTCAAAAGTCTTCACCCAAGAAAGACCTACATGATTCTCCAATGCCTTAAAGAAGACTCACTTATGAGTACTTTATCTAAGGGCTTGTGAAAACTGGAAGTTTCTTCAACTTCTGATTTGTTACTGAGTTTACAGATGGCTCAGTAAAAATGAACTTAGCCGAAAGTGGAAGGTATTTGAGTAGTTATTTCCAACTTTTTTTTTCATGTTATGTCCTGGAAAATGTTGGTAATTGGGATTTCCCCCAAAGCTCCAGCCAGGGAATTTCCATGTTTTCTTTTCTTTTTTTTTTTCTGTAATAATGATAATAACTACTCACCTTTTTATTGTGATCTATTTAATTGAGCATTTTTTCCCCCACAAGAACCCTTCAAGGTAGGTCATGTGAGTATTGTAATCCTTCTTGAAGACATGAAGACACTGAGGACCAGAGAAGTGAAGAGATTTGCCCAAGGTCATGGGGCTAAAAGGAGATAGAGTTCATACTCAAACCTATGACTTCTCAGTCCAAGCTCAGTGGACTCAGGTACACTCCAGAACATTGCCTTCCCTGTTTTGGAGAGCTCAGGATCCTTTAGGGGAACTACTGGGGGTGCAGAACAAGGAATCAAAATGCAGGAAACAGGAAGTGCTTTAGCAAGAATGGTTTATTGACTCTGCCCAAGTTAATAACAAAGTGAAAACACTGCTTTGTGGAAAAATGTGATACTATTAACTCCATAAAAGGTGGTCCTTTCTCCCCTGCCAAACCTCTGTTAATGGCTGTTGCCACAGAGAAAAATGACATTTGTTTACTCCTTTGGGTTGCTGACTATAGCTGTGGTTGAAAAGGAATATGGACTCAGTTGGGCAGCAATGGTGTAATGACGATGACCAGCATCATTGGCGGTGAACACCACCTGGAAGGCAAAGTAACCACCATTAGAATTAGTGCCTGGACAGTGAATAATATGGAGGGTCAATTCAAAGTTTCTCTGGCAGGAACTTTCAAGCAGGTTTCCTCTTCCCTCATAATTTGCTCACTCTTTCACAATGTGAGGAATTTTCCTAACAAGAAGAGCAGTGCTAGAAAATGAAATGAAGTAATGAAGATCCTGTCTATAGAGTTTGTGAAGGAGAAAGTGGGGGGAGGGGGGAGAAAACCTCTGTTGCTAGATGTGTTATGGATTCATGTTGCAAGTATGAACTGGATAATGGGGCCTCTGAGGTCCTTTCTGATTCTGCCATTCTGCGATTGATAGACAAATTCCCTGGGTGGGCTGGCTTTTGCAGAAAGTGGTGGTATCATTTTTTTTTTGTTAAAACAGTTTGGAAGGGTTTGAACAAGGAATGGAAATCCAAATATTTTATTGACTTAAGCTACTGACCTTATGTTCCCTCCTTAGAGAAAAGAAAAACAGTTCCTCCCCAATACAAAGAAGAAAAAAAGAGACATAGTTTTTGTTTTCAGGGACTTTGTAGTTTGCTATATATATTAATACTAACAAAACTTAGAATTAAATAAGTGTCTTTATCTGTTCTCTCCTCTCTCTGTCCCCAACTTTTTCTTTAATAGAGATGTGGAAGAAGCCTATTTTAGACATGGGAACCACTGTGGGCCCAAATGAATAGAGACAGAAGACTACACGGGGTGGCACAGTGTGATTTGTATGGGGAAAGGGTGAAATAAAGCTGGAAAAGTAGCACGGAACCAGATTTGGGAGGTCTTTGAATGCCAGAATCAGAAGTTTGTATTTTATCGCATATTCAGAAGGGAGTCACCAAAGGCTTTTTAGGTAGGAAGAAAAGTCTCATAGTCAAAACAATGCCTTAGGAAGATTATGTTTTCAGATATATGAAGGATATATTAGAGAGGAGAGAGACTAATGGCTCTGAGACCAACTGGGATGTTATAACAATAATCCAGAGCCCCAAACTAGGGCAGTGACTGTGGCAATGGAAAAGAGGAGACAAATATAAGAGATAATGCAGATGGAGGAGGAGGAATGGGGAATGATGAGAGAGGAAATAAGAGTCAACATTGGGGCCAGGGTGAGAAATTCTAGAAGGCTTTCTCAGTAGAAATAGGAGGAGTGGAAGAGGGGGACAGGTTTTTATTTATTTTTTTTGGCAATTGGGGTTAAGTGACTTGCCCAGGGTCACACAGCTAGTAAGTGTCAAGTGCTTGGTCTGAGGCTGGATTTGAACTCAGGTACTCCTGGTTTCAGGGCCAGTGCTCTATCCACTGCGCCCCAGGGACAGGTTTAGAGGAGAGGATGATGAGTTCCATTTTGCACATGTTGAGTTAGAGGTATCCAAGTGGAGATGTCTAGCAGACAGTTGGAGAGGTAGGTCTGGAATTTAGGGAAAACATTGGATTTAACCTTGACCAAGACAGTGTAGGAATTTCTTCATGGGGACAAAGGAGACAAAGAGGAGAAGAAGGAGAAGAAGGAGAGGAAGAGGAGGAAGAGGAAGAAGAGGAGGAAGAGGAAGAAGAGTGAGAGAAATAGAGAGAAAAACCTTTCCTATATTGATTCTCTAGTAGTTTTGCAGACAAAGGACAAGGGAGCTTTGGGAGCAAGGGTGGTGGTAGTCCTATAACCAACTACTCTATGCGCTGCTGAGGGTGGGGACCTTGAACTACTTTTATAACTGGTTTTATTATCGAACTGAAGAACAAATATTTATTATACACACACAAAAACTGTGATATAGAATAGAAATAAAAACATCTTAGGTGCCACTGACTGCTACAAATAGGAAATAGAAATTCTGAAATCAAATACATCTGAATCAAGGTAAAATAATGCAATTCTACTTGGTCAAGTTAGTTAGTCAAAATTTTATTTCTCATGACTACTCCATCAGAGGACCCAAACTAGGATTGTCTTGCTGACTCAAGGAAATACTTTATAGGCCTGACTGACTATAGGGCAAATTTGGTACTTTCTAGACATCTGTTTTCAAAGGTGAACCACAAATGGACTTTCTTTCCCTAGATGAATTCAGAAGTATACATAGTACTTCACCCTTTATTGTCTGAATCAAAAAGAGAAACCCCGCATTCCATTATACTCACATCTGCATACTCATGGAATGGGGAAACACCAAGGGCTTTCCAATAGGAGATAGTGTCAAATTCCACCTTGTATAAACCCTCTCCAAATTTGTCATCACTTGTGAGTTCATGGATCTCTCCATTGTCATTGGTTTTCCTGGACAACATGAAAGTGAATGTTAGATAGTGTATGGCTCTACAGGCATTAAGGAGATAATTAGCAAGATGACATGAACACTGGTAAAATATAATTATGTACATAATATAACCCAAACTACATTTCTGCTATTTAATTTCAGTCACTTCACTGGGGTTGTTTCAACAAGGGCACCAGATGTTTATGAGGCGTATAACAAAAAAAAACCCTCATTATTTCTAGTCTAGAATATTATTTTCATTTGTGTTGGAGGTGGAGAAAATATTCATGCATATTCATGCAGGAGTCCCCAGTGCTTTGCAGGGGAGTAAGTACTTAATCAATGTTTGTTGAATAGCATTATATAAAGTGAGCGGATTGGATTAGATGATCTCTGAGGCCCCTTCTAGCTCTAAATCCTACGAGATGGATTGAATAATTCAGTCTCCAAATGCAGTTCTCACACTGAGATTGCACTTTCCTCTCACATGCATGAGCTTTTTTACAGTTCAGGGAGATTTAGATGTGCAAGGAGATACCTAAGTACAAAAAAAAAAAAGACAGAAAGCTGATCCCTTTATTTGCTTAATCTCCCCAGTTACTGATCTACAATTGGATTTTGTCTAGTTTTTGTTGTTTCCTAAAGGTAAAGTGCAAGATCAAGCCAATACATCACGTGAGCAAAGGATTCACAGGTTGCAAGAAACCGAAGGACGTGGAAAGTGGCCGTGTTCTTGATAGCTTTGCCTCTTCTCTTTAGTCCTTTCTTTGATTGTTTTAATCTTTCTTCTAATATAGAAAGAATAACTCAAATTGGATGGATTATTTTCTTTTCCTTGACAAGTCATTTTCATACCAAGCATCTGAATTCTCTGTAGAATGGCATCACCTGCTTAGAATACTCCATTGGCCTACTTTTCAAGTTCTACTTGGCATTTGTGTAGACAAAAATGAACAAACAAATACAAATTCAATTAAAATCCTCTCAAGAAAATAGACTTCCTAATGATGGGTGAAGAATCATATGTGGCTATTACAGATTCAATTAAACCACAAAAGTACTCTTTCCAAGAGGCATAAATACAAAACAGCTTCTCTTCTTCCATTCAGTTCTGTAAGGCTAGGTTGGCTGCTCTGTCTTTAGACAGAGGTTTATTTAGGTTTATGAATAGGTGCAGAGATTTCTGTGAAAAGCTTCAAGGGCAGGGATGCCTTGGTGAGTAGGATTTAGAACTCACTTTTATATTGAATGGCAGGCGTTACCTGGAAGTGGATTATAGAATCATAGATTCAGAGCTGGAAGGAATCTTAGAGGTCATCGAATCCAATCCCCTCATTTTACAGATGAGTAAACTGAAGTCCAGAGAGATTAAGTGATTGCCCAGGCCACATATTTACCTAGGTCTCAGGTGGGATTTGAGCCTGTGTCTCTAACAGGTTTTTGAGGTATCAAATTGAGCACTAGCTCGAGAGTTGAGACTTGAAATTTAGTCCTGGCTCAGCTGCTTACTAGCAGTATGAGCTTGAATAAGAAATTTCATCTCTCTGGGTCTTATCTGCAAAATGGGGATTAAAAACATTTACATGACCCACCTCCAAAGGTGGCTATGAGGAGTAAAAGAGATAATGTCTATAAAGCTTTTTGTGAAGTGTAAAGAGCTCTATTCTTCTTTGGAATATCTGGGATTTCACAAATGTGGATACTCCCTCCACTGATTTAAATCACAATTCTTCTATGCCTGAGTAATAGACTTCATGAGATGTTTGTGGCCAATCTTCTGATGATCTTTCTATATAGGATTTACAATTTTTGAGGGCAGGGATAGTTTCATCTTTGTGGCCCCAGTGCCTAGTAGGCTTGGTACACTAGATACTTAATAAATATTTGTTCATTGATTGAACCCCTCTGAAATGACCTAGGCTGGTCTTCAGATGACAGGCATATAATACAGTGCATCATTGGACCTGAACTAATACCCTCTCTGACTTGGTGGGACCTGCTGGAATTTTGTTCTCTGCTGACCATATGATTGGAGAACCCAGGATTGACTCCGTACTAAAAAAAAATGAGCAAGCATTCATCCCAAAGTGATGCCTCTGTCCCCTTTACAAGTGTTTGCTGTTAGATGCATGAAATGATAGCATTTTTTTCCCCCTACCTGATGTCTCACTCTTTGACAAATGGTAGAGGAGCAACTGGAAAAATTAATAACCAGAGCCCACATTTACATAATGGATGTAAATCATTTTTGCAAAGAGCAGGTGCTTGTCACTTACCCAGCTGCAAAGAGCTCCCAAGTTTGCTCCTCAGTTTTTTTGAACACTTTCACATCCACATTGGCTGCTGGTCTTCCTCGGACTGCATCGAGAACTTTAACCATCAGAGGGCACTTGGAATCCTCACCTCCATGGATCTGTAGAAGGCAACAGAAAAAACTCAGTGAGGTGTTGGAAACCTGAAGTGAGTTAGGCAAATGTGTGCTTTCCTACTTCTTAGTAGTATCTAAAATGAGTTTTGAGTCCCATTGGAAGGCTGTTTCTCAGGTATGACTAGCTTTTGCCCTGGGCTATCTTGCTGCTTCAGCAGTACCTACAAAGCTCTTAGAGATGCTGAACAAATTAAGCCCATTCATCTAGATTGCATTCCCAGTCAAATCTGTGGTAGGAGTTGCCCCAGAAAGTACTGGATAATTGAATTATTTAAATGGAGCAGCTGGGTGGTGTAATGGATATTGATGGACTTGAAGCAGGGAAGCCCTGAGTTTGAAGCCCACCTCAAACACTTACTAGCTGTGTGACCCTGGGCAGGTCACTTAACTGCTCCCAGCCTCAGCTTCCTCATCTGTACAATGGGTATTATACTGGCACCTACCTCACAGAATTATTGCAAGGATCAAATGAGATAATATAAGCAAAGAGCTGGTAAATGTTAAAGTGCCATGTAGGTGATGATGATGATTTTGGTGGTGATGACAATAATGATGCCTCTATAGTAACTTTAGAATTAATGGCATGCACTTTTTAAACATTGGATAATGATAGTTATCTAACACTTAAAAGTTTTTAAAAGTATTTTACTTATGTTCTCTCATTTGATGCTCGCAGTAACACATAAAGTAGGTGTCACTGTTAATTCCATTTTGCAGATAAGAAAATTGAGGACAAATGAGGTTAAATGACTTACCCAGGGTCACACAGCTAGGGTCTGAGGCAGGGTATGAACTCAGGTCTCCCCAGTATGCAATCTTCCTTCTCAGGTAATTTTTACAGTAGATGAAAGAATTAGGTAAGTATATGATTGAAACTTTATCCCTTCTGAATCAAGAGTCTTCAAAGGTTCAATAAGAATAACACAGAATCACAAAATCTCCAAGTCGGAAGCAACCTCAGGGACCATGAAGTCCAATCTGTACTTGAGTGAGACTCCCTTCTACAATATACCTGACGAGGGCCATCCAGGATTCATTTAAAAACTCCAGTGAGACAGAGTCCCCTCCAGCTCTAACACAGCTCAGTCTACTTTGGGACTGCTTTAAATTTTTAGAAGTTCTATTGCCTTCTGGGCCAGGGAGACTTGTTATGTAGGCAAAGGATTGCAGTATAGTCTCGCCTACATTTGTTCCATGCAGAAATTTCACAAAGGCCAGGTCCCCTGGAAAACTAGCATTCATTCCACTCCCATTCCCATTATTCATTGACAATTACTGAGGCACCAACTGCTGCAAGAAGCAGTAAGAACACAGCGGAGAATAGTAACTCCGTGCTCAATTCAGTTGATGTTTGATGGAACTTAACCCTCTCTGGGGGTTACTTCAATTTAATTGCATTTTAAAAGATTTAAAAGATTAAAAGGCCATTAATTACAAAAATTTTAAAAAATTAACTTAGCCAGAAAAAAGCCATGTCTACCTTGTCCACTGTGGATATGAAAGGCTTACCACAAATGGATGATTTTCAGTAACCAAACTCACCACAGGTGCAGCTTCAGACACAAACACCAGTCCAGCAAGGCAAAGGAGCAGGAAGGAATGAAAAGCCATTTTGCTGGTAATGAACAAATCTCTGTGCCAACTTCTCCCAGCTTGGGGCTTTTATACCTCAGTCCTTTGAGTTAAGCCGCTTATCCTCGCCTAAAGGACCTCAAATCTGCTGATTCTGATTATTTACCTAGTCAACAGTAAGAGAATAAGTAACTCACTCAAATATGAACCTTGTCTGGAGAGATTAGGCTGTCAGAACATTCTCTCTGTGGAAAATTGCTAGGATTCATTTTGTTGTAATAAAAGAATCCATTTTCATTGGAATGCCATTGGAGATTGGATTATGTCAGAGTTATTGGATTATATTGGAATATCATTGGATAAATAACATTGGATATATTTGCATGGAATATCATTCTTAGCAGATTAAAAGATTCAAAGGGTTTAGAGTTGGAAAGGAATCTGTAGATCATCAACTCTAGCTTTTTCATTTAACAGATGAGGAAACTGAGGCCAAGGAAGGTTTGGCCAAGGTTATGCAGGTAATAAGTGGCACAGTTACTACCTTAAGTGTAACCTAGGATTCAGACCCAAGACAATTCAGATACATAAACTGTGCAACCCTGGGTAAGTCACTTAAGTTTTCTGTACCTCAGTTTCATCAGTAAAACAGTGGGCGTGGGCTTGACGATCTCTGAGTTTTCTTTTATCTTTAACTGTGTGATCCTGTGATTCCATGACCTCTAACTTCAGATTCAAGGCTCCTCCTCTCAGATCATGGTCTCGGTTTGTTCCTTTCATAGCCCTCTGCGTATTCCCATGTTTCTCTCACTCTTTGTCCATTTTAGTAGGAAGATGTAATATACAGACGAATTCTTTTGCCCTTCAACCACAGTGTTCATCTCTCTGTGCTAAAATGGACTGCACTAAAACACATCACACGCCTTGATCTATGATAATGAGCTTGCAGAGAAAACCACCCCACCTTCCTACAACAGCACCTGAATGTAAAAAGGTTTGGTTTTAGCCAAATTATTTCACCAGGATGCTTTGCATTGTCTGTATTTTCTCTCCCAATGTTTTTGTACTTCCCACACAAAGACTACCTAAGCCTGAGGTAAAATGTCTCATGCCTCACCAGAATTGGTAAGAATGAGCAGCTGAAGCAGCCAGAGTCAGTGACCATCCAGCATCTTCTCTCCCCTGGCACATTCAGCCCCAACCTGACCAGCTGCCTTCTGTCAGAATCAGAATTGCAGGGGTGTGATCAGACAGCTGTTAGAACTGGAGGCAGTGATTACCATAACATTATGTTCATCCTGACAGCCTTGCAAGCCCAGGAATTGAAATCATCTGATAGCATTTATCAAGTGCCAACCCGTGTGTGATGCTGTATTAAGTGCTATACCGAGCAATTGAGAGAGAGCTTGTCCCCAGTGGAGACACTGACATAGGCAAATATTGTCAAGGACACAGAGCAGATGAAAAATACCCAACAAATATTTGACCAGGGGATGGACATTTTGGAGCCAGTCCATTGTTAAATTTTCTATGTGAGCATTTACACCTCAGATATTGGCAAGAGCTTGACTTATTATTTCGTTGATTGTCCAGACTTAAGAAAGTATTAACAATGCAAATCCAACTTAAAAGTGTGTATGCATATATTCCCTCTTCCCTGCAATTGCTTTTTACAGGCAGCTAGGTAGCATAATCAATAGAGTGCTGGGCCTGGAGTCAGGAAGACCTGAGTTCAAATTCAGCCTCAGATACTTCCTAGCTTTGTGACCCTGGGCAAGTCACTTAACTTCTGTCTGCCTCAGTTTCTTCAACCATAAAATAGGGACCATAATAACACCTCCCACACAGGGTTGTTGTGAGGATCAAATGAAAAAAAACATTTGTAAAAGCTTAGCATAGTGTGGCACTACATAAGTGCCTTTTCCTTTCCCCTTCCCCTCTCTAAAGGTGGTTATTAAACATTTATGAACACATCCCTGTATTGCTCTATAAACACTATTTGAATACAGTAGTAGAAGAATCAGGGAATGGAGTCATCACAATTCCAGGCTAATTATATAATAGCAGTAATAATGATAACCAGCATTTATATAGCACTTTAAGGTTTGCAAAGTTCATTACATCCATTTCTCATGAGCCTTACAATACCTCTGGGTAAGAGCCATCAGAAGCCCAATATCCAATAAGGGGAGGCCTAGAGGAAGTCCTCGTCTTTCCTTTGATCAGTGGAGAGTTATCACACAAATGGAAGGGAACTCAGAGGCACAACATTGAGTTCAATCACGTAGTTATACTTCCTCATTTTACAAATAAGGAAACTAGGGCTCACAGAGACCACATGGACAGAACGTAACAGAGCCAGTGTTCAAAACTTTGACACAAACTCCATCATTCTAGAAAGAGTCAAAGACGGAGAAAACTAAGCAGTTCTACCAAATTTGTGCTTAGTTTGGGTTGACAATAGTATATTCAGTTTGATGTGGTTTGGAGATAGAATATTAGGTGGAGTATTATTCAAGATAAACAAATCTGCCTCTTATCTGCTTGGTGAAATTCATGGCACTGTGGCAGGAGCTGTGGAGATGGCCTTGGAGATGGGCCAGGAGGGCTAGAGACGTCCTGGGTGAATGGAAGCAGTCCTAATGAGGTCTCCAGATGCAGGGAATGTTTGAGGGGGCAGAGAGCGAGTGCTTTAAAGTCAATTTTCAAATTTTTTTTCCAGCTATGTGTCACTGTCTTCTGGTTTTGAAGGCATCCCTACTGATAGGGTTACACCTTGTCTGGGTAACTGAGATGAAAAAGACCATTAACACTTCTGTAGTTCTCTTGTTATTCCAGTTGATTAGTGAGTGTTGCTGGGATACTCAGCTGTTTGAGGACTCATCCAACCCTGTGACTCGTAATAAACAGGTTCATTTCTTGTCACAGAGAAAATATTAGCACCTACCACAGTAAGGATCAAATGAGAACATATGGAAAGCACTTTCCATACCTGGAAGCATTATGTAAATGCTAGTTATTATTCCTAAATTATTATCTGACATGATGAGAGTGAATATCTCCAACCTTTGGTCAAGCACGAGTTACCACTAATGTCTTCTTTCACTCTTGTTAGAGGTCGGCTGTTAGAGCCAGAGAGGTCAACTGTTCAGCTAGATCACTCTGACCAGTTAGGTCAAACACATAGGGAATATGGGTCAGAGGTGAGACTTGAACTCAGGTGTTCTTGACTCTGGCTTTTTATCCACTACCTCATGATACCTGAAAAAATATAATCTTAGGCGGCGTAATGTCCACAAGAAAAAGAGGGATAAGCTCTTTGTCTGCCTTTGTTAGATCATATCTGGGATACTTTGTTCAATTGGATGACACATTTGAGGAAGGCCATAACCAAATTGGAGTGCAGCTGTAGGAGGCCAAGTAGATGAAAGAATTGGAGGCCAATGACGCCATGTGAAGATTGGGTGATGGAACTGTAGGGGTTTAGTCTGGAGACTTCTAATGCGATTGATAGTTCTCTTTAAGTGTTTGAAAAGCTCATGTGGAAGAACCCCAGAGGGCAGAACAAGTAACAGTGGGTGGGAACTGCAGAAAAAGAGATTTCACTTTCATGTTATGAACATTTTCCTAGCAATTAGAACCACCCAGAAATGGAATGTGCTGTCTCAAGAGGTGGTGGGCTCCTTGCCACAAGAAGTCTCTAAGCAAAGGCTGAATGGACACTTTGGGTTGTTATAGAGAGAATCCTTAGGTATAGGTTTGAGTAGATGAATGCTGGGGTCCCTGCCAACTCTGAGCCATTCGTGATTCTGTGCACATAAGATTGAAAATAGATTTAAGAAATACTATTTTCCTATCTTTCACTCATATCTTTTGTGGAGGAAGCCTGAGTGCTTTTGGCTCAATTTGCATCATCACATGTGTTAAATCTGAAATCCTTGCACATTAATCATTTGTCAAACTGCATTGAGAAAGGGTGACAAGGGAACATTTATCTCCGGCCCACAGCAAATTACCAGCATTGGTGTTTCTTGACCTCCTGATGTCTACCTATAGAAAAGTGCCAACGGAATTTCTCCAAGTATGTCTGAAAATTGGTGAATAGAATCTAAATCATGTGTATAATCAATGAAACCATGAAGGATGAAGAATGACTCAGTGGAACTGCCTCTTCAGAAATCTTAGCTGATATGAGTTTGACATATAATCCTTCATGTGGTTCAAAGCATTGGCTTTGTAGAGGCCCAGGATGTACTCCAGCAGAGCAGGGATGCTCATGGCACAACTGACCCTACCTGCCTCCATGACTCTTATCCCTGGAATATATTTGTCATGTATAGAGTCACTTAATAGTATGTAAATTTGCAATGTCTAATATGTTGGAGAGTTGTGCATTTTTAATTGTCATTTGTGTGCAATGTGTCTTTTTAGTTATACTATAATTTAAAATAATAATAATAATAGTGACAGCTAGATTTGTGCACTTTATGGTTCACAGAGCACTTTATAAATATTAACTCCTTTTGTTCTCACAACAACCTTGAAAGGAAGGTGCTAATATTATCTCCATTTTATAACTGGGGAAACTGAGGCAAACAGAGTTTAAGTGACTTGTCTAGTGTCACACATCTAGTTAGTGGCTGAAGCAGGATTTGAACACAGGTCTTCCTGACTCCAGGTTCAGCACTCGATATCCCCTGCTGTCTAGTTTTCATACTGGAATATTAAATGCTGATTAGGGTTGGTCTGGTGGATGGTGGGAAGCTAAGTCCTGCCATGGACTCAAGAATAATTGTGTAATAAAGAGCTTTGTCCCATTTTGAAGGAATTTTAGGCAGGTGAGAGGTTCCTAGGATGGAAGGACCTTCCCTTTGTTGCCTATGAAATCACACTAAACTTGCAAGACTCACCTTGAATGTCAGTCTTATTTCATTCTTTTAAAGTTTTCATTCTCTTTCCCTAAACATTTCTCTGGGAAGAAGAGTGAAGGCTGGCCTAGCATTGACTGCTGGAGGCCCCCTACTTTATGAGCTGCTAAGAGGGAAGGCTATATCCTGTTATCACTGCTTCTGTCCAGATAAAGCCCCTGGAGCCTGGAGCTCACCTTTCTCTTCGCTTCTGGCCCCTCCCTTTGTGTCCTTTCTTTTGCCTTCTTCCCTGCTTGAGAATAGATGGTTTTGTCTCTTCCTCAATTCAAACTTCCCCCAACCCCAAGGCTCCCAAATGTCATGAATCCAGAGTCCAGTCTCCCTCTACCATGCTATCATTCCTGCCTTGGATCTTTGCCTTCCAGCCACCCAAAGCCTCATGACTCAGGGTTCTGCCCCCTTGTGCTCTTTAGCACCTGAGCCCAGAAAGGGCAATGAGTCACCCAGAGTATTGTTAAAGAGAAAACATGATCTAGATCAGTCATTGTAGCTCTTAGGTCTAGCAGTGGGTAGAGTTTTTGATTTGAAGTCAGGATAACATGATTTCAAATCCTGCCTCAGACACTCACTAGCTATGAGTCCCTAGGTAAGTCATTTAGCCTTTATGTGCCTCAGTTTCCCTATCTGTAAAATGGAGCTAATAATAACACCTACCGTTCCGGGTTGTTGTGAAGACCAAATGAGAAGACCAGATGAGATGAGTATGTAAAGCGCCTTGAAAACCTTGTAGTGCTATATAAGTGCTTGTTATTAATAATAATCAAGAGGACATACGATATATAGTAGCCATTCTCAATTTATGAGGACTGTGTATTCTTGGGATACTCTTAGAGTTATTGCAAGAAGTCTACAAATTCATAAACAATTATATCTTCTGTCAACTGAATAGATATACAATTTCTGAAATGTATGATGTCATAATTAATAAAATGCATTATAAAAGCATTTCTGAATTCTTAATAGCTTTTAGTCATTTTCATGTTTTCTCAATCAGCAGCTGTAATAGTACAGCTACCATGTGGTTGTGGTGAAGTGGCTAAAAACAATCTAACACTAATAAGTGTTCCTTATATTTGAAAAGGTTGGGAGACACTAATGTGGCAAAAAGAGCATAGGATTGCTACACAATGTTAGTCTTATAATAATCAGAGTGAAGAGACTTGGAGTCAGGAAGACCTAGGGTCAAATTCTGCCTCTCACACTTATTAGTCATGCGACCCTGGGTAAGTTACTTAAACTCTATAGTTCAGTAAAATTTCTCTGATGTCTACCAGCTCATAGAGGGGATGTGATCTGCACTGGCATGTAGAAAGTTCTTTACTCCAGGTGAGAGTGGCCATGAATATGTCTCTTCCTCCGTAATTGGTTGCTAAAGGAAATTATAGATGTTTGTAGCCTTATTAATAAATTAACCAGCAAATATGTTTTGAATATTTATTATGCACAAGATATTGTGTTAGGGCGTACAGACAGACAGAAGTGAGAAAGTTTATTAGAAAGTTCATTTGAATCCATCTGGGAGGACCAAAGATATTCTACTCATAAAACAAACAAACAAACAAAAAAACAGTAGAAGGTTACATGTAAATTCTGAGTGGTGCAAATAGTTCTGAAGGTGAAGGAATCATCTTGGGCTGCAGTGATCAGTCAGAAAAGTTATGGGGAATAGTTGGAGAAAAGTCTAGAAAGGGAAGGTGGAACCAGGTTGTGAAGGAATTGGAATACTAGGCAATTTGGGTTTTTCCAGTATGCAAATGAAAGATTTTGGTCCATTGCAGGTGTTGAACAAGAGTCAATGTTGTGAAAGCTAAATTTAATAATGGTATGCAGGAGGGATTGGAGGAAAGAGATTGGAGGTAGAAAGCCTGGCTAAAAGGTTATGACAGTAGTCTGGGGGGTAAAAAAGATGATAATGGTATGTAAATAGAAAGGAAGGAACAGATGTGGGAAAATGAGCAGATCTTTAGGCATTGATTAGCTAAGTAGGGTGACAGGCATAGACAATAGATTGAATCTAGTAAGATGAAAGCATAAATATAAAGCCTTATACTTGGGTTAAAATCCCAATTTCACAAATATAAGATGGAAAAAGTATGGCTAAACAACAATTTGCCTGAAAAATATCTGAGGCTGTTATACAACTGCAAGCTCCATATGAGTTAGTTATGGGATAGGACAACCAAAACAACTGAAATGATCTCAAGGTATAGCGAGGATAGAGCACTCCCTGGAGTCTGGAAAACCTGAGTTCTAACGCAGTTTCAAGTTACCCTGGGCAAGTCACTGAATCCTGTTTGCCTCCATTTCCTCATCTGTAAAAGAGCTAGAGAAGGAAATAGCAAACCACTTCAGTGTCTTTGCCAAGAAAACCCTAAATGGGGTCACAAAGAGTTGGTCATGACCGAACCAACTGAACAACAGGCTACAGGAGAAACTCGGTGTCTAGAACAATAGAGGTCATAGTTCCACTCTACTCTGTCCCCATCAGACCATCCTAAGGGCTTTTCGTGTTCCATTCTGGATGCAACATTTTTGGAAGCACATTCATATCGTCTGCTGACCAATAGAATGAAATTATTACAGTGAAGGGCTTCTAGACCATATTCTAGAGAGAGGTGTGATATATAGTTGGGAAATATTTAACAAAATAAATTAAAATATAGTACAACATAGATAATGTTTATTTGTGTTTTTCTTGAAGAAGGCTTACTGCTAGCCACTAAGGATGTTTAGCCTAGAAAAGGTTAGGTGGATTAGGTGATTCCATAGCTGTCTTCAAATATATTTTTAATTCTTTTTATTTTTTAAAATTTTTATTCATTTATTTTTAATTTATGGAATAAAACCAGCATTTCCATAACATAGTATAATAAAAAAAATTGATTGCACATGCAACTGCAAATCTATTATGTACAGCTTGCTATTCCTTTTAAATATCTAGTAAAGTTATCCTATAAATATCTTTTTTGTCTTTTTTTTTAAGGGCTATCATGTAGAAGAGGGATTAGACTTATTCTCCTTGGCCCTGGAGAGAAGAACTGGGAGTAATCAAATAATGAACAATCATTTATTAAGTGCCTACTGTGTGTCAGTCACTGTGCTAAGCACTAGGGACCTTGATCTTCCTAAAGCCTGTGTCTATACTATAGCAATTCCCTCTTCATTCAGTAAAATCCAATTTCTCTCTACTACCTCAAGGATTAAATATAAAATTCTCCTTTTGGCTTTTAAAGGCCTCCATAACCTAGCCCCTTCTTACATTTCCAGTCTTTTCACATCTTATTCCCCTCTACATACTCTTAAGATCTATTGACACTGGCCTTCTTACTGTTCCTCACAGATGATTTTACATAACCCAACTCTGGGCATTTTCATTGGCTGTCCTCCATGCCTGAAATGTTTCCGCTACTCCTCTTCACCTCCTAGTCCTGGTTTCCTTAAGCCTCAGCTGAAGTCCCATACTCTGTATTCTTTCAGTTCCCCTCTATATCAATGCCTTCTTTCAGAGTCCTCATTTGTCCTGTATATGTTGTGTTCACTATTAATCACATTTTCTTTCTCCATTAGCACATAAGCTCTCCTTTTGAGAGCAGGGACTGTTGTTTCTCTTTCTTTATATCCTTAGCATAGTGCCCAGCACATAGTAGGCACTTAATAAATGCTAGTTGACTGAGGATACAATGATAAAAAGCAAGATAGTTCCTGCCCTCCAGGAACTACATTCTACTGGGTGGAAAATGTGGAGAGGCAGATACCCAGCCTGATGCAGGCTAAAAAACAGAGCTAGCCAAAAGTGGAATGGGCAGTAGGTTACTCCTCACCAAAGGCTTTTGAGCAAATATTGGGGATGTTGCAATGGATATTCCTGTGAGGATGTGCTTTGGACTTGACCTCTGAGATCCTTCTGATTGAGGGCATGAGAATGAGAAATAACTTTAAATACTACATGAATGAAAACCATTATTATTATTTTTTTCCTGAATGGAACTGAATAGCACACTGAAATTGGACTGGTCTACTTCCATAGAGAAAACTTTAAGCTTCAGTAGGGTAGTGTATTTGTGATCTCATCAATGTCACTATTCCTTTCACTGACAGAGTTTTCAACTCATCCATTCCCTCTCATGTTGTGTGATTTTTTCTGACCTTGTCTTTCCATAAATCCTCTAGAAACAGATGACTCTTCCAATTTACCAGACACCCTCTCCCCCCCTCCCCCGGACTCTGGCTTTTTGAGCATCTCATGGATGTCAGTCCAGCAAGCATCTGTTTGTTTCTTACTTATCCTTCATCCTTTTAACATCTACATTTACTGTTTTATATATCCTTGACCAGAGCTTTTACACAACTTTTTACAGGCAAGTCTGGTTAATTCCTGTAATAGAGTTTCTAGGGCATGGCATCCTAAAAGTGTGAAATAAATAGGTTCCCTATATAGATGCCTAACTGTTTTCTATGCGGGTGTAGCCTGGCCCAGCCTAATCATGTGTACTACTAGCTAAACGTGTGCTACTGTCTATTTGAAAAAGAGTAGGAGCAATTTGGGCCTCACTTGAATAAGCAAAAGTTTCTCTTTTTTTTTTTTTCAGAGTCCAAGATGAACTATTTGTTGATTTCAGTGCATTAGGAAGCCCTGGGTACATGCACTGACCAGGCTAGAGGCCAAAAGCAAACAGAAATATCCAAATCCAGCTTAGTACAACAGCAGTGCTTTACTTTCTTAGGAATTCAGGGGAGGCATCCATTTGCTGATATCTGTTTGAAGAGCTTAGCCTGCAAGGTCACTGGGCGAAAGAGGTTTGTTTCTTCCAGGGAGGCTGACCATGTCGTTAACAGCTGGTACCACTAATGGATTCCCTTGGAACAAAACTTCTGTTCTTTCCCTTAATACATATTCAAGCTAACCAGCTAATCCTTCAGGCTAGACAAATGATTGCATGGGAAACAAAATTAATTTCTCCATAACTTTAATTGAATCACACACAAGCCCAGCTGGTGTCCTCCCCTTGGTTTAGCTCTGAGAATTGCTCTAAAGTTGTAATGAAGTTAAGTGATTCTGTTGACCCACTTAGTTTAGCTGCTTGCCTCCTGGCAGGTGGAGGTCACACAGAGGATTTGCATTCTTTATCCTCCCCACAGAGGACTCGTGGAAGCTCTTGAAACTTCTAGAAAAATGCAACCCTTTTTCATCTTGTGTAATGTATTTAGAAGAATGGTATTGTGAGTTCTAATTTAGGGTCTATAGACCACTAAGGGGTTCATAGATTTGGGGGTTGTGATTTGGGATGGTGCAAAAATTACATCCTTATTTTCACCAACTCTAATTGAAATTTGGCATTTCCTTCAATTATTTTCAAACATTACTTGAAGAATGGGTACACAGATTTTATCAGACTCCCAAGGTGGTCCATGAAACACACAAAATAGTTAAAAACCCTGGGTATATTGAGAAGAGTTCTGGATCTGAAGTCTGGATAAACCTGGAGCCAGGTGAATGTGGACTCTGGTACTTACAAGATGTGAGCATTGTCAAATTGCTTAACTTATCTAAACCACAGTCTATTAATATCTACAGTATCTACCTCCTTGGGGTATTGTGAGGTCCAAATGAGAAAATGGCTATAAAATACCATCTGAATGTCATTATTCTTGGAGTTTATCCCTTGCATGCAGCTACAGAAATTCCGAAGAGTACAGAGGGGTTGACACCAGAGCTCAACTCAATTGTTTTGTTTTTTTAAAGTGACCCATAAAAGCAGTCATACCTCTCTGACTACTGAAACCTCTTCTTTTGCAGGACCATAACGAAGGCATGATGACTGAGAAGCATGTTCCACGCACACCTACAGAGAGGGAAGATTCTACAGTGTGTCTCCTCCACCTTTGTGTCTACCCCACGGTACCTAGGGATACAAAGATAGATATATAACACAGTCTTAGCAATCAAGCACCTTATAATTTAAAAGGGAGGGGAGAAAGTTATACATAGATTCTATTTCAAAGGCAGCTGTAATAAAGTGAATAAAGAGTTGGACTTTGAGTCAGGGTGACCTGGGTTCAAATTCTGCCTCTGATACATTAGCACAATTTCCAAGGCAACACTGTCTGTGAATTGCAGACTAGTTATTGATCTGCATTAGTAGAGTGAGTTTTCTCACCTGGGAGATCCCTTCACATGATGAAATCATGAGTCCAGACCAAAAAAAAGTTACATACAAATTAATTACAAGGGAGTAGGGTGATGAGTACAAAGGAGAGGTCCAGACAAAGTTCTAAGTGAAATATGAGACTGGGTTGGGAGTGGGGGTAGAGGACAGTCAGGGGTGAGTTTCAGCAAAGACTCGGCAGCTGAGATGGACCTTGAAGGAAGGAGGAACTTTAGCAGCAAGAGATGGGAAAAGGGAGGAGAGCTATATTCCAGACACAGTTGACAGTGTGAACAAAAGACATGGAGATAGGACAGTAAAGGACAGGTAGGTATAAATGAGAGACAAGAATCCACTTTGGTCTGAATGTAGAGTTTATTAGAGGGAATAGTAAGAGATAAGGCTATAAGGGAAGGTTGGAAGCAGATCACAGAGGGCCTTGATTGTCAGGATCAGGAGTTAATAATGAATTTGCTCTGTCTGCCACCTCCTACAGTTACCAGTGTTTCTCTGTCTGTCTCTCCCTCCCTCCTTCCTTCTCTCTCTCTCTCCCCCTTTCTCCCTCTTCCTTTCTTTCCCTCTCCCTCTTCCTCTCCCTTCAGATTCTCTCATCTTAATTCATATGTTTGTTTACATGTGTATACCCCAGCAAAATATAAGCTTCTTTTTGTCCTGAGCAAAATCCTTGCACATAGGGAAGAGGAGGTAAGGGGAAACAAACATTTATTAAGTGCCTACTATATGCCAGGCACACAACACTAAATGCCTTACAAATGTTATTTCATTTGATCCTCTCAACAATGCTAGGAGGTAGAGGCTATTATTTTGCACTTGAGGAAACTGAAGCAACCAGAGGAAGTGATTTGCCAGGGTCACACAGTGAGTATAAGGCTGGATTTGAACTCAAGACTTCCTGACTCCAGGCCCTATCCATTTTTATCAGCTAGCCATGACACTGGAAAAGGGGATGGAAATAAGGTGTCAAGGAAGGAGTGGATGGTGACTGTCAATTTCATGTGGGCAAGGATTCTATGTTAATTATTTTTGTATCTCCCCTACTAGCTAACATAGTGTTTTGTTTGTAGTGAGCCCATAATTGTTGAATGAGTGAATGGATGAATGAATGAATGTTTACTGAATGAAATACTTCAATGTCAGGGCTACTGCTCCCTGGAGTCTTCCAGTGATGACAATAACTGCTCCATGCCAGGGCTATCACTGCACCTCCTCTGCCCTCCCATTTCTGGTAAGGGTTTTTTGGAGAAAGAGGATATGATTTACTCCCAGTTGATTGGTAAAGACAAAAGTCACGAGAGGATAGGTGAAGAGATTGCTAGTACTGCCTCATTCGTTAGCCATACTTGTCACTAAATTCTACCCAAGACCAGTCTTGGCTGTGTTTGGATTTATTTCAGATACTCTGTATAGACACTTGCAGGCCTAGCCCTTCCTGATCAGGTGTGTGCTTTGCTCAGTTCCCTGTTGTTTTGGATAGCAAATTGATTAGTCATAAATTTCCCTGAGGGTCAATTTAAAACCCATTGAATTTTACTCCTGAATGCTAACTCTGTGACAGGAAAATACTTAGTGTGGGGAGAAAATTTTCATCTATGGTTTTCTTTCACTCGATAGGTTTCTGCTTCCCAGTATAAAGCATTGAGTTGAATAAATCCTCATGTCACTCTACTAGAGGTCTCATTGATTTTTGTGGTATTCACTGTGCAGAATGTCAATAACACAATGGACTGTTTAGTAGAAACAGTGGTGGTACTGTGAGCCAAGGAGGAAAACAGCCCTTGTGTTGCTATTAATACCATGATATGTCATCAGACTGGATAGGAGATTGCAGCAGTGTATTGAACTACCAAACTTCAGCACTGACTTTAAGGTTTACTAAACACTTTCTCTTGCAACAACCCTAGGAGGTAGAAAGTAGAGCTCTCATGTTCTAGGAAGCCTCAGAACCATGATGCAAACTAGGCCTCCTGACTCCAACCTCCTTCCCTTACACCAAGCTCTATGAGCACCGGTTCATGAACGATCTTAACCAAACGATGCATTAGATATTAATGTTACTGGCTTTAAAAATATCTTTTTTTGTTTCTATTGTCTATGTATGTGCTTTAGACACGTTTCTATCCCAGCATTTCTAGATTGTCTGACATTGTAGCATCTAGCAAATTTGTCAGAGCTGGTGGTTTGTTCATCAGTGACAAGGAGCAGCTGACCTTTGCCCCAGGCCGCCAGGCATTCATAGATCCAAAAGTTCCTCTTGTGATAATTTGAATGCCAGGACAGAGAGAATTGATTTCTGTCTCATTTGGAGTTCATGACAAGGATATTTGGTCACAATGTTCAAAAGTTACCCAGGCAACAAGAACAGCTCACATTTCTTCTTCTTTTTTTAATTTTTAAAATTTTTTTATTAATTTATTTTGATTTATCAACAATCACTTCTATATCCTTTTGAGTTTGAAATTTTTCTCCCCTTTCCTCCCCACCACCCTCCCCAAGACGGTGCACAATCTCATATAGGCTATACATTTACATTCCTATTAAACATATTTTCACATTAGTGAAGTTGTAAGTAAAACTTAAAACAATAGGAGGAACCATTAGAAAGAGGAAACAAAGCTCAACAGAAGGGGAAAAAAATGATAGCGATTCAGCTTCCATAGTTCTTTCTTTGGATGTGGATAGCATTTTCCATCACGAGGCCTTTGGAGATGTCTTAGATCCTTATATTGCTGGGAAGTGTTAAGTTTATCTATATTAGTCATCACACAATATGGCTGTTATTGTGTACAATGTTCTCTTGGTTCTGCTCACTTCACTCAGCATCAGACCATACAAATCTTTTCAGGTTTTTCTGAAGTCTGCCTGCTCATCATTTCTTATAGCACAATAGTATTCCATTACATTCATATACCACAACTTATTCAGCCATTCCCCAATTGATGGACATCCTCTCAATTTCCAATTCTTTGCCACCACAAAAAGAGCTGCTATGAATATTTTTGTACGTGTGGGTCCTTTTCCCATTTGTTTGATCTCTTTGGGATATAGCCTAGAAGTGCTATTGCTGGGTCAAAGGGTATGCACATTTTTATAGCCCTTTGGGCATAGTTCCAAATTGTTCTCCAAAATGGTTGGATCATTTCACAACTCCACCAACAATGCATTAGTGTTCCAATTTTCCCACATCTTCTCCAACATTTATCATTTTCCTGTTTTGTCATGTTGGCCAATCTGATAGATATGATGTGATACCTCAGAGTTGTTTTGATTTGCATTTCTCTAATCAATAGTGATTTAGAGCATTTTTTCATATGACTATAGATTACTTTAATTTCATCTGAGAACTGCCTGTTCATATCCTTTGACCATTATCAATTGTGGAATGGCTTGTAGTCTTATAAATTTGTCTTAATTCTCTATATATTTTAGAAATGAGGCCCTTATCAGAGAGACTGGTTGTAAAAATTCTTTCCCAATTTTCTACCTTCCTTCTAATCTTAGTTGCATTGGCTTTGTTTGTGCAAAAACTTTTCAATTTAATGTAATCAAAATTATCCATTTTGCTTTTTGTAATGTTCTCTATCTCTTGTTTGGTTATGAATTCTTCTGCTCTCCATAGATCTGATAGGTAAACTATTCCTTGTTCTCCCAGTTTGCTTATATGGTATCAGCCTTTATATCTAATCATGAACCCATTTTGACTTTATTTTGGTATATGGTGTGAGATTTGGGTCTATGCCTAGTTTCTGCCATACTCTTTTCCAGTTTTCCCAGCAGTTTTTTTCAAAGAGTGGGTTCTTATCCCAGAAGCTGGGGTCTTTGGGTTTATCAAATAATAGATTACTATAGTCATTGACTACTGTGTCTTGCATATTTAACCTATTCCACTGATCCACCTCCCTATTTCTTAGCCAGTACCAAGCAGTTTTGATGATTGCTGCTTTATAATACAATTTAAGATCTGGAATTGCTAGGCCACCTTCCCCTGCATTTCTTTTCATTAGTTCCTTTGATATTCTGGACCTACCAAATGAATGTTTTATTTTTTTCTAACTCTATAAAATAATTTTTTGGTAGTTTGATTGGTATGGCATTGAATAAGTAAATTAGCTTAGGTAGGATTGTCATTTTTATTATATTAGCTCAGCCTACCCATGAGCAACTGATGTTTTTCCAATTATTTAGATCTGATTTTATTTGTGTGAAAAGTGTTTTGTAATTGTGTTCATAGAGTTCCTGGGTTTGTTTCGGGAGGTAGACTCCTAAATATTTTATAATGTCTACAGTAAGTTTAAATGGGATTTCTCTTTCTATCTCTTGCTGTTGGGCTTTGTTGGTAATATATAAAGAAATGATGATTTATGTGGGTTTATTTTATAGCCTGCAACTTTGCTAAAGTTGTTTATTATTTCAAGTAGTTTTTTACTTGATTCTCTAGGATTCTCTAAGTATATCATCATGTCATCTGCAAAGAGTGATAGCTTTGTTTCTTCTTTGCCTATTCTAATGCCTTCAATTTCTTTTTCTTCTCTTATTGCTAAAGCTAAGGTTTCCAGTACAATATTGAATAACAGTGGTGATAATGGACATCCTTGTTTCACCCCGATCTTATTGGAAATGCTTCTAGCCTGTCCCATTACATATAATGCTTGCTGAAGGTTTTAGATAGATGCTATTTATTATTTTAAGGAAGACTCCATTTATACCTATGCTTTCTAGTGTTTTTAATAGGAATGGGTGTTGTATTTTATCAAAAGCTTTTTCTGCATCTATTGAGATGATCATGTGGTTTCTGTTGGTTTTGGTGTTGATATGCTCAATGATGCTGATAGTTTTCCTAATATTGAACCAACCCTGCATTCCTGGTATAAATCCTACCTGGTCATAGTGTATTATTCTTGTGATAAGTTGCTGCAATCTATTTGCTAGTATTTTGTTTAAAATTTTTGCATCTATATTCATTAGAGAAATTGGTCTATAATTTTCTTTCTCTATTTTGACTCTTCCTGGTTTAGGTATCAACACCATATTTGTATCATAAAAAGAATTTGGTAAGACTCCTTCTTCACCTATTTTCCCAAATAGTCTATATAGTATTGGAATTAATTGTTCTTTAAATGTTTGATAGGGAGTTCATCAATGGCTTGTTCAATTTCTTTTTCTGAGATGGGGTTATTTAAGTATTTTACTTCCTCTTCTGTTAATCTGGGCAATTTATATTTTTGTAAATATGTATCCATTTCACTAAGATTGTCAAATTTGTTGGCATATAGTTGGGCAAAATAATTCCTAATTATTGTTTTAATTTCCTCTTCCTTGGTGGTAGCTTCACCCTTTTCATTCTTGATACTAGTAATTTGGTTTTTTCTTCTTTTTTTTTAAATTAACCAAAGGTTTATCTATTTTATTGGTTTTTTCATAAAACCAGCTCTTAGTTTTATTTATTAGTTCAATAGTTTTCTTAATTTCAATTTTATTAATTTTTCCTTTGGTTTTCAATATTTCTAATTTGGTGTTTAGTTGAGGATTTTTAATTTGTTCTTTTTCTAGTTTTTTTAGTTGTATGCCCAATTCATTAATCTCCTCTTTTTCTATTTTATTTATGTAAGCATTTAGAGATATAAAACTTCCCCTAAGAACTGCTTTCGCTGCATCCCATAAGTTTTGGTATGTTGTCTCATTATTGTCATTCTCTTGAATGAAATTATTGATTGTTTCTATGATTTGTTGTTTGACCCAATCATTTTTTAGGATTAGATTATTTAGTTTCCAATTATTTTTTAGTCTATCTTTCCATGGCCCTTTATTACATATAATTTTTATTGCATCATGATCTGAAAAGGATGCATTTAATATTTCTGCCTTTCTGCATTGGATTGTGAGGTTTTTACCCTAGTACATGGTCAATTTTTGTGTATGTGCCATGTACTGCTGAGAAAAAAGTATATTCCTTTCTATCCCCATTCAGTTTTCTCCAGAGGTCTATCATACCTAACTTTTCTAATGTTCTATTCACCTCCTTAACTTCTTTCTTGTTTATTTTGTGGTTAGATTTATCTAGTGCAGAGAGGGGAGGTTCAGGTCCCCACTAGTATAGTTTTGCTGTCTATTTCTTCCTGTAACTCCCTGAACTTCTCCTCTAAGAATTTGGATGCTATAACATTTGGTGCATATATGTTTAGTAATGATATTACTTCATTGTCTATGGTGCCTTTTAGCAGGATGTAGTTTCCTTCCTTATCTCTTTTGATTAGATCTATTTTTGCTTTTTGCTTTGTCTGAGATCAGGATTGCTACCCCTGCTTTTTTTACTTCAGCTGAAGCATAATATATTCTGCTCCAGCCTTTTACCTTTACCCTGTATGTGTCACTCTTTTTCAAATGTGTTTCCTGTAAACAACATATTGTAGGATTATGGTTTTTAATCCATTCTGCAATCGTTTCCGTTTTATGGGAGAGTTCATCCCATTCACATTCACAGTTATGATTACTATCTGTGTCTTTTTCTCCATCCTTTTCCCCCATTTATGCTTTTCTTTCTCCTTTCCCCCCTTCACTAGTGTTTTGCTTTTGACACCACCTCCTTCAGTCCCTCCCCCTTTTATTATCCCTTTCCCTTTTCTTCCCCTTTACCTTACTGCTTTTCCTCCCTTCTTTCCCCCTCCCTTTTCTTTCCCCTTTTCCCTCCTACTGCCTATAGGGCAAGTTAGATTTCTATACCTAACTGATTATGTTATGCCCTTCTTGAGCCAAATCTGATGAGAGTAAGGTTCAAACAATGCTCCCCCCCCTTCTTTCCCTCTGCTGTAATAGGATTTTGTGTCTTTTCCTGTAATGTAATTTACCCTTGTCTGTATCCTCCTTTCTCAGTACATTTTCTAAGATCAGAATCCACTTATTTGGATCCATTTAACCCACTTGATTAGATTTTTTTTATCATTACATCAAAGTCAACTAATATCCACCCTCTTTATGTATACTCCTTTAACATGGTGTAATAACAATACAGTTCTCAAGGTTGCAAGTGTCATCTATTCCCTTGTAGGGTTTAAAAGCCCCCCTTATTAACAACATATTGTATCTTTCTGTCCCATTTACCTTTTTTGTCTTCTTGAGTCCTGTACTTGAAGATCAAATTTTTTGTTGAGCTCTGGTCTTTTTATCAGGAAAGTTTGGAAGTCTCCTATTTCATTGAATATCCATCTCCTCCCTTGAAAAATGATGCTCATTTTTGCTGGGTAATTGATCCTTGGCTGCATTCCAAGCTCCTTTGCCTTACGGAATATCATGTTCCATGCCCGGTCTTTTAATGTAGAAGCTGCAAGGTCCTGTGTAATCCTGACTGTGGTTCCATGATATTTAAATTGTTTCTTTCTGGCTGCTTGCAGCACCTTCTCTTTCATCTGGTAATTTTGGAATTTTGCTATTATATTCCTTGGCGTTGTCAATTTGGGATCTCTTTCAGGTGGTGAGTGATGTATTCTTTCTATGGTTATTTTCTTCTTTCTGGGCAGTTTTCCTTTATGATTTCCTGAAAGATACTGTCCAGGCTCTTTTTTTTCATCATGATTTTCAGGTAGTCCAATAATTTTTAAATTGTCTTTCCTGAATCGATTTTCCAGGTCAGTTGTTTTACTGAGGTATTTTACATTTTCATCTTTTTTTCATTTTTTTGTTTCTGTTTGACTGATTCTTGCTCTCTCATAGAGACATTAGTTTCCATTTGTCCAATTCTAGTTTTTAACAGATTGTTTTCTTCTGTTAGTTTTTGTCCTTCTTTCTTCAGTTGGCCAATTGTGTTTTTTAGGGATTTGTTTTCTTCAGTGTATTCTCTTTTCAGTTGGCCAACTGTATTTTTTAAGGACTCTTCTACCTCTCTCATTTGACTATTAAAATCCTTCTTGAGCTCTTCTAAGAAGGCTTTTTGGGCTTCAGACCAGTTCATATTCCCTTTTGTTGCAGATGTGGGTTTGTTGACAATGTTGTCCTCTTCAGAATTTCTGTCTTGATCTTCACTCTTCTCATAATATGAATCTATGGTACATTTCTTTTTACTCATGGTGTTTCTTTATTCCCTGGCCTTTAAAGAGATTGAGCTCTCCTGCTGGGAACAGAGGCACTGACCCAAGCTTCTTGTGTTGGGAGCCTAGGTCTTGGTCACTGGCTTTGTGTGCTGGGGCCTCTTATGGCAATTGGAGGCTGTAGGTTTCTGGCAGCTTACCTTGTGTTGGGCTGGAATCAGCAAGGCTGGAACTTTCAGGCAATTCTAGGTTGCCTGCTTTTCCTTTCCTTTAGCTTTCTTCAGCTCCTTTTAGATGGGTGCTGCAGGTGTTTATCTGCCTGGGGCCCCTGCAGTGTTGTCCCCGTTTCTGCTAATGCACTGGGAGATTCCTTTGGTAGAGTGCGAGGCACCTGGTGGTTTTCTGAGCTGGTTTCCACCAGTTCCCCTGCCTCACTGAGGCACTTGGAGGTCTAGGTGTTGGTGTTTGCCTGCTCTACCACCTGGGCTCCAGGATTTTTTCCTGGTTGACAATTGGAGGCTGCAGGGCTCTGACAGCTCACCTGGTGTTGGGCTAGAACCAGCGAGGCTGGGACTTTAGGAAGACTTTAGGTTGCTTTCTTCCGCTCCTTTCAGATGAATGCCACAGGGCACTTATCCGCCTGGGGCCCCTTGTAGTTCTGCCTCCCTTATTTTTGCTGAGGCACTGGGAGACCCATTTGCTGGGCTGCTGCACTGCTACTCCCCGTCTTTCTTCTAGTTCAGCTGTTCCAGGTTTTTTTTTTTCTGGGGTGATATTTTCTGGGTTTTCAGAGGTTGATAGGGGAGAGTGAGAGCGACTACCTTTTTACTCCGCCATCTTGGCTCCCAGAAGTGGAAGTCCCAACAGCGCACATTTCTATAGCACATTCAGGCTTATCCTCACAACAACCTTGTGAAGTAATAGGAATCTTAGGATCCCTATTTTACAGATGAGGGAAGTAGGGCTCAGGGCCCTCTGACATTAAGTGTAGGGGCTGGGACTTGAGAACCCAGGTCTCTTGTCTACTAGTTAAGCACACTTCCCATCATCCAGAAAATTGCAAAATTAGCTTTACAAACTTCATTGAGACCCTCTTACTTCTATATTAGAATCTTGGATCTAAAGCTGAAAGAGAACTTAGAGGCCGAGTAGTTAATTTCCCTCAATTTGCAGATGAAGAAACTGAAGCCCAGGGAGGTTAAACCACTTGCCCAAAGTTATACAGGAGGTAAGTATCAGAGGCAGGATTCAAACACAAGTCCTCTGTCTCAAGAACCAGTGCTGTTTCCACTTCATAACACTGCCTCTCATTTAGTGACCTTGTGATAGGACAGAGCACTATGTGGTCCAGGTGACTGAAATAATTCAACAAACATTTCAATGGCTACTATGTGGAAGGTACCTTTCTAGGCTCTGTGTTCTGCTCTCTGTTCAATCGTTTTCAGATGTGTCAGACTCTTCATGACCCCACTTGGGGTTTTCTTGGCAAAGATACTGCAGTGGTTTGCCATTTCCTTCTCCAGTTCATTTTACAGATGAGGAAACTAATGCAAACAGGGTTAAGTGACTTGCCCAGGGTCACACAGCTAATAAATGTCTGAGGCCAGATTTGAACTCAGGTCCTCCTGACTCCAGGACAAGCAAACTATCCACTGTCCTGCCTAGATGCCATTGGGATATGAACCTTGCTCTCAAGGAACTTACAGACTAATGTGAAATAAGATGTATACACAAACACCACAATGCAAAGGAGAATGGGACTATGGGCAAAGAAGTCTGGGGGAAAATGCTCTGAGAGGTTTGTGTAGGTATAAGGAGAGTTCTCTTCAAGCTTAGGAAAGCAGGGTTGGAGGTTTGGTATGAGAGATTAGGGAAAGTTTGATGGAGGAGTCAACAGCTGAGCTGGGCTTTAAAGGGAGGGAAGGATTTCAAAGATGAAGTAGGAGATCAGGAAGAGTTCACCCAAGAGCAGTGGCCCAGATATGGGAGACAGAAGGATGAGAATGGGAGGCAATGTGTAGTCAGTCCAGTTTGAATGGAACATAGAGTATGTGACTGGAAGCTCTTTGAGAGCTGGGACTGGTTTTTCTTTTTGTTTTTGCCTTTCTTTGTATCTCCAGTGCTTAGCACAGTGCCTGGCACATAGTAGGTGCTTTCTGACTGACCAATGTAAGGGGATTCAATGTGACTATTCTGGGAAAGAAAAGGAAGAGACTTTCTAAAAACATAAATATATCATAAATTCATCAATCAATTTTCATCTTTATTTTTTAAAAATTGGAAAAAATTATAGCTATCTTATGTATTTACATCAGCTAATTTCTGAATGTATCTATCCTATTACCCAGTGAACCATCCTCTATAATAAAGGAAAAAAAAGAAAAGAAAGGTGGGGGAGAAGCAGGTAGGCAAAACTCACCAATATGTCAGTCTAATTTGACAATATATGCAATTTTCCACATCCATAATCTTCTTCCTCTGCGAAGGAAGGAGAAAGTTACATTTTCCCCATTTCTTCTTTGGGGGCAAGTGACTAATTTTGATTTTAAAAAGACATATATAGATGACAGAAGCAAAAACATAACTGACGGTGAATACAAGAATAGCACAGACCTGCAAGAATAGTGTCAGGACTGCTGAACCTCAGAAAAAGCTGAGGCTGGTGATGAATGACTGCTAAGGACTGCTACTTGAGTGTAGGGTATAAAGGTAATGGGTATCAGAACAGAAAGCAATTCACCTTTTATATGAGAGGGAAAACTACACAGTTACTGTACTTGGAGTCAGGAGAGACCTGTGTTTAACTCTTACTATTTGTATAACCATGGACAAATAGACAAATCCTGGGCCTCAGTTTCCTCTTCTCCAAAATAAGAATAACAATACTTATACTTACCTCACAGGTTGTCCTGTGGCTCAGATGATCAGTAAAGCATGATTAATGTATCATAGTTTGCTGCTGATTTCTCCATCAGCGAGAATGAACGTCAGAGCAGAAAGACGAGGGGAAAGAGGTGAACTGGGAGTTGATGGCAAAGATAAATGAGAAGCTGGTGAGAAAGCACCTAATTGTGTTCATTGAGTAGAAGCCACCAAGCCCAGATGAACTACATCCCAGAAACAACTGGCAGGTTTAGTTGTTGAACAACCACTATTGATCTTGGAAAAGTCACAAAGAACGAGAGAGCAGCTGCAGGACTGGAGATGGGCAAGATTTGATTTTCAAAATGGAAAGAGGGCAAAGTCTTCAAGTTACAGGCCTGTGAACTTAATTTCTATTCCTGGCAAAATTCTGGAATATACTATAAAAGAATGGCTGGTATATATAGCAGCAGAACGTAAAAACATTTCTCAGTAAGAGCCAGCACGACTTCATTGAAAGCAATTCATGCCAGATTCCAAAACAGGTTACTAGACTGAAAGGGTTACCAGACTGGTAGATCAGGAGGATACAGATATAATATACTTGGATTTTATCCAGGCAATTGGCAAAGTCCCTCATGCCATTCTTGTGAACAAGATGAAGAAGATACATAGGCTGGATGATAGTATGAATTGTAAAATTTAAACTGGTCCATCATGAATGGATCCAAAAAGAAATCATTAATGTATAAATGTTAACTGGGCACTTACTAATAGAGTGCCCCATGGACTTTCCGTGACTCTTCCACAGCCTGTCTGGTTCCAGAGAGAGGAATTGATACTCAAATTCATCAATTTTACTGTATTTTTTTCCCTTCATCTCAACTCCACAGATGAGGAACAGATAGAAAGGAGAACAATTCAACTTTTATATGCGAATTGGAATATGTTGGAACAGAAGATTCAAAGTAAAGTCTCAAATAATATTTAGCGACTTCCTATGCATTTCTATGAGCCTTGTCTTCCATTAACAAAAACCAATCTAATATTTATTGCATAATGGTTGCCAATTCAATCTTTTGCATAGCCTGTGCTATAAATAGGCCCACCAAGCCCCCTCCCCACAAAGTAAGAAGGCATAGTTCCTGGCCAATAACGAAAATGTTGTCCAGAGTGAAAGAAGAATTGTTCATTACATTTCTTGCAAGAAACAGACGTGTTTCCTTTAATAAGAGAAGCATCCCAATAGAGGAGGGAGAGCAAGCTTTATACTGTTCTTCTATTCAGTCCTTCCCTCAGAGCTCGGATTGGTCCAAACTCTTCCAGGTTACAATCTTCCTGTCCTGCCCACTTCATGTCCCTCCTTGATAAGTTCACTCCACTCTCATCATGCCTTGTCATGTGTCCCATGTTACGTAAATGAATAAAACTCCCTCCCTGGGGTGTGTTGGATAATATGTATGAGGCTTATTAAGCCTGCATACAAGCAAAAATGTCAGTGATGGTCCCTTGAACCTGACCAGTTTGAGCCAGTTTCAGCCTAAGCCCCCTTTATCAGAAACTCTGAGGTTAGCCAGCTTCTCCTTCTAAAAGCTGATTGGTTAATGGTGCTTGCTGTCTTAGCCACCTTGAAACTGCAACATTCTGTGGAAACCTAACTTTTTAGTATTAGTATTTCTCACACCTGGTGTGCAGGAAGGCTCATTTTCTGTTAGACTGGGTGGCAATGGATGGAGTGCTGAACTGAGAGGCAGGAAGATCTGAATTCAAATCCTGCCTCAGACATTTATTGGCTGAATGACTCTGGGGAAAATCACTTAAGCTGGTTTGGCCTCAAATAATAATAGCACTTATGTGATCAGGTTGTTGTGAGAATCTAGGTTGCCTAGAGGAACCTATGTAGAGGAACTAGGTTCCCCAGTGTTCCAATTCTATCCTCACCTCAGATTCCTGAAAAAATTCCATTTTTTAACTCTGTTCTAAAATAATCCAATCTTTTTTAGTTTATCTCTCCTCACAAGAGGAAAAAAGTAGAAGAAAGTAAAAAGAAGCTGCCTAGAGTACAGAAATGAATCAGGAATAAATCACACCATTTTATTCCCACACAGAAAGGCAACATTAAGCAAAGAAGTAAAAAGTTTAATAGGTGAGCCTCTTGGGACATTTGCTAATGTTCTGGGGATGAAACAGTTAATACTTTCTGGGCATGGTCTTTGATTCAGGAAGTAAGGTCACTGGAGGGGAGATGAGGTAGAGAGTCAAGTGAAGTATCCTTCCTCTTCCCCATAGAGAGAGCTGTCCCTTACAACAATAAAAAAGAGAGAAAAAAGTAGCGCAACTAAAGAACAGTTCAACTAAAGTCTAACAGTGTACGCAGTGTTCAATACTCATAGCCCCTTTGTTGTTATTTGTTCTTTGTTTTCAAAGAGGACCATGACATCAGGAAGGTGATGTCATGCTGAATTGAATTTAAGTAAGGAAGGGCTGTGCAAAAGTCACCAAACTCACTTTCTGCTCTGGAGCTATCTGGGCCCAGTGGCAAGATATAGATCAGGGTGGCTGGAGGTGGCCCCAGATACAGGAGAGACCTTGGCCTTTTTAAGCTAAGGTCTTTTGCAGGTCTCAGTTTCACTGAGGCAATGCCCATTCAGTGATTAAGGCTAGGTTAGAAATGAGACAAAAAAATGGCCTCTTCTATGCAGTAAAAAAAAAAAATACACACACACATATGTATAAAAATTTGGGAGGGGAAGACCCTCAGGGTTTCTGGCCAAAACAGAAAGAGCTGGCTATTTACATTCACTCTGAGCTATCTGGGCCCAAACAATGACCAGGTGGGTCTTGGGCTGGGACCTATTGCTGGTCAATCAATGAGAGCCAGAGTGATGTGGGTTTTTGGAGAAAGAACTCTAGCCAGTAAACCCCAAGTTATCTAGACAGGTTTTGGCCATCAAAATGAACTGAGAGGAGAGGAAGAGGAGAAGAGGGGAAGGGAGGGGAAGGGAAGGGGAGGGAGGGGAGGGGAGAGGAGAGTGGCTGTGCACATGGAATTAGCCAGTTGGGTCCCTAGTGGATCAGGTCATACTACTCACTGGTTGTTGTTTGTCCTTCATTCTCGAATGACATCAGGAACGTGATGCCATGACTTGCAAGTGATTTATCTATCAATATTAGTCATCGCACAATGTGGCTGTTATCGTGTACAACATTCTCTTGGTTCTGGTCACTTCACTCAGCATCAGACCCATACAAGTCTTTCCAGGTTTTTCTGAAGCCAGCCTGTTCATTATTTCTTATAGCACAATAGTATTTCATTATATTCATATACCACAACTTGCTGAGCCATTCCCCAATTTATGGACATTCTCTCAATTTCCAATTCCTTGCCACCACAAAAAGAGCCGCTATAAATATTTTTGTACACGTGGGTCCTTTTCCCATTTGTGTATCTTGGGGATACAGCCCTAGCAATGCTATTGCCGGGTCAAAGGGTATGCACATTTTTATATCCCTTTGGGCATAGTTCCAAGTTGTTCTCCAAAATGGTTGGATCATTTCACAACTCCACCAACAATGCATTAGTGTTCCAATTTTCCACATCTTCTCCAACATTTATCATTTTCCTGTTTTGTCATGTTGGCCAATCTGATAGGTGTGATGTGGTACCTCAGAGTTGTTTTGATTTGCATTTCTCTAATCAATAGTGATTTAGAACATTTTTTCATATGACTATAGATGGCTTTAATTTCTTCATCTGAGAACTGCCTGTTCATATCCTTTGACCATTTATTAATTGGGGAATAGAAAGTCTTTCCTGAGAGGAGAAGCCTAGGAAGTGGCTGGGAAGAAGTAAACTTAATCCATACAAGGGTGGAGGCCAGTGAGAGGGAGTAATAAACCCCACAACCAGTCCAGGATAGTATCATATTGACACCACCACAAATCAATCAATCAATCAACAAACATCTATTGAGAGCCTAACTATTTTCCAGGCACTGTGATGAACCACTTCCAGGCAGCTATTATTTCTTTTCTCTTTGTTTTAACATTTGCCTTTCTTCTGTGTAACAGGAGCCGTGTAATAGAAAGCACTTCCTTAGATAACCAGATGGTTTTATTTTAGCCAGCCTGCACAACATGCCATCTGAAGGCTGCTTGTTGCCTGCCAAAGGATTTGGGTTAGCCCATGAAAATGCAGGTTGCCAGTGCACACCCTCTCCTGTTTGTCATGTGACCCGCGGCAGCCAGCCATCATCAGCCTGTCTCTAGTCTCACATATCTGCAACCCTAAGAAGTGTAGCCTATTTTAATTTTGGCCCCTGCTTATCGCCAAATTGTGCAGGTCTGTTTTTGGCCAATAGGACATTAAAAAAAATTATTTTCAATAATCCTAGTTAGCTCTGAAGAATGAAAGCATGGCTCCAAAGCTATCTGGTAAAAACTTTTTTATTTTGCTTTGGTCATGGTTACTAAGATGGTTTGTCCCCACTTTTGTTATAAATTAAAAGGAGGCTTCCTCAATGACTTATATGTTTGAACTGGTTTTAGAAGCAGTGCCAATCAAGCTGGAGTAGAAAGGGTTCTAGGTTTGGAGTCAGAGCGCCAGAGTCCAGGCCTGATTCTGGCACTATGATCTTGGACAACTCTACTTCTCTGGAGTTATTTCCTCATCTGTAAAATGAGGGTATTAGACCATGTGAAATCTAAGCACTCTTTCACTTCTAAAATCTTAGGGTACCACATGTTTTTGTATATATGCAATTATAGATACATATTTTTATAACTATTTATACAGGTGCACAATCACATACGTGGCATACTGACAGATAAATATTTAGATGGATAGACAGAGAGATAAATGGATAGTTATATGAAGAGATAGATATAGCTAGATACATGATGGCTAAATAGATAGATGGATAGATAAATGGGTAGAGAGTTAGATAGTGATAGAGAAATGGCTGGATAGATGGATAAATGATAACTAGCTATCTAGATAGCACACAGTATAGGATCATTCCCCAGTTTTTCTATCTTTCTGGGCTGGGGCTGGGGCTCTCATCCCACCTGCATAGGGCACAGGGGTAGTTCCTCACAAAGGTATATGACACCGGAAATGTGTATGTATACACATTCACATGTGTGTAGATGCGTATATGTGTACACATTATTTGTGTACACAAATATACTACATGTATATTTACATAGACACACATACACATGCATATTTGTATATGTATAGGCCTAGCATCCCAGCATTTAGTAAAAATCTTCTCTGTGTGAAAATCAAACAGAGTGTTAAAATATAAAAGTTTTGTAATCTCTGAGCTTTACAAATTCTTTTCTTAAAACTCAGAGATTTAGTATCATAGTTTTTCTATTGCTTATGGTTATGATCCCATAAGGAGAGCTATCTCTGGGCTCACATGGACCTGGTTCATCTTGGGGGTAAGACTGACCCCGAAGAAGGAGACTAGGTTTTTCTCAGTCTCTCTAGCTTATTTCCTTTTACCCTGGAGTAGTGACTTTAGGGAAATATTTATGATGTGTATGTTTTTATTCACACTGTATTTATGCTATGTATATTCACACACACACACACACACACACACACACACACACACACTTCTCATCTCTCCCAGGAAAATGTAAGCTCCTCATGAAAAAAGTGTTGTATCATCCTTTGTCCTTGTATTGCCAGCTTCTAGCATAGTTTCTGACATATAGCAAGTACTTAATAAATACTTGCTGATCTATAGAGATGGATTAAAATCTCTAAAACAAAAATTAGGCATGACTTACATATAGGATCTCCCCAAGAAGTGTGTAACAATGTCTTTCCTAGGGTAAGTACTCAATGTACAATATGGGTATTAGACATAGGTTAGTAGCTTCTGTCTTCTACCACTCAAAATTACTTAAAGCCTAAATAACTCAAGCATGCACCTTAACAAATAAAGAAAAAATAAAGCAATAACCCATCACATATAATGTGCTCTCCCTGATCTAAGGAAGCAAAGATGACTTTGTGGGGCTGCTGAACAGATATTTAGGATATTTCTTATTCACCTCAGATCTGTGCTGTCTGAGTAACTCTCAAGGACAAGCTGTCTTGGCCAGTCAGGGCATGGCTTGAACTTTTTTTAGGTGGCTACTCTTTTGGATGTACCAGCCAAGTTTGGAGGCGATTTTTCTTCTATTCCGAGAAATGATGTTATTGTGGCAATCAGTTCTCACTGGGCAGCTGAAAATTGATTCAGAAACTTTCAACTTCTAATTTTGTGAGGTCTCCATCTGGACTGGAAACATCCAGGTCTCATGATGGCTGGTTGCTGGCCTGTGTTCAGGGGAAAAAATAGAAAGCAAAAAAAAAGTGACCAAGGATTGTTTTGCCTTGGCAAGCATGTGTTTTCACTGCCATGTGCTGATAGCTGCCATTTTGCTACTGGAAAGAAATCCTCTCCCTACCCTTTTTAGAAGTCCGAGGGACAGAAAGAACTGGAAGAGTCCGCAGAGATAATTGTTTCTTAGTTCTTCTTATAGCCTATTAAGTGGACAGCTTTTTCTGACTCCTTGGCTAATCGATGCAATACCCATCAGTGCTGACCAATAATGAGTTGCTGTAGCATTTCAACAAGATTTATGTCCTTCAGCAAGGGAGAAGAGCACATGCTCAGCTCCATGGGAGGTGCCCCATTTCAGGAGTTCAGGGGATCCCTTTGACTGCCACTATTTCATGTACATTTTTTCTGTATTTACTTCTATATCCATTCAGATGACTTTCCAGTATTAAGTCTTACTCCTCTCTACATACTCTGCAATCCATGAAATACTTGTCTGCAAGACAGGAACACTTAATCTCCTGACTTCAACTGGCTGTTCCCCATACCTGCAATGTTCCTCCTCCTCAACTCCACCTCCTGGCCTCCTGAACTGCTTTCAAGTCTCAGTCAAAGTCCCACCTTCTGCAAGAAGTCTTTGCTAGTCCTCAATGTTTGTGCCTTCCCTCTGAGTCTACCCCCAATTTATTGTGTATATCTTGTCTTCCATAATTATTTGCATATTATCTCCTCCATTAGACTGTGAGCTGCTTGAGAGCAGGGACTGGGTTTTGTTTATTTGTTTGGTTTGGTTTGGTTTTTGGTCTTTCTTTGCATCTCCAATATTTAGCACAGTGCTTGGCACAGAGCAGATACTTAATAAATGCTAGTACCTATGACTATGATATCTATAAAGAGGAGTGGCTTGTGGAATTATAAAAGATAACAATAGTAAAAGCCAATATGAAGTACAGGAGGCAAACAGAGCAGCTATCAAAGAGTGCTTGGAAGCTTCAGGCACCAGGCTGTGTTTTATCTTCTACTATGAAGAATGATGATTTGTTAGTTTAAATGAAACATGCTTTAATAATATTTTGCATTGTGTAGAAATATTGGCTAAACTTGGATTTTTATTGGGTAATGTAAGAAAAAAATTAATTCACATCTACTTATGGAAATTAAAATACATTATCATTCATTAAAAAGTGACAGTAGTAATACCAGGGAGATTGATTTCAAACAAATACAGGATTAGAGTTGATAACAGAAGTGTGACTAGAACTCTAATTAATGAACTGGATAATCTTTCCTGCAGACATTAACTGTTTTAATCTAGACTGTAGTATGCATTTTCATTCTCTTCCTTATTTTGAAAGGCATAGGGTAATATAAGAAAAATTGTATTATACATTCCCAGAAATTCCCATCACAGTCTAATTTGACAACTTTGCTACACATGAACTAGAATTTGCATGATCTTGAGGACTGTATTTGAAACACTATGAATTACATTTTTCCATACCATTAACCTGTCAGTATTTATTTAAAATTGAAAACACTGAAATACTCCACTGTTTTAAGCATTATCACATTTTTTCCCCTCTTGTTCTCAAGCCACACAATTTATTTATATCATTGTTGTCCCATCCTTGTGGCTATTACCTGCCAACCTCAAGATCATTTACCCAATTTTCTCTACAGCTAGGTCTGTTTTCTTTTTTGAGATTGAATTATTTAAGATCTCTTTATGGTCTTATGACAGTTTGGGTATTTTATATTTTTGAAGGTATTCCGTTACTTCTTTTGTCTTCTCAGTTTTCTCAGCTTATAATGGTGCATAATAGGTTCTGATTATTCTTTTTATTTCTTCTTGTTTTGTTGTGATTTCACCTAGCTCATTTGCTATTTTATCAATTTGAGTTTTTGACTTTTTTAAAGATCAGATTAGTTTAAAGTTTATCAATTTTATTATTTCCCCCCCAAAGAACCAGTTTTCATTTTCTATTACTTCTGGTTTTTTTGTTTCCAATTAATCTATTTCTCCTCTAACTTCTAACATATCCTCTTTTGTGCTTATTTTAGGCTTGTTTATTTGTTGACTTTCTAATTTTTTAAAAGTAGGCATTCAGCTTACTAATCCTTTCTTTTTCTATTTTGTTAATATATGTTTGCAGAGATGTAATTCCTGCCCTCTTCTTCTACTCCACCCCTGCTTTAGCTACATCTCAGAAATTTTGATGTACTGTTTCGTCATTATCATTTTCTTTCACATAATTATTAATTATTTCTATGATTTGTTCTTTTACCATTCATTATTCAGTATTTTAATGTTAAATCTCCAGTTGGGTCTGTGTCTTTTGCTTTTGGTCTCTGAACCACAGACTATTTTTATTATATTATAGTCTGAAAAGAATGTATTAATGATTTTTGCCTTTTTACATTTCTTTGCAATATCTCAGTGCCTTGATACATGGTCAATTTTTATAAAAGTTCCATGTGGTGCTGAGAAACACACATACATACACACGTACACACACACATAAATATATAATATACACACATATAATATTATGCACATGCATATAGATATAAATATATTATTTTGCTGTCCCATTTAGAAGATCCCATAAGTCCTTTATCTGTGGTTTTTCCAGCAATTTATTTAGTTTCATATTTTCCTTTTTGTTTATCTTCCTATTGGTCTTATCCAAAACTGAGAGAGGGATATTAAAGTCTCCTGTCCCTATTGTGTTACTATTTATGGCTTCTTGTAGCTCCATTAATTTTTCCTCTATAAATTTGGATGGTAAGGCATTTGTAGCAAATAGGTTTATTATTGATATTGGCTTGTTGCCTATGGTTTCTTTCACTGTAATATAATTTTCTTGTCTCTTTTTACTTCTTGAATATTTGTTTTTGCTATGCCAGATAGCATGATTATAACACCTGCTATTTTGTATTCACTTGACGCATGATACATTTTTTTTCATGCTCTCAGTTTTATTTTGTGTTATGCTTTTGTTTTTTAAAATGTGTGGGGTTTTTTTTGTAAGCAACACATTGTAGGGTTTTGTTTTCTAAATCCAATCTGTCGTTCTTTTTGTTTTATTGGAATGTTTGACCTATTCATTTAAAGTTATGAGAATTATGTTTATATTTCCCTCCGTTTGCCTCTAATATTAGTTTTTTCCCCTAAGTTATGATTTTTTTCTGTCTTCTGCTATAAATCTAGTGCTATGTTCCTTCAGTTCCTTTAGCTTATTCTTTTTTTAAGATGGCCCTATTCCCAATGCCAAACCTCTTCTTCTTACCCTTTATCCCATCTTCCCATTAGTTACCCATTTACCTTTGGGGTTTTGCTTACTAGTTCCTTTTTCTTTCTTGCCTCTCTCTGGAAGTGGAAAATTTATAGTGATGGCAAGATAGAAGAGATGACCATCTCTGTTTGTAGTTGAGGGAAAACCATTAGATTTAAGTAGATTGATTGAAGAATTGGAAAGCAAGAATATTTGAGAGAAAATTAATATATATGTTGAACTCCCTTTGCATGAAGCCTAAAAGTGGAGAGGAAGATTGTGAACCAGGCAATGAATTCATTGAGAAAAGAGGGACGATGTCCTGGGAGTTGGTAGGTTAAAGATACCAATACCTGGACTGTGTGCTAATTTTGTATAGAGTGAACCCAAAGGCTGATAAGTGATGATGTTAGAGGGAGAGTTTGGACACTTCAGCGGGGAGTAAGGAGTATCCCAAACTCCCTTTCTGGCACCAGTGAGTTGGGAATATGAGAGAAAGGCAACCAGTATGAGAAAGGATGGACAGAGATGAAGTATCATCTGGGGGGAGCTAAGTCTCAGTGAGAGCTAGACAATGAAAAAGGAGCATGGGAGGAAGTGGTCTAAAATGAAGAGAAGTTTATTAATTATAAATATGAGTTCTAGAGGGCACAGTGGAAGGGCCAGGCAGTTCTGAAGTGGGAAATTACAGAGATATAGTTGAGATGAATTGAGAAAACTTGAAGGGTTAGGGATGGTGATTTATTCTCAGGCAGTTAGGGATTCAATATCATTGGAATTAGGAAAGTAAGAGGGGTTGGAAGTTTGGTAATTACTGGAGAATGCTTTAGTCCAGGCAGAATATCAGTTGATGGGAGTACCTCTGATCATGAAAGCAAGTGAGTAGAAGTTATTTAAGGTCTTGGCCTGCTCTTGGTGTTTATGTTTTTGAGTTACATTATGGGAAAGAGGAATAGGATTTGGGGTAGATGATAACTATTGACAGAAGACAAAGTTATTCAGTTCATATTTGTCACCTTGGGAAAGAGAGAACAAAGCTTGTTAACAGGAAATTGAAATTCAAGATAAATAAATAGATGTTCAGAAAACACCTAGATGACCTCCAGTAGTTAAAATCATCAGACCAAGATAATAACAAGGAATCAGGGAGGCTATTATTTAACCAGAAAACATCTCCCTAGGAAAGGTGTTATGGGATTGGAGTCAAACAAATGTAATAATATTCAAAAAAATCTTATTAACTACTTATATGAGCTTCCTTTGCATAGTTAAGATGCTTATATAAAAATATTATGTTGCTTAACAGTTTTTTCCCCTCAATCCTGTGTATAGATTGTGATGGAATTAATGTAATTAGTCAATCATCTCCAAAGAGGCTGGTGATCTTAACTTTGATTTCTGAAAAAACCTTAGAAGTCATTATTAAAGGGATACTTCGTGAGCCTATAGAAAGGGAGGCAATGCTCAGTAAGAGCCAGCTAGCCTATGAAGAACCATTAAGTCATGTCAGACTAATTGCATTTTAATTTTTGATAAATTAGGGGGATAGCATCAACACAGTATGTCTAAATTTCTGCACAGTAATTTGCCAAAGTCTCTCCTGATACCCTTGTGAATAAATAAAAGAGAATTTATTAAGTGCTTAATATGTGCCAAGCACTATGCTAAGTACAGGGGATACAAATATAAAAGCAAAGACAGCCCCTGCCCTCAGGGAGCTTACATTTTAATGAAGAGGGGATGGGAACAACATACAAAGTAGATTGGTGGCTATGAAGGGGCACTTGATCTTGAAAGTTACAGGGATGGTGAATATGACCAGCCCTTGGAGGTGGGCACCTTGACACTCTCCATCCAGGAACAATGACAGAGTGATTTGATCATGGTTTATGGTTCCAGAATCAATGTCAGGGAAGGAAGGGGAGTGAGGAAGAAGGGCTATAGGGTGGGGACAAAGTGGTTGGCAAGGAGATGAATCGAATGTAGGGAGGCAGGGAGTGGAGTGAAACATGGTTAAGGTTTTTCTGAAACAATGGTCCAGAAGACGCAAGGCACCACTCAGCACAATGTAGCCACAAGGTAGGAGTTTCTTCAGAGTGGCACTGCAGACAACATAGAGGATATAGTCTGGACAATAACACAGGTGGATTTGAAACTCATTGAAGGCTTGAACTGGAAAAGTATCAATCAATATACAGATTTTCCCTTGGAGGCAGATTCTAGCAAAGTGCTAGAGAATCCTGTCCTTGACCTAGTCACAGATACCAATTTTATCAGTGACTTCAGTGAAGGCATAGATCACATGGCTAGAAAATGTGTAGGTGTCAAGAAGCTGAGAAGAATACCCAACAACCTCGTTAACAGAACCAGGATCCAAAAGTTATCTTTACAGTTTAGAGGAGTGGGTTGAATCTAAGAAGATGAGATTCAATAGCAGTAAGTATAAAATCCAACACTTGCATGTTTGAAAAATCCATTGTACAAATGCCTGTGGGGGCAGGGCCATGATTAAACAACTGTTCATGTGAAAAAACACATGGGGATTCCATAAGACTATAAGCTTAATTTTAGTAGATCAACAGTTTTGACGTGTAGGAGCTAATTTGATCTTAGTTTAACACTAATAAAAAGAAGCAGGATGCCCAGACCAAAGAAAGGTGATGGCTCTCTTCAAATGCTTTCCTGATCAAACCAGATTTGATGCTGCATTTTAGGAAGAGCCTTGATATTCTGGAAAATGCTCAGAGGAAGGTGGTCCAGATCACAAGGGGCACAATATCACACACATGGATCATTTGGCCAGGAACTGGGAGTGAGGGCTGTATTGTGGAGGTTTAACTGCTTTGAGAGAACATCTAGAAGAGTCATGACAGCTTTCTTTGGGTAGTTGAAGAGCCACTCTATGGAAGAAAGGAATAGGAATAGGCAATTTTTTTCACTTGACCCTATTGGACAGTTCTAAAAGCTATGGATGAAAGCTTCAGGGAGGTAGATTTCATCTTAATATAAGCAAGAGTTTCCCAATTATAATAACTATCTTAAAGTAGAATTGGCTGCTGTAAAAATAATGAGTTTCATAGCACTGGACATCCTCAAGCTTAGGCAAGATGAAAACTTGTCAGAAATATTATGTTGCAAAGATTTCTACTCAGAAAAAGGGCAGATTAAATGACCTCTGAGATGGGGCAGCTAGGTGGCACAGTGGATAGAGCACCAGCCCTGGATTCAGGTAGGACCTGAGTTCAAATCCGGCCTCAGACACATAACACTTACTAGCTGTGTGACCCTGGGCAAGTCACTTAACCCCATTGCCTAGCCAAAAAAAAAAAAAAAAAAAGAAAAAGAAAAAGAAAAAAAATTACCTCTGAGGTTTATCCCAACACAGATTCTATGAGACAGAGCTTGGAGCTTACAGCTAACACTGAGGAACCCTCATTCTACATTACTCGAAGCCTTGCAAAGTGATTTTGCCTACATTATCGCATTTGATTTTCACAACAACATTGTGAGGCTAGTACTGCAGATAATGCAATCCCTGTTTTTTACAGATAAGGAAACTGAGGGTGGTAGTGTATGAAGTAGGACTTGAACTCCAGTCTTTCTGATTCCAAGCCCGCTGTGTGCCATCTGTTCTGAAACCCTGACTCAGCATCACATGCTAGACAATAGCACAATTACTTGGCGACTCAAATCTGTTGGGAACAATTTAAATGTATGCTAGCTAGCTCATGGTGAAAGGATGGAGTGAATAGTTGATCTCCCCAAGGTCTCTTATAGGTTCTCTGAACATTTTCTACTTACTAGATATCTTTTTTTTTGGGGGGGGGTCCACTAGGGAAATTCTATCTTGACCTTAGAGCAACTCTTTTCTAAGGATCTGAAAGCACTTTACAGAGTATCCTCTTCATCAAGAGTTACATTGTTTTCCATGTATAAAGTTCAGAGAAGCTGGAAAAGGTTGATGACTTTCTCAAGGTTACCTTGTAAATCAATAGCAGGATAAGATCTGGACCTACAGACTTCCACAGGCCAAGGCTCTAATGGTTTTAGCCATTCTAAAGCAGGGCATGCTTTTCTAGCCAAATTAGAAAAACAAAACAAAAAAATTGTGCTTTTGGGCAAGAAGTACACGTTCTTTAGGCATTTAAAGTCCCTGGCAGTGATTTGTAATAATATAGATCTTTTGAATAAAGAGAGGAATGTTAATCAGACTGACTTGCTGACCTCCTGTTTGTTGTCCTGTTGCTAAGTTATGGTTTAAAGAAGATTAGCAATCCCAGGTGAATGGAAATTTCTATATTATTCCTTTGTTTTTAGTTATGAAAAAGGTAGTACACTTGGGGGGGAGTGAAGGTGGGAACTGATCTCCTTATATTCATGTTGATCTTGGATTTTTAAAAATAAATTTTGCTCTCCCCTTGCCTCCCCCCATACCTCCCCCTTGCTTTTCTTTGTGGTGCTATTATTCCTTTAAAGTAGGATTGACATATTTGACATTTTTTCAAGATCAGAGTCACGTTATCCTAAAGTGAAGCCAAATGTTTGTTTGCCTGGCCGTCTCTGGGGAAACCTGCACATTCTGTAATTTTTAAGTATGAGGAAAGGAACAGAGAGACCCACTGTTTCTGAGAGTTCCAAGCAGTGGTGAGTCAGTGGACCAGCAGCCTGGGTTCTGATCTTGAATATGCTATATAAATTAATGATGTGACTGTGGACAAGTCTTGAAATGCAGATGAAAATGCCTAGCAAACTTATGTCAAAAGAGATGTCCAGAGAAGCATCTGATTTAAATAGCAATAACTAAAGTTTATAGAGAGCTCTGCAATTTGCAAAGCAGTTTCCTCATAGTAACCTGGTGAGGTTAGAAGCACAAATACTAGGTTTCCCATTTTGCAGAGGAGGACAACGAAGAAGCTGAGACCTCTTGCTACCACTAATAAGTGGGAGAGTTGAGGAACTGCTTGAAAGAAGCTAGGGCATAGAATGTTGGACTTGAAGTCTGGAAGACTTGAGGTTGAATTCTGCTTCTGGCACTTACTGGTAGTATAAGTAGCAACTGGGAAAGTTGTTTAGTTTTTCTGTGCCTAAGTTTCCTCATCTGTAAAATGAAGGTAATAATAACACCTACCTCCTAGTATTGTTATAAGAATCAAATGAGACTGCATATGTAAAGCATTTTATAAATGCCAGCTATTATTATTAAAAGTACTAAATTAAGTATTAAATTGAAAAATTATTAAATTATTATTAAAAGTGCATCTCACAGATGTAAAGATAAGATGAAGAAATCATGTAGGGCCAGCTCATTGGGCCATTTAGCTTAGTGATGTCTCTGAAAATAGCATAAAGAATGTTTAATGGAGGACATAGTTGTTTACTATGACACAAACCTTAAACATTCCTGGCTTCTTCCCTTAATAACTTGTTACAGACCTATTAGTTATATCTAAGACAGGTGAAAGCCTAAAAAACATTAAGCATTTTCTGGTTACATGGACATAATAAAAGATTTAATCAATCAATAAATATTAAGTGCCTACTATGTGCCAGGCACTATACTAAGCACTAAGGATATAAAAAGAGACAAAACACAACTCCTGTCCTCTAGGACCTCACAGTCTAATGGGGGAGACAACAAACAAGCTATATACAGGGTAAATAGAAAATAAAGAGGAAAGACATGAGAAGTAAGAGAGGTTTGGAAAAGCTTCCTGTAAAAGATGGGATTTTAGTTGGGACTTAAAGGAAACCAGAAAGCCAGAGAAAATCTCTAGAGCTGAGAGAAAGAGTATCTTGTTTGTGGAACAACCAGGAATCCAGTATCCCTGGATCAAAAAGTAAGGTGCAAGAAGACTGGGAAGGTAGAAAACTTATGAAGGACTTTGAATGATAAAGAGAGGATTTTGCATTTGATACTGGAGGAGGTAGGAGTTTATAGAGCATGTGGGTTGGGAGTGGCCAGACCTGCACTTTAGGAAAATCACTTTAGTGTCTGGAGTATGCATTGGCATGGGGAGGGATCTGAGGCAGGCAACTGCAATAGTCTAGATGAGAAGTAATGAAGGCTGGAACCAGAGTGGTAAGAATGTGAGGAGGAAGTATAGAACTACTTTGGCCCTTGGTTTTTACCTTTGCATCTTTCTCTTCTCTGCTAAACTGTATGGGAGAGCCGAAGTGGTTTTGAAACTAAGAAACCCTGAACTCTAGAGCTATGGTATCCTATCAATCTGTTCCCTTCTCTTCCCTTCCCTTTCCCACATCTAAAGTGGATTTTAGACTATGCCAGGCTTTCCTCTCCTTTCCTATGATCAGATTTAAGATAAACCAATCACTTCCTCCCCAAGGTTTCCATTGTTCCTACAGCAACCAATTCCTCTTGGTGAGTATCAGATCTAGAATATGTTCTCTCACTATTTCCTCCACATTTTGACTCAAGCAAAACTCGACAAATCCTTGCTGGCTCCTTGATTTCTTTTCTAAGTGCTCACAAACCATCTATTTAATAAATCATTTTCAAATTTAAGTCTCTAATTCCAGGATCCACCTTGTTCCCGTCATTGAAAATTGGGACATTTGGGACTTAGAGTTGTAGGGTCATAACTGGTGAGTCAGTGAACAAATTGTGGTATATGAATATAATAGAATACTACTGCTGTGCTATAAGAAATGATGAGCAGGCAGATTTCAGAAAAATCTGGAAAGACTTACATCAACTGATACAAAGTGAAGTGAGCAGAATGAGGAGAAGGTTGTACATATAACAGCAAGATTATGCTGTTATCAACTATGATTGACTTAGCTGTTCTCAGCAATACAAAGATCTAAGACAATCCTCAAAGACTCATGATGGAAAATGCTATCCACATCTGGAGAAAGAGTCTTGATGGAGTCTGAATGCAGATCGAAGCATACTATTTTCAATTTATTGTTTTCATGTTTTTTCTTTTGCAAAGTATATCTATATCTATATCTATATCTATATCTATATCTATATCTATATCTATATCTATATCTATATCTATATCTATATCTATATCTATATCTATATCTATATCTATATCTATATCTATATCTATATCTATATCTATCTCAAACTGTTTCTTCTTTCACAAGATTAATATGGAAATAGGTTTTACATGATTGCACATATACAACCTATATCAAATTGCTTACTACCTTAGGGAGGGGAAGAGTAGGGAGAGAGGGAGAAAATTTGGAACTCAAAATTTTATAAAAATAATGTCAAAAATTATTTTTACATGTAATTGGAAAAAAGAAAATACTATTTAAAAAAAAAAACTGGTGAGCCAGGATCTTGCTCCCAATCCTGTTTCCAGACTCTCTACTTCTATCACTAAACAATCTTTCTTCTGAGGTTCATTCCATCCAAATTTATCACCTAATCCAGATTCTGGTAGCTGTTATCTACTGACCCCCAGGACATACTCCTTCATTTCTTAATTAGTTCAGTGCCTGGCTTACTGCCTTCTCTTGACCCCAACTCCTCTCATTCTAGGGGACTTCACACTCATGTAAATGTTTCCCCAAATACTAATTTCCCAGTTCTTCATTCTCCTCAGCTCCTAAGATTTACTCCTCCATTCCGTCTCAGGGATGCTCATACCTTTGATCTTGCAATCATCCACACATCCAAGAACCCTACATTTCCTTTATATGACCATGAACTTTTACCTTTCCATCTTTCTCTAGGTTTTCCCTCCTCCTAAACCTACTTTTCATTTTCAGCATAATCTCCATTCGCTCCATCCCTCAGTACTATCCCAGGTCATCACTTCTCTTCTGTCTACATTCTCCTTCCTTCCCAGTTTCCGCTCTTTGGTGACCCACTTCAATTCTATATTATTCTGTATTTTTGAATCACTTGTTCCATTGGGCCATCGCCAATCATTCCTTACCAACCCCCAACCCTGGATTACGCCATTTGCCTGCTTTACTTCTACTCTCATGCTAGCAAACTAGAGGAAATAATGAAACTGTTTTGAGTGGGTCCACTGTAAATTAATGCTACCTAATCTCAGTTGAGCCTTCTCTATAGTAAGGCAATCCTCCTCCTCCTAAATTGATTCTTTATCCTACTTACCATGACAGCTATCGTAAACCTTTTCTTCTCTCTCCAAGAGTCTTACAACATTCTTCCCTCATATTTTACTGAAAACATTTAGTGCATTCACTGAGAGTTCCCTCTTCTCCTCTCCTCTTAATATCCATCTGATAGCTTCTCACTATTTCCTCCACTCAAGTCTGTGAGGGCAGCTAGGTGAAGCTGTGAATACAGTACTGGGCCTAGAGTCAGAAAGATTCCTCTTTCTGTTCAAATCTGGCCTCAGATATTTACTAGCTGTGTGACCCTGGGCAAGTCACTTAACCCTATTTGCCTCAGTTTCCTCATTTGTAAAATGAGCTGGAGAGGAAATGGCAAACCACTTCAGTATCTTTGCCAAGAATACCCCAAAATGGGGTCATGAAGAATTGGACATGACTGAACAACAATAAAAGTTATTGAGGAAGAGGTAGCCCTTCTGTGTGTGTGGTTTGTCCTTCATTCTAGAGGAGGACCATGATATCAGGGAAATGATGACATGACTTGCAATTGAATTGGATTTGAGTGAGGGAGGGCTGTGCAAAGTCACCAGCCTCACTTTTTTCTCTAGAGCCATCTGGGTTCAGTGGCTAGATATAGATCAGGATGACTGGAGATGGCCCAGGATGCAGTGGGAGACCTTAGCCTTTTAAGCTAAGGTCTTTTCAAGTTCTCACTTTGAATGAGGCAACACCCATTCAATGAATAGTCTTCTTTAAGAAGTGAGTTAAAGAATAGCCCCTTTATTAAAAAATTGAATAAATAATTGAATCAAACTGGGAGGGGAATACCCTTAGGGTTGCTGGCCAAAAGAGAAAGAGTTACTATTTACATTCACTAGGAGCCAGGAGAGCTCCCAAAATAAGCATTATTTTGTGCTTTGGCAGGGACCTATTGTTCAATCAATGAGATCCAGAGTGAATTGAGTTTAAAGCATGGTTTTTGAGAAAGAATTCTAGTCAGTAAACCCCAAGTTATCTAGATAGGTTTCAGCCATGAAAATTAATTTTCCTTTGGGCAGAACACCCTCAGGTAAGGGAAGGAGAGAAAAGGAGAGGAGAGGAGAGGAGAGGAGAGGAGAGGAGAGGAGAGGAGAGGAGAGGAGAGGAGAGGAGAGGAGGAGCTGAGTTGGCCAACTGGAACTGGCCAGCTGGGTCTCCTTTCTGGCAGCTCAGACCACTGGCAGGTTGTGGTTTGTCCTTCATTCTCAAAGAGGACCGTGACATCAGGGAGATGATGACATGACTTGCAACTGAATTGCAAAGGCTAACCTCTCTACATTAACCTTTGATCCCATCCACTCTCACCTTCTCCAGCAGACTGTTTACTTTATCATTCCCATTCTCTAGCTAATCTTCAATCTCTCCCTATCTTCCTTCTTTGCTACCAACAAACATACCTAAGTGACCCCCTTCTAAAAGCAAAGCAAAAGAAAACAAAATTAAAAAAACCCCCACAACTAACTAAATCACTAGTTTCTAACTTTTTTGTGTCATGGACCCCTTTGGCAGTATGATAAACCCTTATAGCCTTTCTCAGAATAATGTTTTTAAATAATTGAAGGAAATGCTAAATTTCATGTAGAGGCTAGTGAATATAAAGGCATAATTCTTTCTCACCTGAGTTAATGGGCCCATTCATAGTACATGGATCCCATAGTACATAGTATCATGTGTTGGATCCTACCATGTCCTCTAGCTACCATCCTATATTTCTCTACTGCTTCTCAGCTAAACTCCTTGAAAAAAACATCTACAATCTGAACTTCTCTTTCTCTCTTTTCACACTCTTCTAAATCTCCTGCAATCTGTCTTCTGATACCATTATTCAACTACAATGCCTTTCTCCAAATTTGCCAGTGATCTTTTATTTGCCAAATCTAGTGACTCCTCATTCTTGACTTCTCTGCAGCATTTGCCATTGCTGACCATTTTCCCCTCCTGAATACTCTGTCTCCTCTTTGGGTTTTGATGACTGCTTTCTTTAGTTCTCCTTTGATGGGTCTGTCAGCTCCTTTTCACTCTTTGCTGGCTCTTCATGCAGGGCATGCCCACAAATTGTGGTTGTCCTCCAAGACTGTTCTGGTTCTCTTCTCATGTGCTTTATGTTTTCCCACTTGGCAATCTCATTAGTTCCCATGTGCTCAAATTATCAATATGTTGATGATTTCCAGACATATACACACAGCCCTCTTCTTTCTCCTGACCTCCAGTCCTACATCATCAACTTTCTATTGGACATTTTGAATTGGATATCCTGCAAGTATCTCAAATTCAACACGTTCAAAGTAGGACTCATTATCATTCCCCACAAACCCTCCCCTCTTCCCATCTGTCTGATTACTGTCAAGGACACTGTCATTCTTCCAGTCACCTAGGTCCACAGCCTCAGCTTCATCTCCAATTCTTCTCTCTCACCCTATATATCTAATCCATCACCAAATCTTATAATTCCTTTCCCCAAAACATCTGTCTGCATCATCAAATATGTCTATGTCTCCTCTCTACTCACATAGCCATTGTCTTAGTTCATGCCCTTATTACCTTTTGTCTGTACTTTCTACCTTTTATTGAGTTTTATTTTATTTTCAGATCCTTATTTTTTCTTTCCTCCCTCCCAATGAGAAAAGCAAGGTGGGGAGGGAGCTCCTGTTTTAAACATGTAGTAAAAACACCAGATTCCTGCATTGGTTCTCTCTCTCTGACTATACATATATATTTGTGTGTATGTGTACATGCACATATAGACACATCCATCTATCTATCTATTTATCTATCTATCTGTCTGTCTATCTATCCCAAATCCATGTAGCATGTTTCTTCATGAGTCTGGAATTTTGGTTGGTCATTGTGTTGATTAGAGTTCCTAAGTCTTTCAAAGTTTATCTTTATTATATTGTTATTACTGAATAAATTGTTCTCCTGGTTCTGCTGACCTCACTCATACAAGTCCTCCAAGCATTCTTTGAAACTGAAATCACTCCCTTCATCATTTCTTATAACAATAGCATTCCATCACATACATTTAACTGTTCAGCCATTCCCCAAACGATGGACATTCTTTCAGTTTCCAATTGTTTGTCTCCACCAAAAGAGCCTTTCACCTGGACTGTTGCAATAGCCGTCAGATAGTTTCCCTGCCTCAAGTACTTTCCCACTCCAAATCTGTCCTCTAAGCAGCTGTCAAAGTGATTTTCCTAAAGCATGGGTCTGACCATGTCATCCTACTTATTCAATGAACTCCAGTGGCTCCCTATTATACTCAGGATCAAACACAAAATCCTGTGTTTGGCATTTAAAGTTCTATTCCTTAATTTTTCTAGTCTTCTTACATTATACTTCCTTCCATATACACTAAGACACAACCATACTGGCTTATTTATGTTTTCCTTGCCCAAGACCCTGCATCTCTCATGTCTGTGCCTTTTCACTGACTATTCCCCATGCCTGGAATTGTCTTCTTCCTAACACCCCACTTCTAGGATCTGACTTCTGTTAATACAGCTTTTATCTTACCCTCCTCTAGGAGGCCTTTCTTGGTCCCCCCAGATGTTAGTGCCAATGTCTCTAAGGTTGCTTTCCACCTACTCTGCATTTATCTTGTGTGCTCGGATTTCTACATGTTGTGCCTCCCTGTAAAATATAAGCTCCTTGAAGGCAGGAACTGGTTTTTCTTTTTTTTGTATCCTCCATACTTAGCAGAGTGTCTAGTATACAACAAACACTCAATAAATGCTTGTTGATTGATTGGGAAAATATACTTTTCTCATTTCTCTCAAATTCTCTTTCTGCTTCTCCCAGCAGTCTCTCTTGAATCTGAATAAGTCTCTTCTCCACATACACAAACCTTCAGCTTCATGGGCTCAGAAATCTGTCAGTCCATTATCAGTCACATCTCAATCAGCCTCCTCTCAGGCAGGGCTGTTCTTCAGGAAACTGCCCCAGGCATGAGGAGAGAGTGGGGTTAAACTGGTATTTCTCCATATAAAGTATATTTTACTGTCAGTGTTTTTATTTTATATTTATATTGATGCAAAACTATCACTCAGCCCACATTTCTCAATTTTGTTTGCAGGGATATCATAAGAGACATTTGTGAATATCTTACTGGACTCTATGGTATTCCCTAATCTACTATTCCAGCAACTTGTAAAAAAATAGAAATGAGACTTTTTACTTCTTTACTTTCCTCTTTAGGGGAAAAATTATCATAAACTGAAAGGCAATAAAGAATGCAATGTCAAAAAAAATGAAGCAGACAAAATTCAAATTGAAGGAAGAGGAAAAGAGATTATTAGGTCAAAATGCTTGCTGAAAATTAAAAAATGGAAAGTGAGCACCCCCATACAGTGAAAGGGGGTGGGGACACTAGAGGGGAGAGAACCTGGAAAAAGACAACATTAAAAAAATAATCTTGTTGGTCTTGTTGCTTGCTATATTTTGGAAAGGGAAATGGAAAGGACATTATTAAGTTGTCCCTGGGTCCCAGAAGGACCCAGAGCTAGAGGGCACAATCAATGCCTTGCACCTAGTTGGGGCATAAAAAGCAAAACCAACTGTCACGTCTTCTACTTCAATTAAGGTAACTGTGGGAAGGTTGGCTTAGAGAGAACAGGGCCAAACCCTACACTTCTGACATTTAAATATAAAACTATTAAATTTCTAATCCCATTCTCTTTCCCCCAACCCATTCATTGCCAATTTTATAATCTATGATAGAGAAGGATTCCCCAGACAGTGTCACCGTTTAGCAAGTTCTTCTCCCTGTCTTCTCACTCCACCCCATCCCCAGAGCAGTGTGTGCTGCTAACCATTTCTTATCTGTCTCCTTTCCTTCCTGTGGTGTTACCTCATCCTCTTTAGGCTAGGAACTCTCTGATTGCCTAGGTGACAATCTGATAAATTTACTGGGTTAATGGGAAAAAGCTGATAAGCCTCCCTCCACTTCTTAGACTACACATGTGAATTATAGCATGAGCCTTCTTAAGGCAATAAATAAGTTATCTTTTTTTTTCTATTACATTGACTTGCATCAATAAAATAAAATAATACAAAATGTATAAACCAGTACATGATGTAAGGGAACAGATCATTAGACTTAGAGTTAGAAAACCAGGGTTCAAATCCCTGGTTAACTAGTTACATAAGCAAACATTTCAGTTTCCTATTCTAAAAGTGACTAGATGGGATTAGATGACTTCTAAGATCCTTTCCAGTTCCTATACTATTATAAATAACTACTCTTTGGTTAAGAAGATACAAAATCTGTCTGCCGTTGATTGAATATACTTGTATGTATGTCTGTATGTTTTTCCCAAATATTTTCTTCCAATTACTTGTAAAAATTTTAACACTTATTTTTTTAAATGTTGAGTTTCAAATTCTTTCCTTCCCTCCCTTCTGTCCTTCCTCAATGATAAGGCAAGCAATTTGATATAGGTGATTATCTCTGTGCTTTTTATGTCCTCATAAATTACGGTTTTCCATGGTTCATAGGCATATAGTATCACCAGAAGAACATCAGTATTCAAAAAGCTGAGCCTTTGTTTCAGAGAGAACTGTGGGTTTAATAAATGCACAATTTAGTTTCACAAAGACAAAGCAGCCTACTCTCCTTCAATTCCATTTTGGGCCCAACTGACTGTCTGTTTGTAGTATCTGTCTAAGATTTAGTGATGAATCAGCTCATTTGGTTATCCCTCCAACTGCCTGTGTCTGGACAATAGGTGCTTTTCACCTGCTTGATTTTTCCAGGTGGTAGCATGTTTTTTTTTTACAACATTTTTTGGCTTGATATAGTCAACACAGTCTCAGCTCCTGACAGAAGCTTCTGAAGTATTTCACCATTACAGGTAATTTTTCTTCCATTTGGTGATAGATATATTCCATGAGGTAGCTAGTAATGGTTACAGCACTACACCTAGAGTCAGGAAGACCTAAGTTCCGATATGGGCTAGTCACTTAAACTCTCTCAGCCTTGGCTTCCTCCTGTTTATAGTGGGGATAATAGTAAAACCTTCTTCACAAGGTTGCTATGAAGGTGGTAAAGTGCTCTGTGCCTTCCAGTTTTACCCCTTGCTTGATATTAATATTCAGAGGAACATCAAATAAAATTACTTCTGTCGTCGCCTCTTTCAAGGGATTATACACAGCCGGATGGATAGAATACGGGGTCTGATATCAGGAAGACCTCAGCTAAAATTTGCTCTCAGATACTTGCTAGTTGTGTAACCCTGGACAAGTCATTTAACCTCTGTTTGCTTCATTTTCCTCATCTATGAAATGGGGATAATAAATAGCACCCACCTCACAAGGTTGTTGTGGGATATATGAGATATATCCCACATGAGATAATAATCGTAAAACATGTAGCACAGTGCCTGGTACATAGTAAAGGCTGTATAACTATTAGCTATTATTATTTTGTATGATTTTACACATGCATGTGAGCTACTTTGGAAAAATGCTTTTGAGGTACATTTGGCTTTAAGGAATCAAATGTTCTTTTACAATCAACAAATAATGATCTCAGTTGAATTTTGTATTCTCTGTACTTTTTAAACAATTGTATGGCCCTAAAGATAGAGTCTGCTAAAGAATATTATTTGCACATTTAGTGTTCTTCAATCATTTCAGTTGTGTCCAACTCTTTGTGACCCCATTCAGGGTTTTCCTGGCAAAGATACTGGAGTGGTTTGTTATTTCCTTCTCCAGCTCATTTTATAGATAAGGAAACTGAAGCCAGAAGGGTTAAGTGATGTGCCCAGGGTCACACATCTAGTAAGCATCTGAGATCGTATTTGAACTCAGGAAGATGAGTTTTCCTGACTCCTGGCCTGGCACTCTGTCCACTGAGCCACCTAACTGCCCTATTTGCACATAATAGATGTCAAATGAATGAATGAATGTATTGGAAAAAGTCAAGACTCAAGACCTTCTCCCCAACACCCATGCACGTTTAACCCACATCCAGATTTTCTTCCAATGTTCAGTGTTTCTTGTCAGGTATTGAGTGTCAGCTGACCTCAGAAGTTAGACCCTTTGTTAATGGAGCAGAGCAAGTTTTATTTTTATTTATTTATTATTATCTTGCAATATAGGGCTTATTTCCCAGACAGTTATTTGGGATGAGAGACCCTGTGCGTGAGAAGCATAATTTGCTAAAGATGACCACATCTTCTCTGTCTCTCTACCATGGTAATATTTGGTCGATTAGATGTTCCCTTGGGAAAATCACATCATTTGACCTTGCTCCCTTGATTGTGATGTGAGTGCCATCTGGTGGTCATAAAGTATATGGCACACAGCTACAGGGTCAATCCTGAGCACCTTGCTTGGATTGGCCTGCAATGGCCTAGGCAGATTTTACTCTTCATCATGGGGCCATGGACAGTGGAAGCATTATGGTGTTTCGTGTTCTCCATTCTCTCTCTTTTTTTAATCTATTTTTTAATTTTCTTTTTCTTTTTTTGATTCATTAATTTATTTATTTTTAGTTTTCAACATTCACTTACACAAGATTTTGAGTTCCAAATTTTCTCCCCATCTCATCCATCCTCCAACCCCAAGACAGCATGCATTATGAGATACCCTTTCCCCTAAACTGCCTTCCCTTTTATCTCCTCCGCCCCCTTATATTCTGTGTTCTCCATTCTCACCTCTGCATTTCAGGGGTATCCAAGGAGGAGGATAATTTTAACGTTGATCATAAAAAAAGTGACATTAATCTATTTTGCTAGTCTTTTACAGAAGCAGAGGCAGAGGCAGAGAGACAATGCATTTTGTGAGTGATATCTTTTATGCCACTTTTTGCACATAAATCATTTGGTGATATGCTGCAGCTATTTATACCTCCCACTCACTTCCTCATTGGTCCACTTGTAATTTTAATTTTTCAGAGAATTTGATGTTCTATGAGTTGAAGTCACATAGCATCACCAGAATAAAGGTACTATTTTTTTTTTGTGTACACACATGTATGCCAAGGAGCAGATCGGACGAAGGCTTAATGTGAACCTTGGATTTGAACTCAAGCATCATTCCTGGGATTAGAAAGACTAGGATATCAGACAAAAGCATGGCACTGCCCTTTCAGGCCCCTCAGAGCCTGTGACTAGGGATGGAAACATTGGGACTTCAAACAAAGGCTTAGTTCCACCCCAGAAACGCCCTAGTCACCAGCCTGAATTTGAAAATGAGTAGAGTTATGGTCATTAGGCCTGACACAGAGCTGTTTCTTCACTCTTTGCTCACTTATGATTTAAATACCAAGTAGGCACCATCTATTAATTTAATCTAGTCCTTATGGGACAGATCTTCGCCACAAATTCCTTGCCACAGCATTCCTAGTTCTTGAGGATTTTGAGAAGGACACACTTGCTGTAGCGGAAAAAGCACTGAATTTAGGGTCATAGCACCTGGGTTCCAATATTGGCTGTGCTACCCACTGCCTATGTAACTTTGAGAAAATAATTTAAATTCAGTGGATATCAGTTTTCTCATCTGTAAAATAAGGACATTTGACCAGATGGCCTTTGACGTCCCTTCCAGCTCCAAATCTGTAATCCTATATGACTGGCCTTAACACCTCCCAGCAGCATGATAGAAACCCAAAAGGACCCAAGCAAGTAAGATTTCTCCAGAACTCCTATTCCTTGATTCAGAGCTGCTAACTTCCAGGGCAAAGCTTCATCTTCCCCTGCAGCCTCTGCCTGCTTTTGTCCCCATCCAGCTGAGTCCTATCACTCCACAGCATTCCTTTCCTCACCTTCCCTCCTGATTCATGAGGTCCTTTCTTTTCACCCTTTCCATATTCTTGTGCTTATGGAAACCTGACTCCATCCAGAAAATGTAATAATCCTGGATGCCTTCTCTGGTGCTGGCTGCTTCTTCCCTCATGTCCCCCAACACACTGGGTCAGGAGGAGATGACATACTTTTTACTCCCCACTGCCACTTTCAAATTCTCCCTCTGCTACCTCCATCTATACCATCTGTTCCAGATCTTTGTTGTTCTGATTTACTGACCTCAAGGATGCTTTCCTTCCCTTCCCTGGCTTATGGTCATTCTTGCCAATCCAATTCTTTCTTGCTTGCTTAAGGAATTTTTAAAAAAAAATAATTTTCCAATGAACAAAAATTTATTTTCTCTTTTCCTACTTCTCCCCATCTTGGGAAAAATGAAAATCAAAACCTTTGTGATAAATCTGCATGGTCATACAGAGCAAATTCTTGCACCTTCTCACCCTGGAAGTTTCCTTTCTCCCTGTGGCCTTCTTACCCTGAAACATACCTTTACCCCTTCCACTCCCTTTCCCCTTGGGAAGTCCCTCCCAGAACCTCCATTTTGAGGAAGGGCTCGCATTGGCCGTCTTTTTTGTTCTTACTTCTGACTCTCTGGACTTCACCGCCCTATCCCTTCACAGGTATCTATCTTTTCTCTCTTTCTTGCTTTTCAGTTCCCTTTTATGTGGTTTCTTCCTCCATTAGAATATAAGCTTCTTGAGGACAGATCTGTCTTTTTGCCTGAATTTGTATCTCCAGCTCTAGCATAATGCCTGGCACATAATAAGCATTTAATAAATTCTAATGGACTTGAGCTGACTTCACCCCTCTGTCAGGTAGCAGGGTAGCAGGCTTCATCATGGAATCTCTGGAATCATGATTGGTCATTGAGTTGATTGAAGTGCTCAAGTCTTTCAAAGTTTGTTTTTACAGTTTTATTGTTATTGTATACATTATTCCCTGGTTCTGCTCACTTCCCTCAGCTCCATTTTATACAAATATCCCCAGGTTTCCCTGAAGCTACCTCCTATATTTCTTATAGCACAATAGTATTCCATTACATTCATACACTATAACTTGTTCAGCTTTTCTCCAGTTGATGGGCATCCCCTTAGTTTCCATCCCTTTGCCACCACAAAGAAATCTGCTACAAACATTTTTGTGTATATGGGTAATTTACCTCTTTCTTTGGTCTCTCTGAGGTATAACTGCAGTAGTGGCAGTTGGGGATTTCAATATACCTGTGGAGATGCCCTCAAAAACCCTGACCTCCCAGTTCATTATTCTCAAATCCCATGAGTTATGCCTTCACAGTACCTTAGTTACCTACAAAGGTAGTCATACCTTAAATTTTACTATCACCCATAAGTTTGCCATTTTGAACTCTAAATTTTGAACTTTAAAATTCTCTTCAATCATAAGACATGTGAGACATGAAGAATCAATAAAAAACATCAAGAGAAGAAAAAAATAGAAGAAAATATAAAATGCCTCATTGGAAAAACAACTGACCTAGAAATAGATTGAGGAGAAATAATTTAAGAATCAGTGGACCACTTGAAAGCCATAATCAAAAGGAGGATCTGGAAATCATACTTCAAGAAATTATCAAAGAAAACTGCCCTGATATCCTAAACCCAGGGGCTAAAATAGATATCAAAAGAATCCACCGAGTGCCACTCCTACATCAAGGAAAAATACTGTAAGCAGCCAGAAAAAAACAACTCAAACATTGGGGAACTACAGTCAAGATTACACAGGACTTAGCAGCTGTAACATTAAAGGATCAGAGGTCATGGAATCTGATATTTCTGAAGGTACACAAGCTAGGACTACTACCAAGAATCATCTGCCTGGTAAACTGCGCATAATACCTCAAGGGAAAAAATGGTAATTCAGTGAAATAGAAGGCTTTCAAGCTTTCCTGAGGAAAAGGCCAAACTTGAACAAAACATTTGATTTTGAATATCAAGACCCAAGAGAAGCATAGAAAGGTTAAAAGAAAAGAGAAAACATAAAAGATACAATAGGACTAAACTGTTAATATCCCTGCAAAGGAAGGTGATACTTGAATTCTTAAGAACTATATCACTAATAGTGCATTTAGAAGGAGTGTACATAAAAAGCATGGGTATAAGGTGAATTTGAGGGTATGACAAGAAAAATTAATTAAGAGGTGAGAAAGAAGATTGCACTGGGAGCAGAAGGAAGGGAGAGTTAGGATGGGGTAAATTATCACACATGAAGAGGCATCAAAGACCTATCACAGTGGAGGGGAGGATGGCAGGGTGAGCAATGGGCATTGCTTGAACCTTACACTCAGGAGTATTGGTTCAAAGGGGGAATAACATGAATCCAGACTCAGACATTTGACACTTCCTAGCTGTGTAACCCTGGGCAAGTCACTTAACTCCAGTTGCTTCACCAAACAGCAAAAAAAAAAAAAGGCAAAGAAAGAGGGGGGTGGAATAACATGCATAATCAGTTGGTTACAGAAATCTATCCTATCCTACAGGAAAGTAGAAGAGGAGGTTAAGTAAGGGGAGGGAATGACAGAAGGGAGGGCAAATCGAGGGAGGTGGTAGTCAGAAGCAAAATATTGTCGAGGAGGGAAAGGGTGAAAGAAGTGGGAGGACAAACAGAAGGAAAAATAGAATGGAGGGAAATACACAGTTAGCAATCATAAGTTAATGTGAATGGGATGAACTTTCCTATAAAACAGAAGCAGACAGCAGAATGGATCAAAAACTAGAATCCTACAATATGTTGTTTACAAGAAACACACTTGAAGCAGAGTCACACACAGAGTGAAGGTGAGGGGCCAGATCAGAATCTATTATGCTTCAGCTGAAGTAAAAAAAAAAAAGCAGGAGTAATGATCCTGATCTCAAACAAAGCAAAAGCAAAAGTAGAACCAATTAAAAGAGATAAGGAAGGAAACTACATCTCACTAATAGGTACCATAGACAACAAAGTAATATCAATACTAAACATATATGCACTGAGTGGTATAGCATCAGATTCTCAAAGGAGAAGTTAAGTGAGTTACACAAGAGGCAATAGATAGCAAAACTATACTAGGGGAGACTTAAACTGTCTCCTCTCAGAACTAGATTAATCCAACAAAAAATAAATGAGAAGTTAAGGGGGTGAATAAAATTTTAGAAAAGTTACATATGAAAACTTCTGGAGGAAATTGAATGGAAGTTGAAAATAATATGCCGTTTTCTCAGTAGCACATGGCACCTACACAAAAAGTGACTATGTATTAGGGCACAAACCCTCAAAATCAAATGCAGAAAGGCAGAAGTATTAAGTGCATCCTTTTTAGATCATAATGCAATAAAAATTACATTCAACAAAGGGCAGTGGAAAGATAGATTAAAAATTAATTGGAAACAAAATAATCTAATCCTAAAGAACAAATGGGTCAAAGAACAAATCATAGAAACAATCAACAATTTCATTAAAGAGAATAACAACAATGAGACAATATACCAAAATTTATGGGATGCAGCCAAAGCAGTACTTAGGGGAAATTTTATTTCTCTAAATTCTTACATCAATAAAATGGAGATGAATAAATTGAGGTTTGCAACTAAAAAAAACTAGGAAAAAAAATTAAAATCCCTAACTGAACACCAAATTGGAAATCCTGAAAACCAAAGGTGAAATTAATAAAATCAAAAATAAGAAAACTATTGAGCTAATAAATGAAACTATGAGTTTTTTTTTAAAAAAAACCATTGGTTAATTTGATTTTTAAAAAAGAGAAAACCAAATATTCAGTATCAAAAATGAAAAAGGTGAATTCACCACCTATGAAAAGGAAATTAAAGCAATCATTAAGAAATATTCTGCCCAATTATATGCCAATAAATACAACAATCTGAATGAAATCAATGAATATATATGAAAATATAAATTGCTAAGATAAACAGAAAAGGAAATAGAATAACTAAATAACCCCATCTTAGGAAAAGAAATTGAACAAGCCATGAATGAACTCCCCAAGAAAAAAATCTCTAGAGCCAAATGGGACCACAAGTGAATTCTAGCAAACATTTGAAGAACAATTAATTCCAATACTATGTAAATCATTTGGAAAAATAGGCAAAGGAGTCCTACCAAGTTCCTTTTATAATACAAATATATGTAAAACAAATATGATGCTGATACCCAAACTAGGAAGAGCTAAAACAGAGGAAAAAACAAACTACAGACCAATTTTCCTAATGAATATTGATGCAAAAATTTAAATAAAATACTAGCAAGGAGATTATAGCAATATATCACAAGGATTGTACAACACAACCAGGTGAAATTTATACCAGGAATATAGGGTTGGTTCAATATTAGAAAATCTATCAGCATAATTGACCATTTCAATAACAAAACCAACAGAAATCATATGATTATCTTAATAGATGATGAAAAAGCTTTTGACAAAATATGGCACCCATTTCTATTAAAAACATTGGAGAATATAAGAATAAAGGTAGCTTTCCTTAAAATGATAATTAGTATCTATCTAAAATCATCAGCAAACATTATCTGTAATGGGGATAAGCTAGAAGCCTTCCAATAAGATCAAGGGTGAAGCAAAGATGCCCATTTTCACATCTATTATTCAATATTGTACTAGAAATGTTAGCTATAGCAATAAGAGAAGAAAAAAGAATAGAAGGAATTAGAATAGACAATGAGGAAACAAAACCATCATTCTTTGCAGATGATATGATGGCATACTTAAAGAATCCTAGAGAATCAATTAAAAAACTACTTGAAATAATTAACAACTTTAGGAAAGTTGCAGGATATAAAACAAGCTCACATTAATCATCAGTGTTTCTATACATTACTAACAAAGCCTAGTAGCAAGAGACAGAGAAATTTCATCTAAAATAGTTGTAAAGAATATAAAATACTTGGGAGTCTACCTGCCAAAATAAACCTGGGAACTATATGAACACTATTATAAATTTTTTTCACACAAAAAAGTTAGATTTAAACAAATGGGAAAATGTCAATTGCTCATGGGGAGACTGAGCCAATATAATAAAAAATGACAATTCTGTCTAAACTAGTATAGACCATACCAATCAAACTACTAAAAAATTATTTGATAGAGCTAGAAAAAAATAAGAAAATTCTGGAAGAACAAAAAGGCAAGAATATCAATGTAATTAATGGAAAAAAATGCAAAGGAAGGGGGCATAGCAATACTAGATCTTAAACTATATTATAAAGCAGTAATCATCAAAATTATCTGGTACTGCTTATAAGCAAATTAGGATAGCATGGAAGAGCTTATCTGTTAGATCTATGGATAAGGGAAAATTAGGACCAAAAAAAGTGTAGAGAGCATTACAAAATGTAAAGTAATTTTGATTATACAGAATTAAAAAGTTTTTGCACAAACAAAACCAACGTAACCAAAATTACAAGAAAAACTGAAAACTGGGGTGGGGGGGATTTGTAACAAGTATCTCTGATAAAGGCCTCATTTATCAAATATATGGAGAACTGATTATAAAAATACAAGTCATTTCCCAACTGATAAATGGTCAACGGATATGAACAGGAAATTTTCAGAAAAAGAAATCAAAGCTATTTATAATCATGAAAAAATGCTCTAAATCACTATTGATTAGAGAAATGCAAATTTAAAAAATCTCTGAGCTACCACTTCACATCTGTCAGGTTGGATAATATGACAGAAAAGAAAATGTCACGGGCACCTGCGTCCCTGACAGTGTTTATTTTCCGGCAAGTATGAGAGAGATAGAGATACGTGGGCCAGGTGGGTAACAGGTTCAGAACCAGTTCCGTTTATTGATCTGAGGGCTGGGGTTTTTATATCCCATTCATGGGAACAGAACCCAGAGTGGAAAAAGACAAGTATCAACAATAATTTTTCTCATGGGAACGGTAAGTGGGGGGAGTCCTCCCGGAGTCATCTCCTTGCTTTCTGGTTATCTTTCAAGGCCCTTCTGTTCTCAAGGGAAAGGCAGTGCAGGGGAGGGGTTGGAGAGCCTACGTTCTGACTTAGGTGGCTCTTAGATTTTAGAACAGGCTGGAAGTAAAACCTGGCCTGGCCTAAATCCTCAAACCCATCAGTGCAAGCCCTCAACAAGAAAAATGATGAATGTTGGAGGGGATGTGGGAAAACAGACACTAGCTCATTGTTGGTAGAGTCATGAACTGATGCAACTATTCGGGACAGCAATTTGGAACTATGCCAAAAGGACAATCAAGGGGAGGCTAGGTGGTGCAGTGGATAGAGCACTAGCCCTGAAGTCAGGAGGATCTGAGTTCAAATCCCGGCCTCAGACCAAACACTTGACACTTACTAGCTGCATGACCCTGGGCAAGTCACTTAACCACAATTGCCTAAAAGAAAAGAAAAATAAAGGGCAATCAAACTGTGCATACCCTTTGATCCACCAATATCACTACGAGATCTATATCCCAAAGGCATAAAAAAGGGAAAAGGACCCGTTTGTATAAAAATATTTATAGCAGCTTGCTTTTCTTTTTAAGTAAATAAGTTCAACCTGTAGCGTTCAAAAGCTATTCTGCTTGTATTTTTTTCTGCAAAAAAAAAAGGGGGGGGCAGCTAGGTAGTGCGGTGGATAGAGCACTGGCCCCGGAGTCAGGAGGACCTGAGTTCAAATCTGGCCTCAGACATGACACTTACTAGCTGTGTGACCTTGGGCAAGTCATCTAAAACCATTGCCTAACCAAAAAAAAAAAAGCTGCAATGATTTTCTTTCTTCTTTGGTTGCCCTATCCTGTTCCTTGAACACTCTTCCACCTCCTCAGTAGAAAAAGAAAAACCAAGCCCTTGTATAGTCAAACAAAACAATTGCCTACTTTGACTATTTTCAAAAATGTATTTTATTTCATACCTTGAGTTCATCACCTCTTTGTCAAGAAGTGATAGGCATCCTTTATTACCAGTTCCCTGGAAATATGGTAGGTCTTTGCATTCATTGATCAGAGTCCTTAATTCTTTCAAAGTTTGCTCTATAATGTCATTGTAAAAATTGTTCTTATGGTTCTACTTACTTCACTTTGCATCAGTACATACAGGTTTATCCAGATTTCTCTCAAGTTACTCATTTCATCATTTCTTACTGTGTAATATTCCATTATGAAAACAGATAATTTGTATAGCCATTCCCCAATAGATGTGCATCTCTTCCTCCCATTTTCTGTGCTACTGAAAAAAAGTTGCTATAAATAATCTCATACAGATGGGTCTTTTTCTTTCTTGACTTGCCCGGTGTAGAGGTAAAGGGGTATACACAATATAGTAACTTTAGGGGCATAGTTCCAAATTGCTTTCCAGAATGGGTGGACCAATTTATAGCTCCACCACCATTTGTGTGCCTTTTTTCTTGCAGCCCTTCCAACATTTGGGATTAAATAACATTCAATTATACTCTTAAGAAGCTGAGAAATGTGCAATAAAGTTTTTAAGACATTTACTTCAAACTGATTTAAAATACACTATTTTGTATCCTAGAAGGGGGTTTTAATTATCTGCGAAATTCTTTTCATGTTAATGCACTGATATAATAGATAAAAAAATTTGAAAAGATTCACTTAAAAACAAGCTATTTTTTTTTTAGAAAGAGGTTTTAGTTATCAAGAGTTATCTGGAAAGTTCTATGCATTTTAATGCACTGGTGTATGGTATTTGGGGCAAAGATGTCAGAACACGTCAGTTGAAAGCATTGTCAATGTGACTATATGAATGCAGCAATATAATAGTACCTCGACCTTCATGATATCTCCTCTTCTCTGGCTTTTTAACTAATATTTTCCTCCACAGCATTTCCTTATTTGTACAGTGATTTCATTTATTTGGTGAGAGATTCCAACCTCTCCTAGCCAAGTCCCACAGGTTTCTCCAGCTTCGGCACCAGAGGGGATTTTGGCTCTATAGAACAATGACCTTCCAAAGACAGGAGCTAAACAGTAACCTAACTTCAGCAGAGAAAGCCTAATTCACACTTGTCTTCAGGGCATCACCTCTCTATCTGGCACTTCATTTAAAATGTCACAGAGCAATGAAAAACATGAGAAAAGGACAATGTCATAGTCTTTTTATTCAAAGTTTTCATGACAATACGTAGAAATATAATTATCCAAAATAACAATGTAAAAACTAACTAGCTACCCCCTCAGGAACAAAGAAAGATTACTCCAGTGTGATGACCCTAAATACAGGCTGAATGTAAAGTATCCAAACTTTTACAGTTTTAATATTTTGCCCTTTTAAACCTCAAGTTCTCCTTAAGCCAGCTTCCATTTTTCTCCCATTTCCTTATATCTCAAGTTTCACGCACAATTTGCTCTGGTTCCAGTTTTGGTAAAATGCCACTAATGTTTCACTGGGGCATGGAAGTGTCCTTGTATTCTCAAAGGCTATACCAACAGAATGCAAATACTGGTCAGATTCATCCTAAGCTGGTAAGGCTCAAGACATGGAATCAGACTAAGTCCCATCCGAAGCTCGGCCTAGGTAAATCTGGTAAGGGTACCAGGGGGTGAATATTTCTGGACACAGCAACTCACTAGACTAGTCTGCTACAGACAGGAGGAATTATGGTCTATGCCAGTGGACTCGAGTGCTCACACAAATTAGAGGTATTAGGTAAAATGTCACTGGTAAAGCTACAAATGAAAGTAAAAAATGCATACTACCATAGCAGGAAAAGCACTGCATTAGAAGCCAAGAAGGGCTGGGTTTGAATCTTGACTCTGTTACTAGTTGTGTGATCTTGGGCAAATCACACATTGGGGTCTCTGTTTCCTCATCTGTAAACACGAGGAGGTTGGATTAGAAAATCTCCTTCTAGTCCTAAAGTTCTATGATATGTGCTACTTAAAAAAAAAAAGCAATAGGAAGGAATTTTGTCATAGGATTTTTGTCATTTATAGGGAAAATTTTAATTCTCTAGATTTAGGACATCTCTTTGCCTTAGTTAGTTATGATGGGCAAATCATTCATACCCATTTTCCTGTACAGGGGTAGGGTGGTAAATCAAAGCTAACATAAATCAACTTTTATCTGGCTAACAGGAGTGAGAAGAGTGTCTAACATCTATTGAATTCACAAGATATCAGGTGTGAGAAAAATCACTTATGTTAAATGAATAACACAAGTAACTACTATTAATAAAGAACTTTAAAAGTTATTTTCCCAGAAAAATATCTACAAAGTCCTGAAACCACAAATTCTTTAATGTTCTATTATAAATTACCAAAATATTTTTCTGTGTAAGAAATATTTACATGAATGCATATCTATGTGTTCTGAAACATATACATTATCAACACAGTGTCGACCTTAAGTATACACAGTAGGCACTTGATAAATTTAACTGGAATTGAATCAACTCTTAACTAAGTTTTCTTTGGCAAAAGAGTCTTCAAAAATTAAGAAAGAACAAACTGAATTTTATCATCAGGCAAAGTAAAAAGCATGACCTAATTAAGACAAATAATTTTGAAAGGGAAAAGTACAAATGTGTAACTCATTCTTAAGTTCCTAGAATATAGGTAGTAAGTCTGATTCCTTCCAAGACCCCTCAGATTCCACTGCAATTTCCCATTGGATCTGAGGGGTAAATTCCATGTATCACTGGCAGATTCTGGAGAAGCTGGATCAGGGGAAGGGTTGTTTGTAGGAAAATAACTGTAATATAGGTCTAATGACTTAGCTATATTGGGTCTTACTTGCCTAGTTTAAAAAGAACTATCCTATATACTTGCCTTCACACTACAAGAAAAGTAATTCAAATTAACCTAAAGAGTGGCTACGATTAAGCACTTAAGTTTTAAGTATGTATTTTTAATGACTGTCTGGGAGAAAAAGGAAATGTGTGGTGTTCTCTGTGAAGCCTAAATCTAATAAAATATAACTCAGTGTGCTCAGATAAAAGTCCTCAAAATCAGTTCATCTCACAAATGGATCAGAATCTTTGGATAACTACCATGGCACACTTTGGGGAACAAGACAAGACTGGATAAGGAACCTCTGGGGAAATGGGCTGTTGTAGGTAATCTGGTATAAGCAAGATACGCGGCCTCCAAAGAGCTTATGGGTATGAGAAAAGGGGAATAAGGCAACAGAAACTCATCCAATTTAGGAAAACTTCTTAACTCTACTTTTCAACAATGTTCTTTAGTAAGTAATTTCCTCCTCTTTGGACCATAAGCTCCTTGAAGGTGGGGGCCATATTTTATTTCACCTTTGTATCCCCCAGGGCCTACTCTGGTGCCTTGAACACTTAGTAAAAAAAATGCCCAATTCTTGGGTTCAAATCCCCTCTCTGTTGATTGCCATTTGTATGACTCATGACAAGTCACTTAGCTTCCCTGGGTCAATTTCCTGATCTGTAGAATGGGTATTTGGCTAAATGACTTCCGAGTTCCCCTGTTTCTCTGGACTGATGTTAGGTACTTCATGTTTACTTAACTGAAGATGGATTATATCTGTGTAATTAGCTTCATATTTTGCAGCTAACCAATCTCCTTCCTCCAGTTATTTTGTTTGTTGTCAGCTAAGTTGCAAAGACAAAGCCAGGCCTGGAATCAAGAAAACCTGAGTTCAAATCCAGCTTCAGACACTTATTAGCTGTGTGACCCTGGGCAAGTTACTTAACCTCTGTCTCAGTGTACTTATCTGTAAAATGGGGATGATAATAGTAGCATCTACCTCCCAGGGTTGTGAGGATCAAATGGGATAATAATTGCATAGCACTTAGCACAGTACCTGGTGCATAGAAAGCACTATATAAATGTTAGTTACAATAATAATTATTACTAATACCCTCAGTAGAACACAGAAGATCCTTGAGAACAGGGATGGTTTTTTCCCCTATCTTTGTACCCTCAGTACATAGCACAATGCCTTGTACAGAGAAAGCACTTAAAACATGTCTGTTGAATTGAACTGAAATGAATTATCAGGCCACTTACTTAACGTGATCATTTTCATGACCCCAGCAGGTCAAGAGGGATTTCTGCTACACAGGCCTAGAAGCAGACAGAGGACTCTGCCATCCAGGCCTCTGCTCACTAACTCAATCTAATTGTTTTCCAGTTATGAGTGACTGGACACCTGCATCAGTTCTGTGAGCAGGACCCAGCCAGAGGCTGGGCACTTTGAAAACATAAAATGGCTAGCTGCAAGCGGAGGGGCTGATTATTATTTTATGAATAAGAATGCTGGACAGTGCTATGCTTGGTGACTCTGGTGGAAGACATGGTCATGGCAGAATTAGATGCAACAGATTCCTGTAAATCTAAATTTTGCAGGGGAGTTAGTGTCCCAGCTCCAGAAACTATAGTCTTTGAGGCTTGCAGATTCGAGGCAGGTGTGAGCACTCTTTCTGTTACTGTCATATTCTGTCCTGCTGCTAAACTGGGGGCATTCTGAATGGGCTGCAGGCTTGAGCTTGGGGCCAGCAACCTCTCTCTCTCCCTCACAACAACATAGTGTGAATTGGGCAGATCCTGAATGCTTCCTACACTACTAGCTATGCCGCCATTAGGCTGGATCGTGTGTTCAGTGACCACTACATTGCTTTTATTAGTGTGCTGCTGGACAAACTGCTGATCTACCAAACTAGAGGCAGGAGCATATACCCTCTCTGTGACCATGAGGCTCTGAGGTTGATTGGCATTGAGGATCAGAGTACTTGGTGGTAAAGTGCAGCCAGTGGAATAGGAGGTTTCTGTTACGACGATGTTACTAGTAGGCAATGGATCGGGGAGGGGTCTTACCACCTTCAGCCCTTGCCTGTTCGATAAAGATCTTTCAGAGATTAATTCCTCAGTCAGGGTCTCTGAAGTTGCCTTGTTTACTGGCTTTGGAGCCTGGAAGCTGGTGCCAGAGGACGAGGAGTGGGACTTTTCTGCCTGAAGAGTACTCTGCTCAGAAACTGAATGTGAAGCTGTATTCACACTAGCTGGGGTGGGAAGTTTGGGCCTGAGGCCAGTTTCACTATCTGTCTCTATTTTTTGGCCTGTACAAATTTCTGCTAGCGTCTTGAACTTGATTCCCAAATCATCCAGGTAACGGTCATCCCAGTCTGCCTCAATGAAGCTGCAACAGCCAATAGAACCGTGAAGAGACTGTGTTTCTTCCTGAGAATATACTAGAAGACAGTCTTTCCCTGTTTGAATTTCATCACTGTCAGCATAGGAAGCAGCTTTCTAAAAAGGAAATGAGAATCAAAACATACATAGCTTAATAATAATGTCATTTTCAAATAACCATGTGTATCAGAATTTAGAATCAAGAAAAAAAACTTTAAGTGATTTCCCAAAATCTTGGGTAGTTTAGAAAAACAAATTCTTTTTTCCTATTTCCTCTATTTCCTTAATTTTATCAAACAAGATAATATATGTAAAGTGCTTAGCACACACACTGCCTGGCACATAGCAGGCTTATTCCCTTCCCTCTCCCTTTCCAACTGTGAACATATCCTTACCAATCTAATACTCTTTAAGTAATAGTAAGGGGGAAACATTGAAAAGAAAAGTGAGGTAGGAACAGAACTGGCATAATTTATAACCATTTGGCCATGGAAGAGTAGAATTAAATTTGTAGAAGGAACTAGAGAAGCATCTTTTGATCTTCTTGCTCCTTCCCCAAACCAAAGCATTACAGTCAGACATTGTTCTCAAGAACACCAAACTCTCGAAAGGAACCCGTCTTCATCCCTGCCTCTTACTCCCAACTACCAAGAGGGAGCATTTGGGGGAAAATACCAAAAAAGACCCCTCAACCCATAAACTACCTCCTTGTGGCATTAGAACATAATTTTCATTAATTAAAAAGAAAAAAATGTAATAGTAGTTGGCCTCCTTTTAATTTCCTTTAAATTTCTCCTGAATAATTTTAATTATTTGACACATACTATTATATTAATTATAAAATCAAATATTTCAGTTTGGAACAATGCAACATGTAAAGGGTCAAGACCTGTTTTTGCTCATTATTTCTAAACCGGCTTTAAAAAAAATTGAATTTGCAAGTGTCTATTTGCTTTTAAGTTTGTGATTATTCTTATAAACTTGCCACATTCATGTACACATGATCCCCAAACAGATCCTTACCTCACTGAAGTAGCTTCTCAGAAATTCTTCATTCAGTGCAACAGTGGTCGTCCTGGATCCGGCAGTCCCCACGGCTCCAGCTGCCCCCAGGGTTGCAGCACCACTCACGGCTCCAGAAACCCCCATCGTTGCAGCACCACTCACGGCTCCAGCTGCTCCCCCAGTTCTTTTAATCCCACCAGTCAGAAGGCTTCTGCGCTCTTCCCATACTCCGTCTGCTGCAGTCACAGTATGATGGCCAGAGCTACTTTCCTTCCTGGTTGTTTCACAGCCTGTCATGACTCCTGCTCTACTTCCTCCTCCGGCAGATGCTCCAAAATTTCCCCCATGATCTGTTGTCAGGAGAGGTGTCACAACCTATGAAAGCAAAAAGTTATACTGGAGATCTAGGAGGGGTGGAAGATCAGTATGTGGTTTTTAGACCCCGGGACTCACAAGAATATGGGCAGAATGAGTGGGTTACAGTGTTTGAAAGGAACAGGACATTTCCTTGCTGAGGAGGGTGGGGCTTCATTTGGACTGATTCTCTTTCTCTTCATTATGTTCTTGGAAGAGTCTCCTGGAGCCTTTGAGGACCAACCCAATGCAAGTGCTATCTGTAATGGCCCTTCATAAGTCTGGAATGTTAGGCTAATGCTCTACAATATAACTGAAATTCAAAAAGAAAATAATTTTATAGCATCTACTAGACATGCCTTGTCTTCAGGCGGTGCCCCTTCACTGTTCCACGGATGCAGCATCTCTACAGTACCAGGTATGGCCGTGAAACCTTTGGCTCCTCCTCCTGCTCCTCCACAGTGGCACAGAAGCAGTAAGAGGGGTACAACTGGAAAGGAGAAAAAATTAAGTAGAGCATAACTTAGTTTCCATATGCTAATAATATTGGGCATTCAATTCAGGCTTAGAAATAAGTTTGGCATTTACTTCTCACTCTGCCCTATAACTAGATCATAGCTTGAGAGCTGGGGAGGATATCTAGTCCAATCCCTTCATTTTACAATGAGGAAACTGAGGCCCAGACATGAAATGACTTCCTTAAGGTTACATATGTGGTAAGTGGTACACTCAATATTTGAACCTATCTCCCTAACTCCAAATCCAATAGTCTTTCAACTGACTCACACTACTCCTATTTCTGATGCCCTACACCTCATGCCTAAGTTTTTCCTCTTCATCTTGTCCCTCCTTATACTAAGTTTGTTTTGTTGTGAGCTCAAGCAAAGACTAGGAACTCTTGGCCAGCCTACAGCACTCCTGAGCGCTGTCCACATCAGATCAAATAGTACTTGGGAAATAAGTTTAACAAAATAAATAAAAACTCAATAGAACATGGTGTTAATATGTGGTTTTCTAAGTCAATAGGGCTCACGAGATCTTTATGCATGGTTTAATGGCTTCCATTTCTATTTGAGTTTTGACACCACCACTCTTGGATGCATAATGAGAGTATCTTAAAGAGTATCTTCAGTTCCATGGAGATTGTCTAAGGTGGCTGTATGTTTTAAAGGAGTGGAGTGACATTTATTCTAGAGCCATCACAGAATATTTCTGTCTCTTCACTATTTTCAAGATGGTATTCATCAACATGGGCAGCTGGGTGGTATAGTACATAGAGCATGGGGCCTGGAGTCAGGAAGATTCTTCTCCCTGAGTTCAAATCTGGCCTTAAATACTTCCAAGCTGTGTGACTCTGGGCAAGCCTTTTAACTCTGTTTGCCTCAGTTTCCTCATCTGTAAAATGAACTGGGGAAGGAAATGGCAAATCATTCCAGTATATTTGCCAGGAAAATCTCAAATGAGGTAATGAAGAGTTGGACATGACTGAAAAACAACTAAACAACAAATTCTTTAACAAGGCACTCCTATTTTCAGGCTCTAGCTTGGGGTTTCTTAACCATTTTTGTTTCTAAGGCCCTCCCCTTTTAGAAGTCTGGTCAAACCTATGGACTTTTTCTCAAAATAATTTTTAATTCGTAAAATAAAGCACATAGAGTACAAATGAAATCAGTTACACTGAAATACTTTATCAAAATAGATTAAAAAACCAAATTCACGGACCCCAACTTAAGAACTCCTGCTCTAGCACAAAACATTTGAATACAATCAATGTACTAATATCTAAATAATCACAATCAATTTCAAGGCTTATTGCTAAGTCTTAGAGCTTGACAGGCAGATCCCTAATATGGGCAAACTTCTCTTAAAAAAAAGAATATTCAAAACATAAGAAGAAATCTTCTGAGTCTAAAAAATAAACAAAAACAACAAATCAAACTACGATCTTGCTACGATGTTTCATTAGAGAGCAAAATTTGGTGTAAGATAGGTCTTGTCTTAGACTACATCCAAATTCAGAAGCACCAAAAGAATCTCACTATAAGGCATTTTCATATCTTAGGTGGTTTCAGGTCATAGATTTCCCTCTTGTTTTTAAGAAAGAAAGATGACCTCTTTCTATTTCACAGAGGCGGAAATCCATGTCATGAGAATTACTGACTGGATGAGATTTAAACAAGCCTGAAGTTGTGACAAAAACAGAGATGAGTATTTCTGAATCCTTTAGTCCAAGAAGGCCGCCCTAGCACTGGCTCATTCATCATGCCTTTCTTTTTTCAAAAGGTAGAAACATTTATTCAATGATGGCAGGCAGCCAATTCTGCATTAATCTATTTTGCTGACTTTATGTGAATTTACCATCTTTCATAATTCTTTTTTAATGTAGAAAAGCTGGCAAAAACAATGTGCGCACGCGCGCGCGCGCGTGTGTGTGTGTGTGTGTGTGTGGATACACACACATATCTGTAAGGCCATCATAAGCAGTGAAAAGACTGGGATCAAAATACGGTAATGTCTTGGTATAACAGAAGGCAGGCACCCAGGATGTTGTCGGTTGACCCAGTGCTCAAACTATGATTACCTGTCAAGGTTCTTAAAATACTGAGAAGTCAATAATGAGAGGCTGTTTTAATACTTACGTAGCAACAGAAGAAGTGCGAAAATCATGAGCCAAATTGCACCAGCCCCCAGCCCCACATAGGGGTCGGCCAGTGCTTGAACGCAGCCACTACCACTCACACAGCTGCAAACTGTCAACGTAAGCATCTGCTTTTCAGGACAGCTTAATCCTTGATTATCACTCACTGACAGGTGGACTTCACTTCTGCCCACTTGCAATTTTCTTGGTATCAACCATGCACTTGTATCTGGGGTGTACAAAGGAGAGAAAGAGGAAAAAGAAAGATCATGTTTAATAATGGGCATTTTTTCCAGTCACTAAAAAACATTCTACTCCATTCACACATTTAAAAATTTTTATTTCTGCCCTTACTTAATGAGTTTCTACATATAAATCATAAAGTTTAGTACAGAAGGCTCAAAACTGCATTAGAGCCAAAAATGACTTATTGGGGCAAAATGACATTTCCATTATTTTTTTCTGTTTTTCACAACATTATTTTTTTCTGTTTTTCTGGAATGTCACAAGTCCGATGTTTCTTTCCCTACTACGTCACCATACCTCTCATGATGCCGCCTCCTCTATCATGCTTTCCCTGATTACACAACTAGAAATTACCACTCCCTCTTCTGAATGCTTTCTTTCATGCTTAAAGCAATTATCTTTAACTGCTTTCAAGTACACTTGGTACTTGGTTACTGGTACTTGACATCAGGACAGATTTAAATTGCACCTTTCACACTTATGAGCCATGTATTTTGGGCAGTCATTTATCCTTTCTGAGTTTCCGATTCTTAATCTGTAAAATTAGAAAAATGATACTTGTAGCACCTGCCTCTCACAGGTTTGTTTTTTTGGTGAAGATCAAATGTTATAATCCACAAAAAGATCTTTTTAAACTTAAATGTTAGTCATTATTATTGTGTACGTGCTTTTAGACTTTTAAGTTAAATAATAATTTATACATTCCCTATGGCACCTATAGCATCTTCCACATTGTAGATAGTATCCGTGTATTTTACTACAATATAAATGTTATTATTCTTTGACCACAAAATTACCATGAGATTTTGGCATACATTCGACCTTTACTTCACATTATTACCATATGCTTGAGATGGGTTTCAACACAGGAGTTAGGGCAAATTGAGTTCCCTACCTGACCACTGATTATATTTAAGAAAAAGTGAAGCTTCCCTCCTACCTCCCTAAAACCTTTCCAAAGATAATCACAACAGCTTTTTGGTCTCTAGAGTGGGTGGTTTCTGAGTTTTGGTATCTATATTCCAAGTCTCAACTGAGTCACAGGTAACTCAATAGGGACCTTAAGAAGATTGCAATCATCAGGATTTGAGAGCTCCCTACCCTTCCCACTACTACTAACAACAGCTAGCATTTAAGAGCTTAGCACTTTAAGGTTTGCAAAGTGTTTTACAAATATTTTCTCATTTTATCTGCAAAACAACCCTGGGATGTATTACTTTCTGTAGCTACCCTTCCCACTACTAATTATGGTTAGCATTTATAGAAGTGCTTTAAGGTTTGCAAAGCAGTTTACAACAATTATCTCACTTTATTCTCATAACAGCCCTGGGACATAGGTAACTACTCTCTATAGCTACAAAAGAGAAATTATTCCTTTGTCTGAAAGGCTATATCCAAATACATTTATGGAGCTACAGTTTCATTTCAGTGTGCAGATGTCTAATATTTAGGTAAATATGAAAAAGATGAGTCTACTTTGCAGATGAAAAAGAGAGCTGTAATTATCAAAATGAAATGGGGCTTCCTGATTATGTTTACCTTCTTGGTGTCCAAAGTACCAATTCTCTGCCATTCCAGGCGGTTCATCAATGACAGTAAAGCTGAAAGGTGAACTATTTGGATAACCATCTAAGTCCTTAGCAGTAACATTCACATATTCTGAATCATCACAGATAGTTTGTATTGGATTTACGAGTTCTGGACAGTTATCATTAAAATCTTTTACCACGATTTCAACGGTACCAGTGGCTGTCTTTCTAGGAACATCTGAAAAAAAAGAAGCATGCACTGGTTAAAAATCTTGAAAGAAGTCTGCATTATGAATTTTCTTCACGATCAGGTATGAGGAAAAGAATCTCATAATCACATCTTTTTTTCACGTATTACACACACACACACACACACACACACACCCTCATATTCAGATGACATAAGATTTTTATCATGCTCTAAGTCAGAGATGGAGAACTTGTGGCTGAGACCACATGTGGCCATTCTAGGTCCTGGGGTGTAGCCTTTTGACTAAGTCCAAGTTTTACAGAACAAATCCTTTTATTAAGGGGATTTGTTCCGTGAAGTTTGGACTCAGTCAAGGAGCTGCACTTGAGGACCTGTGGCCTTGAGGCCACAGGTTCCCCACCCCTGCTCTAAGTGAATAGAAATGCCAATATTATATACACTTGGAAGATTATCTGCCCTCTTACACAAAATCAGAAAGCAGGTTTGAATATTAGGGAAAAAAACATAACAGCATAACTATTTAAAACCTTACCTTTAGTTATAGCCAAGATCTTTGCAAAGTAAGTGCCATTAATGACATATTTAGATTCATAATCAGGAATTTTAGCAAGTTTGATTTCAGATGTGACTGAATCCACTGTGATCCAGTTGTCGATATCTTCTCCTTTGACATACCTGTTCAGAAATCACAAATAAAAATGATTAGGTTGTGAACAAATTGACCATTCTCTTCTTATAGAAAATATGGAAGAGCCAAATTTAAACTTGATGTCAAGAAAAACTTCCTAATGATTACATACAGGCATCCATAAATAGAATGGACTGTCTTCCTTTAAATCTCAGTTTCTCATCTTTACAGGAGATTTTCCCCAAGCCCTTTTAGCACAGACCTTGGAACACAGTAGATGTTTAATAAATATTTATTGATTGTTTGAACAAAGAAGGGATAGGCTCCCCTCTGGTGGAAGTCTTCAAAAACAAACTGGATGGCCACTTGTCAGGTTTGTGTCTATTTCTTCTAGGTATAGATTGAACTACATGGCTGCTGGGGTCCCTTCTAACTCTCAAACGTTGAGATTCTTTCACTTCCAATTCTAGGTTTCCAATATCTGTTTCTTATGCAACGTGCATATACACACACACACACACATACACACACCCTTGCTAAGGGAAACAGTAACTGATTACAATTTCTCTTGGAATGAAGGAGACATGGTGCCCAGACCTAGCAAGGTCACAATCCCATGATACAATAACTTGGTATGAACACATCCAGAGTACTGTGTTCACCTCTGTGCACCCCATTTTAGGAAGGTCATTGACAAACTGGAATACATCCTGAGCAAGGCAACTGGTACAAGGAGAAGCCTGGAGACCATGTTATAAAGGGCAGATGGAAAGTACTCAGGACCACCTAAGCAGCTATATCCTGCTTGGCACCAGAGGGCAGAGCTAAGTGAAATGAGTAGAAGCTGCAGAGGGTCAGATTTATGGTCAATACTGAGAGAAACAGTCTAACAATTAGCACTGTTTCAGGTTAGAGCTTAGCACAGTGCCTGGCACAGAGTGGGCACTTAACAAATATTTATTGATTGACTGAAGGTGGAATGGACTGCCTCAGGAGACAGTGGAGTGTTTTTCCCATCCTTAAAGGTGTTAAACCAGGGTAAGTTGAACTACTTTTCAGAAATGTGAGAGAAAGCATTCTTATATGAGTATTAGTTGGAATCAGTCCTCTCTGAAGCCTCTTCAAACTCAGGGATTCCATGAAACTTTTGGAAAGAGGAGGCCCTCTCTGAGAAATACAAAGAGTGAGGCTCGGAGACTGATGGGGTCTCCAAATTCCACCATAATTTTAATGAAAGTTAGAAAAACTTATAAAGAGAAAAATCTTAACAAATATCTTACATTACTTGGGCTACTTGTCCAGTGTCCTCATCGTAGGCTTGAAAACTTCCAATAGTTTTACCTATTTCTGACCTCTCCATATGTTCACTGGTTTGGAGTACGATTTTTTTGCCTTTAAAATAAATACCCTCCACAACATTTATCACTTTGACCTTGATAGGAATGGGTTTTGCTACAAACTTATTTCTAATTGATTTGTGAAATGGTGCTTTGTTGGTGACAATCATCTTCAAGTCAAGAGTCTTCATTACTTCATAATCCACTTCCTAAGAAAGAAAAAAAATGAATGCACATCAAGAAAAGGACAACACGCCCTACCATCAACACCCAAAGCTGACATTCTTATTAAACTACTTCCTGAAATCAAAATCCACAACAATTAATTTTTTAATAATTTAATTTATATGCTATGTCAGTATTAAATTTTTCACCCATTTTAACCCACCACCCCATCCCCATAAACCAATCTTCCACAACACATACCAATCACCACATCTACACCTTCACCCAAATAATAACTAACACCCACATTTATGTAATGTTAAACATATCATATTTATTATGTATAATGCACCATATTCATGCTGTATTAAATACATTATACTTATATAGTACTAAATACATTATATTCATATAGAACTAAATACATTATATTCATATAGTACTAAATACATTACATTCATATAGTACTAATACATTATACTCATATAGTACTAAATACATTACATTCATATAGTACTAAATACATTAAATCTATGCCCATAGATATAATATCTATTATTTAACACATTTTATCTATATAGTACATTCATTTATTTACCTCTAGCATATAATCATATACAATATACTCAAATAATACTAAAAACATAATACTCAAAAGATACTAGATACATTATATTAATGTAACTAAGACATATTATGTATGTTATAAAGATATATATATGTATATAGTACATTCATTTATTTACCAGAAGCATATAAGAATGTATATTAAACTCAAATTATACTTAAAACATTGAATCTAACAGTACTAAAAAATTTTAAACCAAATGCATATCTAGAATTACATATAAATCATCTTTTACATAAGACACATAACTCATATTTTACATAATACATTAATTGTTGGCGTACATAGACATATCATCAATGAAGAATGAATCTAAACTCTTATATAACTAGCATATCCAATCCAAAGGGAATACCTTATTCCTCACCTCACGAGAGATCACCATCCCGCCCTCCGAAGGCTGGCAATCCTTCAGAGCAGGCCCATAAATTGCGGACGTACCTAGGAATTCTTTGACTGGCTACTGGTTATTACTTCAGGTCCATAATACCCTATTCAGCTAATCTATCCTTTTCGTCAAGGCACATGTGATGATTTGAGTGCTAATCAGACCATAACGCGGCATAACTGAACTGTTTGGCATTAGGTAGGATTTTTATTTGGGGTGGTTTATCAACAGGGCCGGAGCCTGGAAGATCGCCAATGTAATAGTTGACTGACATTCAATGATTGTATTTCATTTATTGTGAATGAGGAAGTTATATGAATGAATTGAAGACATAATTATTAACTCAAATGATAATATGGGATATATTTATTGTTTTGATAAGATTTAAATAATATTAGTTCAATTATTTAAGAGGCAATTAAATCAATGATCTTAAGACACATATATATGTGTATATATATATATATATATATATATATATATATATATATATCCTTAATATACTATTATTATACTATACCCCCCCCCCGGCAGAAGTTACACGCAAAGATTAAATGCATAATAATTTATAATAATTTAATAAAGGTATCATAAAGGTATCATAAAGGTATCATAAAAGGTATCATTAAAGGTATCATAAAAACACAGAACCACTACACCAATAATATGAAAACTCAGGCACTAATCAAATTATATGAATTTTCATAATTAAAAATTTTTATTTTTATGTTCAACTTCGATAAAACTTTAATACTGACATAGCATATAAATTCAACTTTCGGAAGAAAAAATCTATTTATCCCTGTTAATGTAGCTTATTTACAAAGCAAAGCATTGAAAATGCTCAGATGGACCCTAATAAGTCCCATAAACACAAAGGTTTGATCCTAGCCTTACTGTTAGTTTTAATTAAACCTACACATGCAAGTTTCCGCAACCCAGTGAGAATGCCCTCAAAATTTAACACACAATTTAGCAGGAGCGGGTATCAGGTTCACCACAGAGTAGCCCATGACGCCTTGTCCAACCACACCCCCACGGGACACAGCAGTGATTAACATTAAGCTATAAACGAAAGTTTGACTAAATTATAATTATCTAGGGCCGGTAAATTTCGTGCCAGCCACCGCGGCCATACGATTGACCCAAATAACAGTCGGCGTAAAGCGTGTACAATCCAACAACCAAAATAAGGCTAAAACTCAATCATGCTGTAATACGCTATAGCTAACATTAAAAACCAAAGTGGCCTTAATACTGACCAAAACACGACAGCTAAGACTCAAACTGGGATTAGATACCCCATTATGCTTTAGCCGTAAACTTAGATAGTTTAATAACGAAACTATTCGCCAGAGAACTACTAGCCAGCGCTTAAAACTCAAAGGACTTGACGGTGTCCTAAGCCCATCTAGAGGAGCCTGTCCTATAACCGATGAACCCCGATACACCCCACCTCTTCTTGCCAATACAGCCTATATACCGCCATCGTCAGCCTACCCCAATAGGGACCAAAAGTAAGCAAAATCATCAACCATAAAAACGTTAGGTCAAGGTGTAGCATATGAAGAGGAAAGTGATGGGCTACATTTTCTAACATAGAAAATTACGGACTATCTTATGAAACCTAAGATATACGAAGGAGGATTTAGCAGTAAATTAAGAATAGAGAGCTTAATTGAAACAGGCAATAGGACGCGTACACACCGCCCGTCACTCTCTTCAACATAAACAAACCAAATAACTAATAAAATAAATAAATAAAGAAGAAAAGTCGTAACATGGTAAGTGTACCGGAAGGTGCACTTGGATCATCAAAATGTAGCTTAAACAAAAGCATTTAGCCTACACCTAAAAGACTTCAGCTTACCCTGACCATTTTGAGCCAATATAAGCCCATCCACTAACTAATACAACTATATTAAATTTCTACCAAAACATTCAATTCATCCTAGTATAGGAGATAGAACAGATAAAAAGGCGCATTAATGATAGTACCGCAAGGGAAACCTGAAAGATAAGATTATAAGCACCACAAAGCAAAGATTCAACCTTCTACCTTTTGCATAATGGTTTAGCTAGTCAACTCGGACAAAAAGAACTATGCCCGTCCTCCCGAAATCAAGTGAGCTACTACAAGACAGCAACTAGAGCCAACTCGTCTATGTAGCAAAATAGTGAGAAGATCTTATAGTAGAGGTGAAAAGCCTATCGAACTTGAGGATAGCTGGTTATCCAAAACACGAATATAAGTTCAACTTTAAATTTAACCAAAGTAATCATAAACATAATTTAAATTTAAAAGCTAATCTAAAGGGGGACAACTCTTTAGATCCAGTAAACAAACTTCCATAGAGGATAATGAACCATATACAACTCATAGTTGGCTTAAAAGCAGCCACCAATTAAGAAAGCGTTAAAGCTCAAATACACAATATCATTTTAATCCCTAAAATATAATCAAAATCCCTATCTCTAAATTGGATAATTCTATAAATATATAGAAGCTATAATGCTAAAATTAGTAACAAGAAACATTTCTCCCTGCACAAGCCTACATTAGAAACGGAATAACCACTAACAATTAACAAACTAATAAACATAACTAAACGACTAGAAAGCTATTAACCATATTGTCAACCCAACACAGGAGTGCAACCCAAGGGAAAGATTAAAAGGAATAAAAGGAACTCGGCAAGTACATATAACCCCGCCTGTTTACCAAAAACATCACCTCTAGCATAACAAATATTAGAGGCAACGCCTGCCCAGTGAGTTAAACTTTAACGGCCGCGGTATACTGACCGTGCAAAGGTAGCATAATCACCTGTCCTCTAAATAGGGACTTGTATGAATGGCATCACGAGGGCTGTCTCCTATTCCCAATCAGTGAAATTGACCTTCCCGTGCAGAGGCGGGAATAATACTACAAGACGAGAAGACCCTGTGGAGCTTAAGATTAATAACTTAACCCAATCTTAATACCCTAATGGCATAACAACACTATATACTAAGTTATAATCTTTGGTTGGGGTGACCTCGGAGAACAAAATAACCTCCGAATGACTAAACCCAGATTAACATACCTAAGTATGACAACATCAGTAATTGACCCATATTTTGATCAACGGAACAAGTTACCCCAGGGATAACAGCGCAATCCTATTAAAGAGACCATATCGACAATCAGGGTTTACGACCTCGATGTTGGATCAGGACATCCAAATGGTGCAGCCGCTATTAATGGTTCGTTTGTTCAACGATTAAAGTCCTACGTGATCTGAGTTCAGACCGGAGCAATCCAGGTCGGTTTCTATCTGTATATTCATTACTCCCAGTACGAAAGGACAAGAGAAATAAGGCTAATATTAACAGACAAGCCTCAGAGATAAGGTATGAAACCATCTCAATACCATAACTCAATAATATTCTCTAGAGACAGAGCTATTAAGGTGGCAGAGCAGGTAATTGCATAAAACTTAAACCTTTATAACCAGAGGTTCAACTCCTCTCCTTAATACATGCTTACTATATTCTACTCTACACCTTCCCCATCCTACTAGCAGTTGCTTTCCTAACATTAGTAGAACGGAAAGTCCTAGGATATACAACTTCGAAAAGGCCCAAACATCGTCGGACCATATGGCCTACTACAACCAGTAGCAGACGCTGTAAAACTATTTACAAAAGAACCCTCACGGCCTGCAACATCATCAACCCTAATATTCATCACTGCCCCCATAGCCCTGACCTTAGCCCTAACAATCTGAGTACCCCTTCCTATACCCCATGCCCTCATTGACTTAAACCTAGGAGTACTATTCATCCTCACCCTATCCGGGCTATCAGTATATCCAATCTTATGATCTGGATGAGCATCAAACTCAAAATACGCCCTAATCGGAGCCCTACGAGCAGTAGCACAAACAATCTCATACGAAGTCACACTAGCCATAATCCTCCTATCAATCACGTTAATCAATGGATCATATACCCTAAAAAACTAGCCATTACACAAGAAAACATATGACTACTAGTATCAACATGACCTTTAGCCATAATATGATTCATCTCAACACTAGCCGAAACAAATCGAACCCCATTCGACTTAACTGAGAGAATCAGAACTAGTATCAGGTTTCAACGTAGAATACTCAGCCGGCCCATTCGCCATATTTTCCTAGCTGAATACACTAATATTCTAGCCATAAATGCCATAACCACAATCTTATTCCTAGGTTCACAATCAACCACAACTTTACCCACATCAACACACTTTCATTTACACTTAAAACATAATACTAACATTTCTATTCTTATGAATCCGAGCATCTTGCCCCGATTCCGATATGATCAACTAATACACCTACTATGAAAAAACTTCTTACCCCTAACATTAGCCTTCTGCCTATGATATATTCCATCCCAATCGCCCTATCATGCATCCCCCCAAAATTTAAGAAATATGTCTGACAAAAGAATTATCTTGATAGGATAAATAATAGGGGTTTAAATCCCCTTATTTCTAGAACAGCAGGAATCGAACCCACATCAAAGAATCAAAATTCCCAGTGCTTCCTTTACACCATATTCTAGTAAGGTCAGCTAATCAAGCTATCGGGCCCATACCCCGAAAATGTTGGTAACACCCCTCCCATACTAATGTCCCCATATATACTATTATTAACTACCAGTCTACTACTAGGAACTACACTCACACTAGCAAGCAATCACTGACTTACAGCATGAATGGACTAGAAATTAATACACTAGCAATAATTCCCCTAATAACATATCCAAACCACTCACGATCCACCGAATCTGCCATCAAATACTTCCTAACACAAGCCACTGCATCAATAATAATAATATTTGCCATCATCCAAAATGCCTGAGCAACAAACCAATGAACCCTAACCCAAATATCCAACAATACAGCCTCAATCCTAATAACACTAACCCTTGCTATCAAACTAGGACTAGCACCCTTCCACTTCTGAGTACCCGAAGTAACACAAGGAATTCCACTCTTATCCGGCATAATCTTATTAACCTGACAAAAAGTAGCCCCTGTATCAATCATATATCAAATCTCACCATCACTAAACATAAAAATCTTAACTACCCTAGCCATTCTATCCACACTAACAGGAGGATGAGGAGGACTAAACCAAACACACCTACAAAAAATCCTAGCATACTCATCCATTTCTCACATAGGATGAACAATCATCATTATACCCATTAACCAAACTTAGCCTTACTAAACCTATTTATCTATATTATCACAACAACAACTATTTCCTAACTCTAAACTTAGCACAAGTAACTAAAATCAAATCACTAGCCAATCTATGAAACAAATCCACCCAATAACCATAATATCATAATTACCCTAATATCACTAGGAAGCCTTCCACCACTAACAGGATTTATACCAAAATGACTCATCTTACAAGAACTTGTAAATAATAACATCGCAACAGCTACACTAATAGCAATATCAACATTACTTAACCTATTCTTCTATATACGAATCATTATATCAACCCTAACAATATTCCCAACAACCAAAACTCAAAATTACAATGAATATATGCACAAACAAAAAAAACCACAATAATTCCACACTCACAGTCATCTTCCATACTTCTGCCCCTAACACCACTATGCCTAACTCTATTCCAAATAAGAACTACAAGTCTTTACCTTGCATCATCCAAACGCAAATAGGACACTTTAATTAAGCTAAATTCTCAATACAAGCTTCGGTAGCCACTTGACTACTTCCCTGAACTTGCAATTCAACGTAATTTATACTACAAAGCCAACATAAAGGTTTAGGCTCAAACCAGACCAAAGGCCTTCAAAGCCTTAAGCAGGTGTCTAAGCACCTAACCTTTATCACATTCTACTAACCTCACGCCTTTATAGGGAAGAGAAAAGGCGTGAGGCCCCAGGGATCTCCCTATAGCTTATCCACTAAATTGGAGGGTGTTTATCCCACTAACTCTTAGTTAACAACTAAGTCCCAAATATTGGCTTCAACTTAATTTTTGCTTTTATCAAAATCCTCAAGACCTGGACCTAATAGGAAGAGCCATTATTTTCAACTTAAATTTGCAATCAACATTTTCCAACCTTTTAAAACTTGGAATACCTACCTTAATAAGAGTCACAATTCCTTCATTTGTTTTAGTATCTGTTTCTACACGAAAATAACCCCCTTCATTTCCTGAAAGGAATGTGAAATTTGCCAGCCAATTATCCGAGCCTACTTCATCCAAGTCGGTTACTTTTATACGCATGACTTCCACGTTTGCTTGGTTTTCTTCAATTGTTCCCTCATACTACAATAGATGGACACATTGCTTTGAGTTAATTATTCTTCATTCAGTCCAACAACATAAGCTGAAATTATTTTGCTATAGTTAGATTGCACTGGCACACAAACACATACATGATGCCTAGTATAAATACTCACCGTCTCAAATTCAGCCACAGGTATGTTGTCATTGACATCTAAAATTTTAATTTGTACTGTGGCTTGATTCACTGGCTTGTCTGTTTTTTGTCCATTTCCATCAGTTGCTGCAACAGTCAGACTGTAGTGGCTTTGTTTCTGTTTTTAGGAGTGAAAAATAACCATCAACTAAAGTAATTTACTTTACACAAATCTGAGTTTCTGGTATAATGGAAAGAACAAAGGATTTAAAAGAATCGGGAGATGTGGGTTTGGGCTCTGGGTTCTGTCAATTACTAGCTGTGTTTTGGACAAGTCACTTAACCTCCTTGGGCCTCAGTTTCCATATCTGAAAAAATGAGAGGACTGGATTAAATAACCTTCTCCTCCTTTCTAACTCGACAGGCTTATTATCATCTGTTTTTGATTGTTTTCATAAAAAAGCACCACTGTATCGTTGTGCTGATCTTGGCCTCTGACACTTAGTATCTGTGTGATCTTGGGTGAGTCACTTAACTTCAGTTTCCTCATTTGTTAAATAGGGATAATTACAGTATCTACCTCCCTGGATTATCATGAAGACCAAATGAGGTAATATTTGTAAAAAGTGCTTTGCAAACCTTAAAGTGCTTTATAAACAAATGCTTAGCTATTAATACACTGTTTGTTGGTGAAGCAATAAACTGGTCCAACCATGGTATAAAATAATTTGGAATTATGTGAAGAAAGCGACAATGATGTCTAACCTTTGATCTTGTGATCCCCACTGGTAGGCATGAAGAGGTCTGTGATAAAAAAGGCTTCCCCCAACCCCCAATTATAGAGCAGCACTTTTTGAGGTAGCAAAGGAGTAAAGACAAAGGTACTCATCACGAAGAATGACTGCATAAAATTTGGTGCAAGAATGTTGTAAACTACGACTATACCGTATGAAATTATGAATATGATAAATATATGCTAGCACGGAAAGACTTGTGTGAACTATAATGCAAAGAAGAGTAAGAAGAACTGGGGTGAACAATATATAAAATGACCACACAATGTAAATGGAAATAATGACAACACAACAACAGAAACTGAATGCAATTAAATCACCACTGCAATGGTTGGCTCCAAGGCGATATGAGAAGGTACTTTCCCGGTCCTTCTTTTTACAGGGAGGGAACTATGAGTGTGGAATACTATACAAAGCTGGACTCTGATGATGTGCTGCATAGTCTTGATGCCTCTTAAGCAGGTGGAGGAACACTGGGGAATATAGTTAATGTAAAAACAAAAAAAAAAATTAAAAAGATAAAAGCCAAGTGTTGTGGTATACACTTGGACTCTCTGCTACTGGGAAGGTGCTTGAACTCAGGAATTCTGGGGTGCAGTGTACTAGGCGAACTGGGCATCCATTCTAAGTCCAGCAGCAACATGTGAGCTCCTGAGAGTGAGGGGCCACTAGGTTGCCTACAAAGGGAGTGAACTAGTCCAGATCAGACAGGGAGCAGGTCCAAGCTGTTATGCTGATTGGTAGCCAGACTGGGGCTGTGAATGTTCACTGTATTTCCAGGGTGAGATGAGATAAACTGACCAAGCCTTAAAAAAACAAGTAATACCAAAAAAAAGATAAAGGGTAAAAAAAGTAATTCAGCAAAACTAACCATATCAACATATCAACCATGTCTGATTTTATATCCATTATTCCACATCCATCATGTCCCACCTCTTCAATGAAGAGAAGGGGATGTATCTTTTCAACTCTTTTTCCAGCACCAAGCCTGGGAATTATAATTATAAAACATTCAGTCTGTCTATTCTGTGTTTTCCATTTATACTGTTGTAGTAATCATGTACATTGTTTTCTTATTTCTTTTTATTTCATTTTTATCAGTTCATGTAAATCTTCCTATGAGACTTTGAATTTTTTTCTGCTTGTTTCTTATGGCACAGTGTTCATGTATACAGTGTTTTAGTCATTTCCCAATCAATGGACATACACTTGGTTTCCAAGTCTTTGCTACCACAAAAAGCGCTGCTATGAATATTTTAGTGTAAATGGGACCTTTCTTTCAGTCTTTAACTTCTTCAGGATAAATGCTTAGCAATGGAATCTCTGAGTCAAAACGTAAGGAATTTTAAGTCATCTTTTACATATTATCCCAAATTGCTTTCTAAACTGTCTAGAGCAATTCATATATCCTCCAATGGCACATTAGTGTGCATTTTCTTACTTAGTAACCTCAATGGTTCCCATAGGTTTAATTATCATCTTTATGCAGATGATTCCCAGATCTGTTTATCCAGCCCTTATCTCTCTCATGAGCTCCAGCCTCACATCACTAAATGCCTTTTGGACATCTGGAACTGGGTGTCTCACAGGCACCTCAAACTCATTATGCATAAGAGAGTTCATTGGCTGTAACCAGCCCAGCAGTGACTCAACCAAGTAACAAGGATCTAGAGATGCCAGCCCAGAATTCCACACTGTTGGCTTTGGATTTGAACTTTGTGGGATTAATGCTACATAAGAACTGAGCTAAATTATGAGCCTAATTTTTCTCTTTGTCCAGAGGATGAGGTGGCATAGGGTGGATTATGGGAGCAGCTAGGTGGCACAGTGGATAGAACCCGGGCCTGAAGTCTGAAAGATTCATCTTTGTGAGTTCATATCTAGCTTCAGACACTTACTAGCTGTGTGACCCTGCGCAAGTCACTTAAGCCTATGTGCCTCAGTCTCCTCAACTGTAAAATAAGCTGGAGAAGGAGATGGCAAACCACTCCAGTATCTTTGCCAAGAAAACCCAAAATGGGGTCATGAAGAGGTGGACACGACTGAAACAACTGAATAACAACAAGAAGAAAGAGTGGATTATGTTCCCAAGATGTTGGGGAAAACGTTTTAATGTTTTTTTTCTTACTGTATCTTTGAAGCAAAAAGCCCTTTGTAAAAGTAGCTAAGTGGAACTGGAGTGCTAGTAACTAGATCCCTAAAATTGTGGGGCGCATAGTCAGTGGGGCCTTAAGCCAACTGCAGAGAAGAGTGACTTCCCAACACCTTCAGGGTTCAACTTTCAGAGAATATCACGTAAGTTAACAAACCTTGCCCACAGAGAGGAGTCAGTATTGTTAATTACATAAGCCTATAACATTACTTGAAGACGACACTGAAAAACTACGTGAATTGCCCATAGGGATAACTACTTAGAGACTTCTGAAGTCAAATGTCAGTCTTTGGGAAGTTCTTTTGTGTGTGAACACATGACATAGTATTTAAATGAAAGGTTTTGCTATTTCATGACCAAAAATAACTAAAAATAGAACAGCTTATTATCCTTTTTTCCAAACTCTACCTGTTCCTGAATCTCCCTATTGTTGTGAAGGGCACCATCATCCTTTTAGCTACTCAGACTATCAAGCTGGGTGTCATTCTTGACTTCTCACTCACATTCATCCTACGTCTCTAATCCTTTACTAAATCTTGTCATTTCTGCCGTTAGAACATCTGTCATATATGGTCCCTTCTCTCCACTTCCATAGCTACCACCCGAGCACAGTCCCTCCTTCTCTCTCAATTGGAATATTACAATACTTGTCTGGCTGGTCTTTTGAGAGTTTTCCTACTCCTGGTTCCAAACCATCCATGATTTTCTTTAAGTGCAGGTCTTAACCACACAACTCCCCTATTCAGTGGACTTCAATGGCTCCCTCTCACCTCCAGGACCTACTAGAAAATACTCTGGCATTTAAAGCCTTTCACAATCGGGCTCCTTCTTACCTTTTTCAGTCATCTTACATATTACTCCCCTCCATGTCACCTACAATCCAGCTACATCAGGCTACTTGCTATTTCTTGAATATGAGATTCCATCTCTTGGCTAGAGCTGTTGGCTTTTGACCTTGTCTGGAATACTCACACTCCTCATTTCTGCCTCCTGGCTTCCCTTGTTTCCTTTACGAATTAGCTCAAATCTCACCTTCTTTCCCAGTGCCTTCAACCACCCCACCCACTGCTAGTGCCTTCCACCTGAGATTACTCTCCATTTATACTACATATATCCTGAGCTTACACTTTTTGTATGGTGTCTCTCTCATTAGCTTGTGAGCTACTTGAAGACAGGGAAAGGATTTCTGCCTTTCTCTGTTATCCATAATGCTTGGTACATATTGAGTACTTAGTAAATTTGTGCTGAATGATCAACTCTTTTAGTGGAGGTAATAATTAAAGCAAGGTAGAACAATGAGAGTGAAATTTAAAAAACAAAAAAATGGAGGAGACTCAAATACACATTAGAGAATATCAAAGTACTATTTTACCTCTCTATCCAGAATAAATGCTGTTGTTAGAATCTCTCCTTTGTCTTTATCAAGGAAGAAGACAAACGGCTGGGCTGGCTCCTGAGAGACAATCTTATAAGAAATTTTGGAATTGATATGACCTTTCTCATCAACATCTGTTGCAGTAACTTTCATCACAAGTGTATCTGAAACACAACAAAAATATTTTCCACTTGACTCAACCTCCTCTTTCTATAGTTATATACTTTATATGGGCTTTAGTTTAACTTTAAAATTCAGGCTGGAGTTGCCAAATGTGTGAATATAAACCAAGGAAAACAATTCTTTACTTGCATTTTTTTTTGGGTGAGATAATTGGGGTTAAGTGACTTGCCCAGGGTCACACAGCCGGCAAGTATCAAGCATCTGAGGTCATATTTGAACCCAAGTCCTCCTGACTCCAAGGCCAGAGCTCTATCCATTGTGCCACCTAGCTGCTCCTTTGTATTTTGTATTAGAGGTAAGTATGCTTCTCTTTTCCTACTTTTAAAATGTGTATATTTATACCTATTACCCCGCTACCACCACTGAGGGCTCATGTACGCACACACATGCGTGCACACACACACACACACACACCCCCTTATATAAACCTTTAGAGTTTTTCTAAAGAAAGATTGCACTTAGCCTAGAATAATTTTATTTTTTAAAAATTTATATTCATCATAGTTCTTTCATTCCCATAAGATGTACAAGGGTTAAGAGTACACTTACTTAAAGATACTTTAAAATTATTTTAAATGTTCATTAATAAAATAGCAAGAACTTACTTGCTGCGCTTAGTTCTTCAACAGACCCATAAAAGACATCTTCGGTAAATATGGGCTCATTATCATTTATATCAAGAACCTTAATTCGCAACTCTAATGGCCTTTCCACATAGTTCCCCCTCTCATCCAGAGCATAGCCTGTTAGCTGAAATTATATTGCACAGTTAAATAAGGAATGAAATATTTTATGTTAAATAAAATTTAAAGGTGATTTGAAAATTAAGGTAACAAATTCTACAACATTAAAACAAATGCAAAATAATTCTACTTACTATGTACATTGGAACTTCTTCTCGGTCAAGAATCTTTGTAACATTTAATTCACCAGTATTTTTATCAAAGACGAATATATCAAAAGGTTGTTCTGTAATCCCTGGTCCAGTGTAACGATATGTAATTTTCATGTTTTTTTCCTCGGCAATATCTGAGTGTATCTGGCAGAAAAATGACAGACTGAACATATTAATAAGTTTTTAAAAACCCCTTTACATTTTCTAGTAAAAACTTTTACAAAGGAAAAATTTCCTTTGACTGGGTCGAGATGCTACAAGATAGGGTCACTTTCGTCTTGAATGTTCTTAAAATCTAGTAAAAAGCATTGACTTTTTTATAAATATGAACAGTGATACTCACTTTTTTGAAGGGTTAGGGAAACAAGACACGAATAAGGACTATACTTTGAGAAATAGATCCAGCTATCCAAGTCTATGCACTAAAGCTGAGGGAGTGTATTCAAGTGAGTGCCTTAGGCCCTTATACCTGAAACAAGGCCTCTTGTTTCAGTTTAGTGATTCTCCTTTAGTCAATTTTAAGGTAACTGTTTCTCTTATTTCCCTGACCGCCAGAGAATAAACGAATACAATAGGAAAAGCAGGACTCAATTATACTGAAGGTGACACTGCAGGGGGACTGAGGTCCACCATGCTCATTCTATTCATCAAGGAAATGCTAAAGTATTTTTAGAATGTTTTCAATCAGAGACTGCTTGGATAATCATTTTGACATTAAAAGGGGACAAAATAAATAAAAGTTATCTGGAAAATTCACTTATGTGAAATACGAGGGATGCCTCACTCCCCAGTGAGGTTGGACAAAAGACATACTGATGATCTTGGATAAAAGAGGATAAGCTTTAATACTAGTCCATGGTTTATGAAAACCAAGGATGCTATAAACCAATAACTTAAGGCATCATTTTAACATTTACCCAAGATCTAGGATAAAAACCTGGATTTGGTCCCACCACACAATCCACGTATTTCACATAGCACACGTGCATTTTATCTTGCCTCTCAGACTTACTCTGGCAATTGGATTCTTCTTTGAGAGGTCCTCTCCTTCCCTAAGGGCCACAGGGGCAGTGATCCACTCTCGCTTTTGTCGTAATAAGTACGCTTGTTGAGAGATCTGATGATTTTCATTACTTGTATGTAAAACCTATGAAGATAAAACAAGATAGAATTCTGAGCATCTTAACTCTTTGAGATTATGTGATGGAGATACACACACAACACACACACACACACACACACACATACACACACTTTTCAAATATAGTTTACTGTAAGTTTATCTTTGTCCAAACTAACTTTCAAATGCCCCCTCCTAATTACAGAAAAAGAATAAATAACAACTTTCAGTTGCAGAACATCAGTTTTTGTTTTTTATAGTAGTAAAACCTTTTTGGCCTTTACTTCATTTTACTGAATGCTGAAAGACACACAACAATTATTAGAGCTCACGAATTAGTTAAGTGCTACTAATTAGTTATATCACAATTTATTATTGTTAAATAATTTTTGTATTAAATTTTAGAGTATCCACTGGTCAACTGTTCAAAATTATAAGGAAAAAAATTCTTAATGAAAAGCTGACTTAAATTTGGCCAATACCAAGTAAAATTACCGGCTTATAAAATTTACAGGTTTAAGGAATGATAAAGGGAATAAGTTTCTCTTGTTTTCAGAAGCCATCTTGGCAAACTCTTTTGAAAATGTTAGTCACCAAAGCAGTCAAAATAGTTTAAAAAAAATCAAAACAACAATAATCTTTGACCAGAAGACTAAGCAACTTAACCAGGATCAGACCATGATATGAATACCTTAAAATTAGGGCCTTTCCCCGCTCATTCTGATGTTCAAAATCACATGAGTGATGGGGCAACATTAAGTGAGAAATTATCTTAAAATTTTTACAATGGCCATTACAAGATCTTCTTTATAAGAGGTGAAACTTTTTTTTTTAATCAATAATAAGCTTCTGTTCTCCAAATATACTATTCCCTTTCCCTCATCCCTGGTACCTACGTCTAAATGAAGTCCATGTCCAAGGTGAAAGCAGATCTGTAAAATAAAGATATGTTTATTTACTTATAAGATATAGGTTTATAGAATAAAGATACATGTTTATTTACTTATATAATCAATACATCCTATCACCATGATGGCTTGAGTATAGCACTAATATTTCAAAGAACAGTATGATTGAAAAACACAGCTTAGGAAGCTGCAGAAATGAAAAAAAAATGACCATTTTATTATTATTATTATTATTCCACTTCAGAATCAAAACGGACTTGAATTCAACATACTAAACAATATGATGCTGAGTCACTTCAGTTGTGTCTGACTCTTCATGACACCATTTGGGGTTTTCTTGGCAGAGATATATTGGAATGGTTTGCCATTTCCTTCTCCATTTTACAGCTCATTTTACAGATGAGGAAACCGAGGCAAACAGGATTAAGTGACTCTCCCAAAGTCATACAGCTAGGAAGTGTCTGAGGCTAGATTTGAAGTCAGGAAAGTGAGTTTTCCTGATTCCAGGCCTGGCACTCTACCCACTGTGCCACTTAAAGAACAATGATTAAATTATGATATGTCTCATAAAGGTACTTGGACAACTTTTTCTTTAAGACCTCAAGTACTCTCATTTTAAAATCTGACATTATAAACTTATAGTGTCTTCACTAAAGTCCCCTGTAGAGCCATTTCAAACTTCTCCACATTTCTTAATTCCCCACAGTCGTGACATAAAACATTTCGCATGCCTTATTCCAGCTCATCATTTTCATCCACCCTCTATTCTTTCCCTTTTGTCTCAGGGAAAGATGAAGCCCTCCTGCTTTCTAAGTACTCTATGGGTTCCCTTAATCAAATCACCTCCACCTCCATCCAGGTACCCTGCTGCTCCATTCTTCTCTTACATTTTTAAGGTCCCATTCCACCATACTCTTCCCCTTTGGTTAAAAATTCTTTCTATCAATGACACAGAACTCAACTGTTTTCTGTTCTTTCCATTGACAGTGGTGTTGTCATTGTTATCTTGCTTTCCTCTCTCTCCATATTTCCCTTGGCATCAGTCCATACATCTTTCTGTGCATCTCTGAGTTCTTCTCATCTGTCACTTTTTCATGGCACAGTAATATTTCACCGAGGCAAATAGATGACTCATTGGAGAGAGCACCGGGCCTAGAATCGGGAAGACTTATCTTCCCGAGTTCAAATTTGGTCTTAGACACTCACTAGCTGTGTGACCCTAGGCAAGCCACTTAACCTCTGTGTGCCTTAATCCACTGGAGAAGGAAATGGCAACCTATTCCAGTATCTCTGCCCAGAAAATCCCAAATAGGGTTGTGAAGAGTTGGGCACGACTGAAAGAAACGAATGGATGCTATCATTCCCTCCATTTTCAGATGGGAAATTGAGGCTTAGACAGTTTAAATAACTGCTCAAGGTCATACAGTGAGTGTTTGAGGTGGGATGTGAATTCAAGTCTTCATGACTCCAAGTGCTCTATCTACTGTGCCACTTTAGCTGCCTTTCAAAATCCATTATCATCAAGGCCTCTGAAAATTAAACATTTATTGGTAACAGCCTCCTTAGAAGGAAGGCTGGATTTGCAGCCAGAGGACCAGGATGACTTACCATGCTTCTTTGGGCAAATCACTTAGCTTCTCTGGGCCTCAGTTTCACCATCTGTAAAAAGCCTGGATGGCTTAGTGACTTAGGAGATCCCTACTAGTCCTAAATCTATGATACTGTTTTCCTCATTCCTTTACAGCTCCTTGTTGCAGAGAGCAGACAAAAGTACTGTGCTTAATTCTGTTTGGCACCTTGGTTCTCTTCCAGAATTAGGACTGTATCTGATTAGAAGGTGGAAACTTTGGCAATCAAATGTCAGCCCCTACACAGCCTTTCTAGGACCTGTCCCTGAAAGGTCATTATTAGTTCTTTCTTCATAGCTTTGCTATGCAGATGGAGAAGTCTTCCTTATTCATGCTAACAGCTGCTGACAGTGGTATATCTTTATTAAACTTATTTGTTCTGGATTCAGAGCACAAAGAACAACACAGTTATACTGAATGAATGATATATAATGTAACCTTTCATTTACGGAAACAGAGGCTTAACTTCTTATGACAGTTTGCAATGTGGACCCATTTCTTTAATAGCTTGCATTTGTACAGTGTTTTAAGGGTTGTAAAGCTCTTTATGAATATTATCTCATTTATCTTCATAACAACTTTGGAAGGTAGGTGCTATTATTATTCTCATTTTACAGATAAGGAAACTGAGGTTGACAGAGATTCAGTGCTTTGCACAGGGCCAAATAGCTAGTGAATGTTTGAGTCTGGATTTGAACTCAGATCTTCCTGACTTCAGGCCCAGCACTCTAGCATATGCTTCCTATGCTATGTGTCCCAGTGGTCTCAATCTATGGTGGACATGTAAATTCTGGACTTAGATCCCAGAGCTCCACCTGCAGGTTGTTAGCCCAGCTTCAGAGGAGGAGAAAGGGCACAGGAGCTCCAGCACCATGTAAAAACTAAATACATAAAATTCCAAAATGCCCGAAAGTTTTGATCTCTTTTCCTCCTTTTCCTTTTCCCTCCCCTTCATTTTCCCACTCTGACATTCATTCTTACATCCTGTAGGCACCTTCATTTCACAAACAAACAAAAAATCCCCAGGTACCAATCTAATCTAGAACCAAATCTATCTCATTTAGCACCCTAGCCTCACAATTTCTGACCTCCCGACCTCCATATCCTTCATTTTCAAGTCTCCTCTTGAGTATATTATAATTTGTCATGACCTACCTCAAAGATCTCAAGTTCTGAACTTCCCCCTCTCTCTGACCACAGTCTATTTACCTCCCATCTCTTCTACTCCCTTTCTCACTAAATCTGATCTTTGTCCCTCTCCTCTAACTGTACTGATCACAAATCCTCTTCTGGCTTTATTCACCTCTCAACTTAGCTTGGACTCCAAAGACTAATTCCAAAGATGACCTGACTAATACCCTAGAATAGTGCTCCATGGCTCCTTTATGTTCTGCTGTTCTGACATAAACAAATCCTAATTCTAAGTCACCAAATAATCACGCAATTGCTAATTCCAATAGCCTTTTCTAAATTCCACTTGACTTCTGCAGGAAACTCAAATGTAATACATTGAAAACCAAATGTCTCCCCTTTCCCAGTAAAAAAAAAAGACGACATTCTTCTTGATAACATTATCTCTATTAATTACATTTACACTCAGGTTTAGATTCTGGCCACCCAGAATCATTCTTGACTACCTCTTCCCTCAAACTGCCAAAGAATCACTATGTTAAGGTCCATACCTACATTTCCAGCCTCTTATTGGACATCGCTAATATACTCTGCTCTAGACACCATGCCTGGAGTCCTATGTCCAAAGCTGTTCTACACTGTAAAAGGAAGCCACAAGGGTCATGAGATCAGAGGTGTAGAGCTAGAAAAGACCTTAGGGGCATTCTGGTCTGACCCTCTCACTTTACAGATGAGGAAATTGAGGCCCTGGAGGTTAAGTGATTTTCTTAGTCACAACAGGTAGTAATTGTCAGAGGAAGGATTTGAACCCAGTTCCTTGGATTACACTGACAGTGGGTGCTCCTTCCGTGAGACCAAAACCATGCCATAGAAAGTTAGTTGGAGAAGAATAGACTTAGTGAGGCATGTTAGTTCTTTCCAAATATATGACAGGTTGTCATGAGAGGGAGTATAGTTGTTCTGCGAGATAATGAGATCCCCATCAGTGAAAGTATACAAATTAAGACTGGATGGCTGCCTGCCAAGGACTATTGCGCAGACTTAGCTCACAGGCTGGCTAATGGGAAAATACTGAGAGTTTTCTCAAGAAAAACTCACAACTGATTTTTATAACACTGAATGTTCTGGGAGGAACCAGTCAAACAGAAGGAGAGGACACGAGGGTAGGGATGGGGGTAGTGTTGGAGGGAGGGGACCAAGATTAAGGAGGAGTAGGAAAGGCTTTCTGCAGAAGTCAGGACTTTAACTGAGACTTGAAGGAAGCCAGGGAAGCCAAGAGGCAGAAAAAAAAAGGGGAGGGCATTCCAAGCACGGGAATATAAGGGTCTGAAGTAGAATCTGAACCCTGTTCTTCCAGAATATAAATTCAACATTCTATCCACTATAACATAATGCATTTTTGTAACTCCCACCACTTTCAGAAAATCAAAATTTACTTTACTAAAATAGCTGCACGGGCCCCACATTTAATACTTGATAATATAAGGAGAATTAACAAGTAATAAAATCTATGATAACTCCCTTCTGGGCAGTACTTCCAGTGATTTAACTAACTCTAAGAGCCTCAGAAAAAAATGCCATTTAAGAGGTTTGCCTTCTGTTCACTGAGACCTCAAGAAAAACACTTTTCCTAATATATTGGGACTAGAACAGTACAGACAGCATCTGCATAAATGCTCCTATATTTATGGGCACTTTACCTGGAAGTCCTTTGAGTTAAAAAAAAGAGTTATTTCCTTTTCCCATACAAACCACCCTAAATCTACTGAAGTATATTTTTAAGCTACTGAAATATGATCTATGCCTTCTGTTTGATAATGGTTAGATAACTTGCATAAGTTAAGAAAAAAAAATAGGCAGAGGAATGTGGAAAAGTTTAACCAACTTTGTAAAAACATAATCCAAGCTGTTAAATGCCTCTTTTGTTCAGAGAGAGAAAAACTTCAGAATGGATAGCTCGTTCTGACTTTCTATGAATGTGCCTCAACCTGCACCTAGCAGAACATTCTGCATCCCTAGTAAACTCAAGCACATTGCTACAACACTGCTCTAGGGTGTCCACCACTGCGTTCAAATATTGTCTGGGACCTCCTGGAACCAGTACTAGAAACCCAGTGATGTCCTGATTTGCCTCAGGAATATGGTTACTACAGGCAAAAACCCAACTCCATTCATTTTAGGAGAAAAAAATACAAAAAGCTACATAATCATAATATAAGGTTCAGTTCCTGGAATATAGTATTACAACCATGTGTTACCCCCAAGCCACAAAGAACCTGAGCTGTTTACAATTCGTCTATCATCTTGATCATGTAATGAAAGACAAAAGATGGTGATGTTGGTGTTCAGGTCAGCAATTCTAACTATCCTGAATTTTAAACAAATATGTTCAGGTATGGGAGTGAAAAATTCTCTCAACACTTTCAGAGAAACATGAGAGATAAGATTTAATTCAATTCAACAGTTAAATGCTTTCTAAGTACAAAGCACTGGGGATTAAAAAAAAAAATTTAAAAAACCAATTCCAGTCTTCAAGAAGTTTACATTTCACTAGTGAGGGACTGCAAAAATGTATGCAGATAAGTGAATATTTGCAAATTTTAGAGATACAACACCAACAACTAAGGAGAATCAAGAAAGGCTTCATAGAGGAGGGGACACCTGAGTTGAGTCTTGAAGGGAGATAAGGATTCTGAGAGGTAGAGATGAAGAGAACGTGTAAATGTATGGAGGTAGTATACAGAATGGTAGGTGGAAGAGCAAGTAGGACCAGTCCAGATGGAATGTGGGTGGAGTAACTGGAGGAGAGTAATGTGAAATACAGTTCTAAGGGTAGACTGAAGGCAGGTTGTGACAGCCTTAAAAGTCCCTGAAAGTTTTTGACCAAGGCAATGAAATGCTCAGACCTGTGCCGCAGGAAGAATACTTTGGCAGCTGTGTGAAGGATGGATGGGAATGGGGAGATGATAATGGATTGAACTATGATGGTTGAACAGTGATGGCTGGATAAGTGGAAAAAAGAGAAAAGGAAGTGATGGGAGAAGCAGGTAAGATCACCAAGACAAGTGAATGGCTGTAATTAGGCATAAGATTGAATAAATTTGGGTGAATGAAAGGTAGTGGTGAAACCTCAATAGAAATAGGAAAGTTTAGATGTAGGAGGGGGGAATTGAAGGAAAGAGAGTGGATTCCACTTTGGATGTGTTAATTTTGGGAGGTAGACAAACATTCAGATGGAGATCTATGAGCTAGCACAGTTCAGGGAAAAGAATACTGACTCTGAATTCAGAGAATCTGGGTTCAAATACTGCCTGCCATGCTTACAAACTGTATGATATTGGGTAAGTCATTTAAGCTCCATGGGCCTCAATTTCCTCATCTAAAAAACCAAGGGGTTTGGACTAGATGCCCTCTGAAATCTCCTCCAGTTTTAAAACTATGATCCAATGTCTGACAAGTAGCTGACAAGCGGTGTTGGACTACAGTTCAAGAGAAGGATTAGGTCTTGATGTCAAGAGGGACTGCTCAGGGCAGTCTGCATAGAGATAGTGATTGAACCTGTGGGAAAAGATATGACCTAGAGAGAGAGATGTAAATAGGGCCCAAGACAAAGGTTTAGAAGAGATCCATCCTTAGATGGAAAAAATGATACAGCAAGGTAGACTGAGGACAGGTCAGACAAGGAGGAAGGGAACCAGCAGAGGAGCCAGAGGGGGAGAGGGTCTGAAAGCAAGGAGATTATCAACAACAACACAAGCTGCGAAAAGGTCCACGAGGGGAAGAAGTGAGAGAGAGCATTTTTAGCAAATCGATGGTGTCAGAAGTCAGACTGTGAATGAGTGGTGAAGCAGTGAAGACTATTAGCATAATGACTCAAGAAGTTTGGAGAGATATAGGACTGGATGGTAGGGTCAAAGCAAGATTTTAACTTTGTTTTATTTTAAGGTTGGAGGAGACTAGGGCACATTTGTGGGTGGCAGGAAACTAGCACCAATAGCTAGAGAGAGATGGAAATCATAGGTGGAAGAAGTCATCTATAAAGTCTCTTTTTCTATAATTAAAATAAAACATTTTGCTCTCTTCTAACAAATGGAGAAATCTACCTGTGGTTGGCTTTGTCCTACTTGACCCTATGTCATTAGTAACAACGACACTATAAAAAAAGTGAAGACTGAATGGTTTCTAATTCCCCCTCCTGGACTGAGGAAATACCCATTAAAATACGTACTGTCCCAAAGGAAAGGTCTTCTAAACATCAAATATTCATAACAGAACTTTTTGTAGTAGCAAACAGCTAGAAACAAATGTCAATCGATTAGGGAATGGCTAAACAAAGTGTGGTACATAAATGTACTGTAATGTTACTATGTCATAAAAAGATAAATGTGAAGAATTGAGACAAGGATGGGAAGCCATGAACTGATGCAGACTAAAATAAATGCTGATGATACCTAACATTTAGATAGCATTTACTACGTGCCCAGCACTATGCTAAGGGCTTTACAATTATCTCATTTGATTCTCACAACAACTCTGGGAGGTAAGTGCAATTATTATTTATCCCCATTTTACAGATGAAGAAACTGAGGCAAAGGGTTATGTGACTTGCCCAGGGGCACACAGCAGCAGGATTAGAATTAAGATCTTAACTCCAGACCCAGCCAGCACTCTATCCACTGACCCATCTAGCTGCCCCTGTGTAGAAGAACCAGGAAAACAATACGTCTATAAAATAGAATTGGAAAGAACAAAATAATGAAACTGGACACTGTGTAATAGTAATGATCACACTTGCACCGTAGGAAGAAATGAGGAAATCTGCCTTCCTGTCTTTTTGTTATAGGTGGGGGACTTGAGGATTACTTCTGCTGAAGTGTCTCCTCTCTGTTTTAAAAAATTCTTCGTTACAAGAGGTGGCTTACTGAATGCGGAGGAAAAAGAATACATTTGTTAATGAAGGGCATATAAAAACAGTTATCAATAAAAAAAATTTTAAATGGACTGCCATGGCCTTACGCATCCATGAAGCTATGCAGAGCATAAACAATGAATTCTATTTCCACAAGGTGTGACAGCTTTGCAATGATCTAGCCACTGTCTGTCTGAGACCCTAACTGTTGTGCACATGCTTTTGGGGTTTCACCGCAGCCAACAGAACAGAATTCCCATTTCTGGAATGATCTCCCTTCTCATTTTCACCTCCTGGCTTCTCTGGCTTCCTTCAAGACTCAGTCCAAACAACACCTTCTGCAAACAGCCTTTACTCCTCCTTCTTACCCCCCCCACCTCTCACAGCCCTCCAAACACCCTCTCTCTGGGATCGCCATTAATTTACCTGTACATATCCTGTATGTACATAGTCATTTACATATTGCTTCTCTCATTAGAATGTGAGCTCCTTGAAGCTTTTCAATGTATCCCGGTATTTAGCACCGTACCTAGCACAGAGTGAGGGCTTCGCAGATGCTTGCTGACTTGATCTGAAACTAAATAGCTAACAGAAGGGCTGACCCAGGTCACTGGTTTATTTTGGTCTCATTTGGGGGGGCAATAATAATGTAGGTAATTTTATTTTGTGTTTTGGATATGACAGATTAAGAGAGATTTCACAAAGAACAGAAAGAGTATTGTAAGGCTGAACCACGTAAACATGTTTCAGTTATGTTTTGGTATGCCTTTTAATTTTTTTCTCTCCTTGTTCCTTGTCTTCTGACCATAAGTCTTGAACAGCATGCCATTTGAGGGGGTTTAGGTTCTGAAAGGGAGGAAAGATGGAGGACGAGAGCTTGAGGGGATGATAGGATTGAATGAAAAGATTTTTTTTAAAGATGGGGGACTTGGACATGTTTATGGGTAGCAGAGAAGAAGCCTAATAGATGAGGAGAGATTGTAAATTAGAGGGGATTAGGCATGCTTATTGGGGCAAAGTTCTAGAAGAAACAGAAATAGGGATCAAGGGCACAAGTGGAAAAGTTAGACTTGCTGAAGAGACAGGAGCCTCTTCATTAAAAAAGAAGAAATGGAGGATGATTTCAAGAGATCTTGAGATAAAGATTAAGGGAGAAGAGGAAACTCACTGTGAAATGGCCTCTACCATCTCAGGGAAATATGAAGCAAGGTTCTCTGTTAAATATTCACTGAGTATCCTCAGAGTACTGAGCACATCATAATAAAATTATAACCCAATTAAGTTTTGGAGACATTATGAGGAAAACAATGAACAAAAGCCTAACAATAATTATGATAAAATAAAGCAGAGGGTTTTGTATTTTATCATTAATTTCTAGAACATTCTAGAAAGTATCTACTGAGTTACTACGTCTTCTCTAATTCAGTAATTCACAGCAAACAATCACTGAGGACTGACTCACAGACAAGGCACCTAGGGCAAAAAAAGTAGAATAAGATAAGGCTTAGATCCCTGTAGCTTAGATACATAGAAACATCTGTAAGTAATAGTCTATATAAAGCCAAGTACAACTTATCTGCGAATCAGAAAATATGAGATTGTCAGCAAATATCTCAGTTAACTTCCAGGTTCTAAGCTACAAACACTAGGAAGTCACCCTTTGGTACCCGTGGGCTGAAATATGGTTTATTGTACCTGTAGCAGCCACCCTGAAAGAGTGAGAAATGGTTACTAAGTGACTGAGTCATAAAATTTTTATGTCAAAGACTATTCCTGTTAGGACAGGCCACCTCCTATGAAAATATTAAACATATCTCTACCAATTCCCTTGGAAATATTACAAAGTACAGTCTACCTAAGGTACATGTCCTCTTTAAAGCAAGGTGGAAATAAATGAGGGTTCTTAATCTAATACCTGGAACAGAGATCTAGATAACCTCTTAGTTGATTTGCATTTTTTTTTTACTGTTCAGTAAATACCCATAAAAATGCATTATTGCCAAAATGCATTTAAGTCTAAAACAAACAAAAAAACACCATTAAAGGGTCTGACCATAAACTACTCTGGTCAAAGAGGTACTCATTTTTACTATTTATTTATCATTATTTTTATTTTGAGGAATAATGCTGCAGTTCTACCACTTCAACAGGTTGTTGTGAAATAAATACTTTATTAACTATAAAAGCACTATACAGACACAGCAAAATGTAGTGGATATGGAGCTGGCCTTGATGCCAGGAAGATCTGAGTTCAGGTCTTGTATGACCCAAAACAAGTCCTGAATTTTTCAGTGTTCTGGGCAACTCTCTAAGACTGTAAATTGTAGAGGTGGTGTCACCCCGAACTGGTCAAAGGAGTTCCATTACCCAGAAGTTATCGATTCTATACCAATTAAATGACAAGATCAATCATCATCCCCGAAAAAAAAAATTAAATAAGTGTGGGCTATTAAAATTATTATGGCTTTAGGAGATATTAAGGACCTTTAGTTAGTAAGATACAATATTTATTGGGTACCTACTATGTACAAGGAACTCTGAGGAACATAAGTCCCTGCTCCCAATTTGCAGTGTCTACCACCATGCCTCCAGAAAAGAACTCTTAAGAGAAGAGAATCATAAACAGTAATGCCAGAGTAATTCAGTAACTTTTAGGAACTAGAAGGAGGGAAGGAATTTCTTTAGCTTTTATGAAAATTGGTTCTCTTCAAAGTCAGTCCCACACTAAGGCAATCAAATAAACTATTCCATCAAACTAGATTAATTTTGTGTGCTTTTCTTTCTCCTTTTAGGTACTAAAGAATCAAATACCATCTGGAACAGAAAAAGAGCTTGGTCAACTCACTTGCAAACCTTTTCAATCATAATGGAATTAGTACAAAAGCCAAAACAGCCAAACAGAAAAAGGAATTTCAATAGTTTGCTGCTATTGTACATGATTTAAAAGTTATTATTTTCCTCTGACTATATTTTAGGAATTATAGTATTTCTAGAAGAGTATTGTAATCATTAAGGCTGACCTCAGGAGTTAGAAGTGATCTGATGTTGCCTCTAGGCCAGAAGGAAGTCATTTTAGGAAAAGACAGTCTTCCAGGGTGCCTAGCAGTCTAACAGAGTTGAACTATCAAAGGAATCTATGAAGAACAGAGTGCAACAAGTTCTAACATTCCTGGTTTTTTGCCTTGGTTTTTTTCTTCTTTGAAAATCTTTGTTAAATTTCTGCATTTAATGATCAGTTGTTACCTTATCTCCTAAATAAATTAATGACAATTTGTTTGAAGTTTTTATGACAAAGAAGAACCACCAAGAGACAATATTCTGGTTTAACTATTAATGGAGTGAGCATGAGACAATATTCTAGTTTAATTGTTAATGAAGTGAATATTTAAAAAAAAACTGACTCGCTACAGTGATGTAAGTGATCATTCTTCTGAAAAATACTTTTTATTAATAAAATAAAATTTTACATACAAAAGAGCATTACAGATCTAAAGACCTATTTACAATGTTGGTTTTGTTTTCCGATTTAAGGTCTGGTTATGTACCCAACACTACATGAGAACCATGACATGATGCTACATGTACAGGAAAGCACTAGGGACCCCCTCAGAGGACAGTCATGTCCTGTCTCCCAATCCAATTTGATTACTACTAAGAGTCAAACATGGATGTTATCCCACAGACTAAAAATGGGATCAGAAAGTACTTTGGCCATAACCATTTAATTTCTTCCATCTTCAAGAAGGCACTTTCTAGTCTGCAGTAGAGAACTTAAAATCTAAAGTCAACTCTGTGCATGGCCTGCTATTTACTCCAGTCAAGCAGAAATGCTAAGCACTATAGGCTATTACTTATGCCAACTTTCCATACAATAAGGTCTAAATATTTTGAAATACCCTAAATAGGAACTGTATGAAACACAGGCGAAAAAAATGCAGATATGTTTAAGTCTAACACCAAGAATTTTAAGATTAGCGCAGTTTTCAACTGGCAAGATTATTGGGGAAAAGAGGAGGGGAAACCATTAGGCATATATAATACTGAAGTTCTTACATACTTTTTGGTTACTGTGATTTTTTTTTTAATGCTGATTCAAGTGTATAATTGCATGTAGCACATGAAATCTTATACCACAAAGGTAATTATGAACCAGTACAGGCACATCTTAGATCTCATGCTGTATAAAAAAGTTTAGAAGCAAGTAATTCCGTGACAACAGAAACCCTGGTACTCAAAGTGCAGGCTCCGTGTGCTCAGTACAGTAACACACTCAGTCCTCTGCACCTATCATGTCATCTTCTATATTGTTTCTAAGTACTGAGGCTACATCTTGTCAGAATCCTCAATAGATGTGAAGTACTATATTAGGAGGATCAGTTACCTAAGAATACTTAATTAGGCATTCGCAAGTGTTTTGTTATGTTGCTAGGTTCCAGGGGTTTATACCCAGTAATGAACAATCCTCCTTCCTCCCCACAAGTACTAAAGGGACAAATTCGACTGTATTTCAATAAAATAATTTTATAGTCAGTGATAGTGGGGGGGAGAGGGGGAGCATAAAAACTACAATGCAACTTTAAACTTATACTACTTGTGCCTCCAAAAGGGACTTTAATCTTAATTTGACCCCACTATGAAAAAATACTGATTATCAAAATTGAAACCTGAAGTTGTTTAACCATCAACTGCCCAAGATTATTGAAATTTAACAAGATTAAGGAAAGGAACCCTTCATCAATTTTTGATCTCCATTTCAAATTCCTGCTTCAGACTTCTCAAGTAAGCATGCACATTTCTAAAACCACAGCACTTGGCCAAATACATCAACACACCAGTCGTACATCATCCATCTCGTTGCCTACAAAAGCTGCAGTTGCAGATTCCATGACAAGGTGGGCAATGCCAATCTGGGTTCAGCAATACTATTTTGACTTCTTCACCATACCAATTTCAAACACAGAGGCCATAGAACTGTCCCCAACTCCAATCATTTTGGGTCTCTGCAGTTTGTCTTGGTGTCAATAGTCTTCCAGGGACACTGGTGGCAGGTGGAACCTAACTAACTGCTGTAGATCTCGTCTGGGGAGGAGATGCAGATGTTTTTAGCTCTTCCTCTGTAATCTCTTCCACTGGATGAACAACACGAGAAATGGTCACGGTATATGTGCAATGACTTCCAGGTGTGGCATTATCATCATCCAAATACCCATCCACGCTCTCCCTTCTTCTCACCAACGTGTACTTGTTCTCAAAATCTATTTCATCTTCTAAGTGCAGATTTGGGGGTCCTTCGATCACAGACCTTGACCTGGTATGTGGATGAGCTCTTCCTTCAGAGTTTCAACTTGAGGGGTCTCTTGGTGAGGAGCTCTTTGGATTTGGCTTCAACCATGGGTTACTAGTTGGAAGCAATCTTTCAGTAAATAATCCTGGGAAACTTTCTAATTCTGACATTAGTTCTGTAAGCACTGCCTTGTTTTCCTTTACATTTAGCATCCTCTTTTCCAAAAATCTTGAGGCTTTCTCATCTTCTGAGTCAGAATCAGAACTGGAAGTGGGAAGCTCTGGGGCTTTGGGAAGGGGCTGCTTTCTGCTTCCTTGTCCCTTTGAGGTCTCAGGTTGGAAACCTTAGAGCTACTTGCAAAGGACTGAAATGGACTTCCAGTCCTCCTCCCTTCATCATCAGAATCCAATTTCATTCCATCTTGGACGTCACTTTCTGAGAAGCTGCAGAATGATCAGAGTCCGCATAAAAAATGGTGCCCAGTTCTTTAGTGATATCTGCCTTGAGTTTGGGTTTGTGTAAAATTCCACAATCCTCTCTTAGGTCTCCTGCCTCACTTTCTGGAAAGCCACTGAAAGATTCATTATCAGAATCCTATAAAAATATTTGCCAGTTCTTCACTGATATCTGACCTGAATTTGGGCTTTTGTGTTTGAAAAATTATCAGAAGCAAAACCATCACAACTGTCATCAGAGATTTCCACGGAAGTCAATTTCACATTAATGAATTTCTTTTCCCATTTTTTTTCATCACCTTTACAGAGAGGTCTTTTGCTGTGTGCTGAAAGGATCCATGAGGGGCAGTGGGAGTCCACAAGGAAGACGCTTTAAAGGGAAGGGATCGTTCCCAGGGAGCTGGGGCGTGGGCAGCAAAGAAGTGCCCACAGCGACTGAGCTAGAGGAGCCCTAGCGAGGCAATGAGCTGCGTAAGTAAGTGATCATCCTAACAAAAATAATCTTTATGTTTTCTGTTTTCCAGGTGTCTGTGTACTAGATGAAATCTGTCTTCATGTAACAACTGTGACTCTAGGTGTATCTTTCCCAAATACAACTTAACAAGGCAGAAATTTTCTTTAGAAAATGGATTTTAATGAAGTTTCAGATTAAAAAAAAAAACAACTACAGGGTTTGCTGAACAACATACAAAACATAGGGATATATATTTATACAGGAAAGAGACAAGGAGATGTACGAATTCTGCTTAAAAGGTAAACTTGCATTTGTATGCCCACGGATACAGACTGAGGAAGGCAGATAAGAGGTCCAGTTCTGTTCCTTGTCCTAAAGCACTGGTTCTGGGGTCAGGAAGACCCGAGTTCAAATTCTGCCTCAGATGCGTATTAACTGTGTGACCCTGGGCAAGTCACTTAAACAGTCTGCCTCAGTTTCCTCAACTGCAAAATGGGGATAATAATAGCCTACTTCCTAATAAACCCTACTTCTCAGGGTTGTTGTGAGGATCAAATGAGATAATATTTGGAATGCCCTTGGCACAGTACCTGGCACACAGCAGGCAGGCACTTCATAAATGCTCATTTCCTTCCTTCCTGTACTGTAAACTATAAAGAGCTGCACAAATGAAAGGTCTTATTGACAGTTTTTAAAGGCCTAGCGTGTATGTATCCAACAATTAAGGAATGGCTGAACATATTATGGTATATTAATATAACAAAAGATCATCAGACTGTAAGAAATGAGGAATCTGAGGAATTTAGGGAAATATGGGAACCAAATATGAAGTGAAGCAATGCCAAAATAATCCCATCTCTGACACGTATGTTGAGCAAGTTGCCTAAAGTCTGTGGTCCTCAGTTTCTTCATTTGTAAAATGAGAGGGGTTGGACTAAGGTCCCTTTCAGCTCCAAAGCTATAATTTTATGAATCTTCACACTGATTCAAACTTTCATAGGATAGAAAAGCACTTGGTGGGGAATAGTAGGCTACAGCATATTTTCAATGATAATGAAGGCATTAAAAGTAGAATAGACAAGAGTAAGCATTCAGAAAATGTATAAATGGAAAAGCAGATGAGCCAGTCACGTGAGGAGAGTGAGAGATGTAGGATTGATAATCTGAGTGTTGTACTGATATCCATAAATGCAGAAATACTGGTTTTAAGTAATAATCAGTGTCATCTCTAGCCACATATATCTCAAAGTACTTATTATATGTGCACTTTCTTCTAAATAAACGCATTTGCTGGTGTCATATTTAGCGTGCCCAAGACAATGTATTTTATTCTAACTGGAAGCCATTTTTTAAAATTTACTAAAACGTAGACAGATATGGATCTCCTATTGAAGAACTAGCTCCTCCCTGCCTGCCTGCCCAACAATATAGATCAATTTATATTTATTTTTACACCTGACTAAACATATGTCAATTTGGGTCTTTTCTCCCGAATTATTCTGAATTATTGTCATTAGATGATTCCATAACAAGTGAATTTAGGTTTTTTAAATGCAGAGAAATTATAATATACAGCATTCTAGCAAAAGCATCCCCCAAACTGAAAATATATTCTCAGGCTGCTTGTTCTGAAAAGAATTGGGAAATCTGTCTAATAAGAAGGGGGTAGAAAAGCAGGGAAACACAGAACATACATTAGTCTGACTATATAGCTGTCATTCTTCTCCTAAATCTGGATTACATGATGCCAGAATATGGGTAATAATCTTGTTACTTGTTCAGTGTATGCCTATGTACTTCTTTTCCTCCCTTTCAAAGAGCTCTCATTTTGGGGATATTTAATCTGTATTTGACCAACAGTCTTTCCCTGTCCCTCCCCCCTTTCTTCTAGTGTGGGAAGGGAGATAAGAGATCATATGGGAGGCTACCACGTTGAATTGGAAAGACTGAAAAGATTAGCTTGGATTTGCGAGACTAAGAATGGTGAAGGCCAAATTATGTGGCTTCCACGCAACAGAGGAAGCCAGGGCCCTTGGTAAAATTGAAAAATGAGTCCCATTCTGAGTCCTGCTTCCACCTTTTTGCTATTACTACTACTTACCTTTTCATATACTCATATTCTAATCCCCCAACCAGTTTCTAGGTCCCCAAAGGGCAGGATGAAGTCACTTTGATTCAAATTCAACAACCTAGGGGTAATCAGATGACCCAGTTCTGTTATTTTAAAATTGACTCAATTATAACCCAAAAGTTGAAGTGATTCCCTAGTTCATTCTCGATGTCAGTAAAGAGAGGAGTGGGGGGGAGCTCCTTGAATTTTATCAGAAATTCTGAAAATTGTGTTACACTTTGACAGGTGGCTTCATGCTGCCAGAATGAACCATTTTTTAACCTGAGATATACAAAAATGCGTAAAACTAGTTTGTTATACTATATTACACAATGGTGTTAGTTTTAAATGAAATATGGCACTCAAAAAAACTTGGAGAATTATTAAAATAATATTCTTTACCAATGTATTTTTATGATTTAATACCTTAGTTCTCATTTTATTGAAACAAACTTTTATGTGTTATGTAATTCATATTTGTTATCAAAAAAGCAACAGAGCTACACCAGGTTAGCATTGTCTTTAAAAAATAAAACAAAACAAACATTCTTTCTAATTATAAATTCACAGGTAATTTCTTTTAAGGGTTGCCAGATGAAAGAATTTTGGACTTGCACTTGGAAGCAGAAACACTTGTGTTCAAAAATTTACTGACTGTGAAATAAGGCAGTTGGGCTTTACGGCCTCTCAGGTCCTTATCACCTAGAAATCTGTGGTCTTATGAACAAATTTATTTCTAGGTTAAATTAAATTATATTTATCTCTAATAAGCCATTATTTTAGGGTTTATACAATATTAATGTTCAGAGATCAATACTGATGGTAGCACAGTAGATAGAAGGCAGAACCTGGTGTCAAGAAGAGCTAAGTTCAAATCTGAGTTTCAGTACTTAGTAGCTGTGTGACCCTGAGCAAGTCACTTAACCTTAGTCAGCCTCAGTTGCCTCTCATCTATAAAATGGGGATAATATCACTTACCTCCCAAGGTTGTTGTAAGGATAAACTACTTTAGCATCCTCAAAGTGCTATAAAATGCCAGCAATTATTATTACTGAAATTAACCAAATATTATTTTTACATATTCATTAAAAGACAATTTTTGTACACTGAATTTTAAATGCATTTTCATATATTTAAAGGACAAACCTTTATCAGCCAAATTAAGAACTGAGGTCAGTGAGAATATTCTAGCCAAAAATTTTATTTTTAACTGCATTTATGAGATATTTTAGCAGGAAATTTATTTGAGGACTGGAATGTACATACAATTTTGTGTGTATATATGTATATGTATGATATATATATATATATATATATCATACATATACACACACACACGGGGGAGTAATTTCACAAACATGAAATTTAGCTTAAATGATAATTGGTAAAAATTTCCTTTTGTAGATTATACTTACTATGACTACTTACTAAAAACCCTTCTGCTTTATTGAAACATCATTTGTAATCTGAAGAATTCATCACTGATATGCCAAACTGAAGTGGATAATAAGCCTCTTGATTCTTAGCTAGGCTTGCTAGTACCCAGACATCAGACAGTGATTTTTTAGTTAAGCATTCTTTTCCATGGGTCACACTTTGGTTGCTAAATCTAGTATGTGAAAATACATGAGCTAGCTAATCTTGCCTAAAAATAAGTAGATTAATATGGCATTTAAAAAATTAATGAGGAGGCAGCGTGTTCAGTGCAAAGAGCTCTGGAGTAAGCCAGAGGTCCTACTTTCAAACCCCAGCTTTACTACTTACTACCAGTATAAACTCAGGGAAGTCATTCACCACTTTGGGCTTCAGTTTCCTCAGCTGTAAAACAAAGGTGGGTTAAGTAGTTTCTAAGATCCTTTCACACTCTAAATCTGTGACCAGATGAGTGCTGATATAATTGATAAGTGTGGGAAACCAAGAATTTTCCTATTCCCCCATTAAGAGCAGGGAATTTTTTTTCTCCTTTCTTTGTATCCCCAGTGTTAAATACGTACCTGTCACAATTAGCTGACTGACTACACATCTTACAACAACATATTAAAAATTCCACAGTTAAAAAATTCAATACAAATGGAAAAGCTTGAGTTGCTAGAGTCAAAAATATGTTAAATTAAGCATGCATTTTTCCTCTGGTATGTACTTTCCTTTTGGTAGGCTCATCCCAAGCCTTGAATTAGTTCATTATCATATATTTTCTTAATTAGTAGTAACTAATAAACATTAAACACCAAAAATGTCCTAAGTACCACGTTCACTTACTAATCTCTGTTTACTATTTTTTTTTAAGGCAATTGGGGTTAAGTGACTTGCCCAGGGTCGCTCAGCTAGTAAGTGTCAAGTGTTTGGTCTGAGGCCTGATCTGAACACAGGTCCTCCTGATTTCAAGGCCTGTGCTCTATCCACTTCGCCACCTAGCTTCCCCCTTATGTTTACTATATTTATACAATACCGAGAATTTTTGTTTGCTTTGCTCTTTCTTGAGATAGGAATGAAACACAATTTTAAAGTCATAAAGGTTTTATAACAATGTCTGAATGTGTAAGGGCTTTGACTTTAAGATGGGTAAAATGGAGGGTTGATGAATTGTTTGGATAATGCAAGAAAAAAGTGGTGAAGAATTGAGGGAATTACTTAGATAATTCAAGGGGAGAGAGAGAGAGGGAGGGAGAGAGAGAGACAGAGAGAGAGAGAGAGAGAGACAGAGACAGAGAGAGAAAGAGAGAGAGATTGATTGAGATTTAGAGGATAATTGCTCACAATTCCAGTCAAGCATAATTTAATTTAAATCACATAACAGTAGGACTTGATTTCATTGGTTTTTTTTCCTCTAAAAATAAATTTTTGTAAGTTGATATAAACATATTACTTCAGAAATAAATATAAGGCTATTTATAAAAGCTAAGTATCATTCCATTTAGAAGCAACAGATTAAAATTACTTTATTAACATGTAATAAAGCAATGCTGATTTAATTTTGGGCGGAACAGTGGAAAGAGCACTGGACCTGGAGTCAGGAAGACTCATCTTCCTGAGTTCAAATCCGACCTATGACATTTACTGGCTATGTGACCCTAGGCAAGTCACTCAACCCTGTTTGCCTCAGTTTCCTCATCTGTAAATGACCTGCAGAAGGAAATGCCAAACCACTCTAGTATCTTTGCCAAGAAAATCCCAAATAGGGTCATGAAGAGTTAGAAACAACTCAACAACAATAATTTAGTTTTATTATTTACCAAAGCTAATTCAAACAACTATTTGCAGTCATTTGGAGTTGAGTATTCTTCATCTTTTCAGCTACCCCCGTATGAGGCCAGAGAATCCTTCAAAAGCAAACATACTCCCCCACACTCATATTCATGTATTTCTGGCTAAAATGATTTCCACAAAACAGGTAACAATATTTTATAAATTTTTTGACTCTTTGCCTTAAGTACAAAATACACAGACTTTTTAAACAGTAAAAACCAAATAGACTATTTCTGCCAGATTCAATCAAGTATTCATTTAGTGTCTCATATCTGTCAGGCATTGTTCTAAGTGTTAGAGATCAGAGAGACAAGAAATGAGTCTGACTTTAAGGAGCTTACATTCAAAGGAACAAACTATTCCCCCTTGTCTTTATATTTTACTCTTAAGCACTATTTGTTTGGAGAGACAATTCCAATTTTGAGAATGGAAACTAAGTTTAAGAATTATGGGCCACCTAGGCCAGGGGACCCCTTCCTTCTTAGGATAATTACTTTCATTACATAAAATACATAGGATTACAAAGGAAACAAATTATATTTAAATCTTGTTATCAAAATATACAAAAAACCACACACACACAAGTTAATAGGATTCCAGGTTAAAGAACCCCTAATCCTAGCCTAAGAGGAAGCTAGGTGGTACTGTGGATAGAGTGCCTGGCCTGGAGTCAGGAAGACTCATCTTCCTGAGTACAAATCTAACCTCAGACACTTATTAGCTGTGTGGCCCTGGACAAGTCACTTAACCCTGTTTACTGCAGTTATCTCATCTGTAAAATGAGCTAGAGAAGGAAATGAAAAACCACTCCAGTATCTTTGCCAAGAAAACCATAAATGAGGTCAGGAAAAGTTGGACATGACTGAAAGAACTCAACAACAAAAATCCTAGACTTTTCACTGTGAAGAGTGTTATTTTTCTTTGACCTTAAAATGAGCATTGTTCTAGGGGATCAATGAGGAAGATACAAAATCTAGGTGACTGGTCCCTGCCCTCACAGAGCTTGTATTATAATATATATTATATTTTATATATGTTATATAGTAGAAGAATGGCACAAACAGGATACCTAGAATTAAAACACACACACACACACACACACACACACACACACACACACAGAGCAGCAAAGTGCTTGGAAAGGCCCAAGGGCATGTCATTAACAGCTATATCCGTTTTTTAAAAATGTCATAGGTAACCAGCATATGCAGTTCTCAGGGTCGTCTATGACCACTGCTTTGACAAGGAATAAAAAAATTAAAAATAAATTTATGAAAACCAAATTATTTATATCCTAAATCTAGAATGAGTTATTTGTAACTAATAAATATTAAACATCAAAAAAAAGTCCCAGACTCTGTGTTCAATTACTTTTCTCGATGTTTCCTATCTTTTTATACTAACAAGAACTTTTGTTTGTTCTTTCTTGAGATAGGAATGAAACACAATTTTAAAGTTATACAGGTTTAACAGTGTGAATATGCAATAATTTTTATCTCCCTTTAAAGAAGGAAGATGGCCGAACAGGGTTCCTTTTGTCTTTATCCTCACACCCCCAACCCACCCCCGCCCCCCGCCCCCAGCATCTACAACTGTCTGGAACATAGTAGGAGCTTAATACACGCTTGCTGAGTGCCACTGATTGAAACTAAACTACTTGGCTTTGGCCCCAGTGCTCCATGGGCCTGACTGCCTGGGCGTGGGCAGCCTAGGTAAAGGCTCCCTTTATGTATCTCAAGGATAGGGACGGGGCTCCGGGTTAATAACTGCCCTGCCTTCTCCTCCCCCCCCCCGGATACAGAAAGGGGAACCCAACTGGCTTCTGTGCGCCCACCCAGGTGCGGGGCAGCCCTGGCTCCAGAAGCCGAGCATTAGGAGGCTCCCGGCCTGGGTGTGGCGGGAAGACAAACAAGGAGAGGCACAGACAAGCCCGGACTCCCACTTTCCTGCCCGGGAAGATCCGTTTTTGGGCAGCTGGGGCACTCCCCGAGATACCATCTCGCCCCAGCCCTTAGCCAGCCTCCGGGAGCGCAAAATGAACCCAGCTCCTGCAAGTTATTAATCAATTAAGCAAGATCGTAAATGAGCTCAATAGAGCTGGAAGAAACAGGTCCCGGGCGCGGCTCGCCCTCCTCCGCCCAGGGCGCAGGCCTGGGCGTGCATCAGCCCGGGGAAACCCCTGGGGGGACCCCAACTCACCAGGAGCAGCAACGCGCCCAGCCTCCGGGCTCCCAGCGCCCGGTGCGCAGCCATACCCGAATCCTCTCCAGCTGCGTCCTGTGCCCGGGGCGGCTGTGCCGTCCCGTCCTGACCCGTCCAGTCTTGTCCCTTACCCCCGCCCCCAGCCCCGCTCCGCCCCAGGGCAGGTCCCTCCCTGGCCCTCTGCCTTCTCCCGCTTTGCGCCGGCACCGCCCTCTTTTCCTGCGGCGCCGACGGTGCGTTCTCTGGGGGCGCACTCCTAGCTCCTAGGTGGGTGACAGTGACCAGGTGTGTCCCACCCTCCTAGAAAATAATGGTGCTTCGGGCCAGGCTGGTAAGTGGAGTTTAGGAAAGGCTCTGGGAAGAGCTCACTGACCCCTCTTCGCCTTTTCCTCCTCCCCCAAACGCCCACAGGGCCACCTGGGACCGTGACGTCCCCAAAGAGGGGTCCTTGGTTTGCAAGCTCCGCCTCGCTGCTTCCTTCTCCTCCTCCTCCTCTGGGGAACCACCTCCCCCATATCACCAAGCCTAATGGGGGTCTGTAATTGGGGAGGGGAGGCCCCTGGAGAGGGCGCAGCGCCTGGGACCATGCAGCCTCTGCCACCTTTCCTATCCGAAGGTTGGGTCCGCCCTGCACGAGGGTGTTAATCTGCTCCAGTGCGGCCTGCAGCAAGGGACGAATGACTCTAGGAGAGTGCCCTGCGGGCTGCACACTAGGGGTGGGAACAGTGCGTGCGTTTCCAGAGCCATGCAGGTATAGGCGGAGTTGCGCTGAGTGACGCGACTGCTTAACAGCTGCTGCTTTCCAAGACAGAGGCTTCGACTTGCGGAGAAGAGAAGATAAGAATTTCTGGCGATTGCCTGGAGAAAGAAAGCTCCCCATACACAATCCCCGCCGCTTGTGCCTCCCAACAAACTTATCTGGCCGTGGGAAGAAGAGAGTTATTAATAGGAAAGAGCTCAGGCAATGTTCTGAATTCTTTCGGCTACCACTGGCCTGGGCTGAATTTGAATCCTTTTTTTAAAAAATGCGTGGGGTTTTTTTTGACATTTTTATCACTATTTTAAAAAATTAGTTAATATTTTACTTGCCCCCAATTACATGTTAAAACAATTTTAACATTCCTCTTTAAAACTTTGAATTCCTGTTAAAAAATTAAAAAAAATAAATTAAAAAAACCCTTTGAATTCCAAATTCCTCCTCCCTCCCCAAGCCCCTTTAATTTTGCAGGCAAGCAATTAGACATAAGTTATACATGTGTAGTCATGCAACACATTTCCATTTCATGTTGGGAAAGAAAACATAGCTCCCCCCCAAAAAAAAACCCAAGAAAAATAAAGTTAAAAAAGTATCCTTCAATCTGTATTCAGACACCATCAGTTACTTTCTCTAGGGATGGATAGCATTTTTCAACGGAAGTCCTTCAGAGTGCTTTGGCTCATTGTATTGCTTAGAATTGCTGATCATCTTACTATATTCAGTTATTTTGTACACAGGATATTTCACTTTGCCTCAGCCCGTGTAAGTCTTTCCAGGTTTTTCTGAGAGCATACCGCTCATCATTTCTTATAGCACAATAGTATTCCATCAGAATGACATACCAGTTTGTTCAGCAATTCCCCAATTGATGGGAATTCCCTCAATTTCCAATTCTTTGCCACCAGAGAAAAGCTGCTATAAATATTTTTGTACGTATAGAGCCTTTTTAAAAAAAATCTCTTTTGGTTTACAGACTTAGTAGTATCACTTACTATTTTAATTGTTTATCTAAATTAGCAAAGAATTCTTTCTCCACCTTAGCTCATTCTAGGAACTGAGTCAGGAGTGTCTGAAGAAAATAACTCAAGTTATTAGGAAAATTCTAAGTAGAGCCTTAGTCTGCCTCTACAGTGGAAAAGTATATGCTTTCTCACAAAGTCCAGGTTTTAGAATATTTGGAAGCATATGAAGTTCAAAGTGAGAGTTAATTAGTATTTGTAGAAATTGCTGTGCAGGAAGAAGTGTCTGTGTGATCCTTCTTCGTTCAGATTCTCTTTTCTCTCTCCCTCTCTCCCCCAAGAAGTCCTTCCAAACTCCTACCTCCCACTTTTATGCAAATCTGATTCTCCCTAAAGGGCCCAATTCAACTCTAGAAGGATACACTTGGCTCTGTACTCCATCCAGACCAAGGCCCTCCTGTTTGGCATTTAAAGCCCTACATAAACTGACTCCAGCCTAGGTACTAAGTGCACTTATTACAAGTTACTCCCCTTTACAGACCCTATGTTCCAACCAAAACTGACCTGTTTTCCATCCCGTAGGAGATATTCCACCTCTCTTCTTGCACACTCTAGCCCCCATGACTGAAATTCACTCCCTTCCTTAGCTTACTTCAAAACTTACATCAAAAGTAACATCTTTCAGGAGACCTTCCCTGAGTACCCTAAGCTGCTCATGTGCCCCTCCCCCCATGCTCTGAAATAACCTTTTATGTACTTTGAGTATATTTTTCATTTACTTTTCTGTATATTGCTATATTTATATATTATGTATAGTATATATTTTGTATATACTATTCTGTATATTATTGCTTCCTTGCTCCCCCATAGAATTTAAGTTCCTTGAGGGCAGAGATTATTTCAATTTTGGGTTGTTCGTTTGTTTGTTTTTTGTCTTTGTATCTTCATCACCAAGTACAGTGCCTGGCACATACTAGAGTCTAGCAAATCCTTTTATCAAGGGGATTTGTTCTGTGAAGTTTGGATTCTGTCAACGGGCCACACTTGAGGACCTAGAGGGCCACATGTGGCCTGGAGGCCCAGGTTCCCCACCCCGGTGCTAGACGTTTCATAAATGCTTGCTGATTGATTTCTCTTGTTCCTCTGAATTCAAAGTATTTATTGTCTGTCATTTGGTGCTTCATTAGATATTGCTCATTACATTTGACTAATTGTTATCTTCTATTTCTGTCCTGTTCTTGTATTATTTTTTATATGTGTATCTTTTTTTTTTTGTCCTAGCAGTGTATTATAGAGGAAAGAGGGCTGGTTTTAGTATCGGAGGAGCTAGGTTAAATCCTAGCTCCATCATTACCTTGCATAAATCACCTAATTTGTCTCTGCCTCAATTTTGTCATTTGTAAAATCAAGGGTTTTTATTAGATGGTCTGTAAGGTTCCTTCCAGCTTTAAATCTGTGGTACTATAAACTAATATTTAACCTGTTTGATGATACTTCTTTATGTCCTTTCTACAATAGGTACTTAAATATTTAAGTGAATGAATGTAAGAATAATCCCTAGATCCATTATTCCATTTCTTTTCTTTTCTTTTCTTTCTCCTAAAGAAAAAGCCAAAGATATTGGTACCACTGAGTGGGATGCTCTTTCACTATCATCAAGGCAACGCTTCTGACCAGAAGTGCAGTCCTTCCTTACCAAAACATTGCCTAAGAAGTATATTAAGTTCCATTAACTTAGCATAGTGCCAGGCACATGGTGTTTAATACATGATCTATTATCTAATTTCTCTTTGTAATCTGTGCCTATCTATCTGTCTGTCCATCTATCTATCATCTGGCAGCTAGGTTGCACTGTGGTTAGAATGCTAGCCTTGGAGTCAGGAGGACCTGAGTTCAAATTCAGCCACAGACACTTCCCAGCTGTATGATCCTGGGCAAGTCACTTAATCCTGTTTGCCTAAGCTGCTCATCTGTAAAATCAGCTGGAGAAGGAAATGGTAAATCTTTGTCAAGAAAACTCCTAATGGTGTCACAAAGAGTCAGACACGACTAAAAATCATTGAACAACCATCTATCGTCTGTCAAGAATAGGTAGCTTTATGCCCTTCTACTTGAAACCTGAACCCAAGACTCCTATTTTCTTGGATTCCCATCAAGTGAAGGAAGACTGAACTTTCAGCGTATGAAACAGGATTTTTTTTGGGGGGGGGGGGTGGTTTAAAGTTCTGTTTGACCTTATCTGACCCTTTACTGCTTCGAGTTCAACCTTGTATTCCTTTTAGTTAAAGGGAGTAGTACCTCAATCCTGTGAGTTTCAAGAGGTCAGTACGGCACCTTGGCATCCTGGTGTTAGAGTCTGGGTTTGCAGTGCAACATTAATGCCCAGAGGGGTAGGGAGTAATCTTCTGGTCCCAGGCCAGGAGTAGCTGAGAGGACTCATCTGTCTTGGTGCATCTGGATTTGAACTTGGTTTGAACTTTGCCAAGAACAATGTTATATAGAAACAAGTATGTAGAGACAAGAGTGTGTCCCAGTGTGTCTTCAAAATAGAGCACTAACAAAATACAAACATTCCCCTCAATAACTCTGGGACCTAATAGTTTGTAATGGACAAACTTGTGGCCTTGCTCTTAATAGATACTTAATAAATGTAAGTGCTCAATAATTGCTGAATTTGATTCATTCACAGCTACTTATGAAGTTCTTAAAAACTAAATTTTTAATTCTTATCTTATCATAAATGTGAGGTCAGTGGAAATGGTTTCCATCAATGGCTCACACATCACTCAGTAAGTCTCAAAACTGGTTCACTGGTTTCCATAAAAAAGATCTAAATGCACTAGAATTATGAGAGGTTAGGTGCCCTGTTGGATCCTCGACCTCAATATGTCCCAAACTGAACTCAGGCACTGTACTAAGGGCTCACTTTCGTATTATTTTCCTATAATTTCACCACTATTATTCTTCCTCCCAAACAGAAGTGACCTCCTTGATGTCCTTTAACCGTCTACATCTAATGTTACCAAGTACTACTGACTCTAGCTCCAGAATCTCTCTCACAAATGACCATTTTTGGCAATGGAATCCAGGTCTTTATCACCTGTTATCTGGATTATTTAGATTGCCTCTCTACTTCCAGTTTCTCTCTCAAATTTATCCTATATACTCCTGCAAGGCTAATTTTCCTAATACACTGATCTAATCCCATCTTTCCAGTGACCCACCAAACAATAACCTAGTTCCTTATGGTAGCATTCAAAGCCCTCCATAATCTGCCACCCACCTCTTTCACACCCGCCTCCCCTCTCCCCACAGAGTAATGTTGTACAGTTGTAAATTCACTGATCCATGAATATCTGTTGCTCTTCCTTTCTTTGTGGTGTCGACTTACACACTTGTCATACTTGGAACGCCTTTCCCCTCTGCTGAAATCTTTACCAACCATCTTTCAAAACCTAGTTTATTTATTGTCTCTTCCGATTCTCTGCCATCCTGGGCCAGGAATGTTCTTCCTCTCCTTTGGACTCCCATGAAACTTTGTGCCTCTCTTAGGCACTTAGGTGAGTTCAACCACATGCTGTTAAAACTCTTAACTGTCTATGACTCAGTTGGTAAATCTCCAGGAATTGGCTGGAAGCACGCAGATTATAACTGATTTTTCTAGAATTAAACAACTATTAAGTGTCAAAGGTGAGAATTGAATTTAGTGGGAAATTTGGGTTTGTCAAAAGCTTAATTCTATGGCCTTTTTGCTTGAATGTTACCCATGCATTAAACTATATGCAGATATGTAAAGGAGCTGTGATTGTGTCCTGAATGAGTCTCCTAGCTTTCTTCAAAGGAAGCTGAAAACGCCCAGTCAGTGAATTAGTTGATAAGGCCTAGGGAGTTGCCTGAGGCACTTAGAGGTTAAGGGACTTCCATCTGGTCCAACTGTTAGAGAGAGTCAGAGGCAGGATTTGGCCCTAGGTCTTTAACCATTAGCCTGGGGGTAAGGGGGATGGGGGAGGGTGGCTGAGGAAGTCTTGTGACTACTTACCATCTTCTCTTTTGTTTTGTGGTTAGTTAAGTACTTGTCTTTAAATTCAGAAGCTTCCAGAGAAAAGGAACCTGCTTATTTGTGTGTTTCATTCATTTATTTATTGGCAGCTGGTGGCACAGCTCTGGGCCTGGAGCTGGTAAGACCCCAGTTCAAATTCTACTTCAGATGCTTACTAGCTGTCTGACCTTGGGCAAGTCATTCAACGTCTGTTTGTCCCAGTTTCCTCAACTGTAAAATAAGAATATGAACAGCACCTTTCTGGCAGGATTATTGTGAGGATCAAATGAGATAATATTTGTAAAAAACACTTTGCACTCTGTCTGGCGTATAGTAAGTGCAATAAAAATGCTTATTCCCTTACCTTCCCTTTATTTACCTTGGTATCATTAGTGCCTTGTACATAGCAATCACTACATGTATGTCAAAAGGTTCCATAAGATTGAGGACTGGAAGGCACTTTAGACATTATCTAGAGTCTTTATAGACTGCAGGAGGTGTGTGAACTTGGATGGGAAAAACAAACAAACAATACCACATCTTTATTTTTACTAACCTTTGGTTTCCTTTGGGATACTATGTAGTTTATGCAATTAATAATATTATTCTGAATGTTTTCACGTCCTACTGGGAAATGAGAAATACAGGAAATGGGATACAGAAGTCTATCCTGCCCTACAGGAAAATAGAAGGGGAAGGGGATAAGAGAAGGGGGGAGAGATAGAAGAGAGGACAGACTAGGGGAAGGGATATTCAGAATGCATGCCATCTTGGGGTGGGGGGAGGGGTGAGATGGGGTGAAAATTTGGAACTCAAAAACTTGTGGAAGTGAATGTTGAAAACAAAAAATAAATAAATTTATATTAAAAAATAAAAATAAAATAAGAAAAAAATATTATTCTGAGAAAAGGTCTGTAGGGTTCACCAGCCTGCCAGAGGGGTCCATGACACCAAAAACATTAAGAACCTCGATTCTAGTCCAACTTTTTCATTTTATAAATGAGAAAACTGAGGTAAAGTGATTTGCCAACAGATGTTAGTAGCCAGGCTACTGGGATTGAAAATCAGATCCTTTGGCTCAAAATTCAGTGCTCTTTCTACTAATGTTTAATACATTGAACTGAGATAGCTCTACAGGGGCAATAATGTTTTATGGTGGATTTTTTTTTTTTGGCTATGTATATGTCAGGTGAATATAGCAAACGATGGAAAGCTGCAGTCATCTAAATGTGTCCATGATTCATGATTTGAGCTAAATGTTCTCTCCTAATCCCATTGGTTTTTTTCAGTTATCTTTAAATGGAAAGTCCATTAAATTTTTTTTTCATTTTTAAGAAGGATTTAGTTTTCATTTCACCACAAGACATTTTTTGTTTTTATATTTGTGTGTTGTTGTTTTGTTTTGAAGGGAATCAGGATTAAGTGACTTCCCCAGATTCACACAGCTAGTAAAGTATCTGAAGCCACATTTGAACTCAGGTCCTCCTGACTCCAGAGCTGGGCTCTGTCTGCTGCACCACCTAGCTGCCACTAGGCAACTTATTCATAAAGAGAGATTGGAATCTTGGTAGTCTCAGCACTTGGTTATTTTTCCAAATAATACTCATTTTTGGAAACAAACAAAAATCACATCTTAGCATAAAATATGACTGAATATTTAGAGGAGAAGAGAGAGATAATTCTACTTTTTCTTGGATTAAAGAACAAAACAGAAACCTGTAACTTGCTTTTTAAAAAATGTGATCCTTAGACTGAAGCAGTCTCATATATCTGTGTCCTCATTTGTCGTGTCTTGTCAATTCTCCCTCTATTTTTTTTAAGGCGGTTGGGGTTAAGTGACTTGTCCAAGGTCACACAGCTAGTAAGTGCCAAGTGTTTTGTCTGAGACCAGATTTGAACTCAGGTCCTCCTGACTCCAGGGCTGGTGCTCTGTCCACTTTGTCACATAGCTGGTACCCTCCCCCCCCAATCTATTTTCACACCACTATAAGCCTATTCTTTATCCTCATTACTTCTTACCTGGACTATTGCAGTAACCTCATTGGCTTCCTTGTATCCAACCTCTTCCCTTTCCAATCCATTTTCCACACACCAGGTAAATTTATATTACCAAAGCACAAGTTTGTCTATGTCACGCTTCTCTTTAACAAGCTTCGGTGGTTCCCCATTGTCTTTTAGCTCTTTTTTTTGGCATTTGAAGATGATATGCTATTATATGCTATCATGTGATATATCCTGGTTCCAGATTTCATTTTTCCACATGTAATGAGACTTTGGATTCACTCCCTCAAAGCAAAGGTAGCCACATTACCCCCTCAGGGTTCGGTGCCTTGGAGAGGTTGAGCCTGACTTATTTAATGTGGTCAGCTTGAGGCTTTTCCATTCCAGTGTATGCTCTGAACTGTTAACTGCCAGTAAACCCCAATTCCATTTAACCAATTAACATTATTTAGCTTTTACAAGAGGATATCTACTGAAAAAATATAGCAAAAACAGAAATACAGGTGTTTTCCACTAACATCGGGGGCATACACTCCTCTATACCATTGTGAGAAATAATTCATTTGGACCCCTACTCTAGTCCAATCAGTATATTATTCTACATAAATCATATAGGGATAGATTCTTAGAGTGGAACTCAAACTTTAATGTAATGTTCATTACTTGTTTACCAAGTTGTGAGGCTCACTTGCGCAACCACAAGAATTCTGACAAAGATGTTTTCATTGTGTTTTGCTCAAATTCCATGTCCAAACCTAGCATGGGTGGGATGCCTTGAAGCTCTGGAAAGTCCCCCAATTTATTTGAATGCCTCTGGACCTCTCTCTCTTGTCTAATGTAAGTGACCATCTTACAACTACTTAGTCAGTGGAGATGCCCCATACTTCACCCAACCTATGATCCCCTCCCCACCACACCCTGTATGTCATTTTTGGCCCTTGAGAGCAAAGTCTGTCCACCAATGAGATTCTGTATTTTGCCATGCCTCTTTTGCATATTTGAGGATCAAACCCTATAAAAACAAGGTACTGGAAGGAGGAGGCATCTCAGATCGTGAAGACCTGAAGTCCACTTCATTAGAGGGGACCATGGATACTTTAATAAAGTGCCATTGGCTCAGAGCTCTGCCTCAGTTTCTCTTATTATATTTTGGACAATTTTAATCCCTGTACCATTTTGGTTCCTCGGGAGGGTGGGTTCAAACTTAAAGCAGTTTCTAAATAGCATTCTGTCCCACTAGATTCACTTCCAAATGTAGCATAGCTGCTAGGTGATTCTTTATTTCACTTACCTGTGACCTGAAGGACATTTCCACGTGGAGGTAAGCCAGACATAAAGGCCATTTTGGAAGTAGGCTCCTCAGCCTATTCCACTTGGGGATTGCACCAGCCAAGCACACTATTCATGTTCACTAGCCCCTATTACACATCTGAAAAGAAGAGAAAAAGAAATTTTTATAGGTAACTATGGCTCTCTAACAGATAGTTTTTTCCCTAAAGCATATAAGAAACTCAACATGTTAGTTTGCAAAGTTGCCCTGCTTACTTGTGTCTGTCTGCCTTGACACTTTATTTTGTTCTCTTCTGAGCATTTTAACATAACTCAGTGATGTTCTTCCTTTTTTTGGGGGGGGAGGGATCTCTATCACTCTTGCCCATTCTCACTCCCCCTACCCCATACTACTACTTTTCTTCATGCAATATAGCTAGCTTACTTTTATCAGATAGAAGTCATATGTTTATCTACTTTAATTTCATAAGACACTTTAAAAAATAATATATCATCATCAGATATATACTTGCCTTGACACTTTAAGTATTTGTGAATATTTTTCTCTATGGATTCATCTTCTGCTGACCTAAAACATGACCCCTCTACAACTTAATTGTTGATCTACGAGAGTTTTTGTACTTTTAGAATTTACCAACAGCCCAGAGATTGAGCTTCTCTAAGGTTGGTTAGGCTAATCCTTGACCAACTGATATACAGCCTGTCTCTGAACTTTTCCAAGTTCAAAGGACCTAACAGAGGTGCTATGCTAGCACGTTTATTGGAGTTCTCTCCTTCTGTAATCTTAAAAAATTTTGTTGAAGATAAATAAACCAATAAAGGATTTCCCATCACATTTAGAGGCTACTTAATCTGTTTGCTGGAGGTTTTCAGAAGGAGGTTTGCCCAATGATTGAATGCCTATGTAATATATAATGAGAAGTCCCATGAATAATTTGAAATTTTGACAGTTATGTCTTTTAAGAGGAATGTGGAAGGACAGGGCTAAGCCAAAGTTTTTAAAACCCCTGTCATATTGAAACCAGTGGATGTATATTTAAAATAACTTAGGGGCTGAGTGTTGCAATCTCTTACCTTGCTCAGTGTTCCACGAGTAGGGAATCTGTTTTGACAAGAAAGGCAATCCTGGGACAAAATATTCCAAGGCAGTGTTAAAAGACAATATAGGCATCTTTATCCATTATGTAGTTTAGTCAGAGTATTACACATGAGGTTGACCACAAAAGGAATGGAACAAGAAGGTACACTAGGATCAGGGCTATTAGGAAAAAGTAACTCAGAACACAAGCTTTATTGACATTGGGTCAGCAGCTTCCTCTCTCTGAGGGAGGGACAGACAGCATTACTATTTAAGTTGTAGAAAAGATTTAGCTGGAGTTGAGACGGAGCCACCTGGCATGATAATAGCACACACTTTAAAAGCACTTTACAATTCACAAAGGACTTTTACTTTGGAAAACTTATGAAGGATGTAGTACAAGTATATTAATTTTAATTTTTATTATTTACTTCTTCAAAAAATCTGTGAGCATTTTGGGTCTTCTCTCCTTTGGGGCAGATCGCAATCCCTCTATCTACTTTGTAGATGGTAATTGTGAAGACCTATTCAAAATAACTTGGAAACTACATTGCAAATTATAGATCAATAGATACATGTGGATCAAACCCTCAATTCATTGACATTGAGAACTCCCTGTGAGGGAATTAGCTTTATCAAGGCAGGTCAATTATTTTATAAGGGCTAAGAGCACAATCTAGGAAATGTCTAAATTTAGAAGTAGCCAAAGGAAGAAAATCCAGCAAAGGAGGTAGAGAAGAAGCAGTGAGAGAGTTAGGAGGAGGAATGCTCATTATATTCTTCCTCAAACCAGCTTCCCACGCACCACTATTCTCCCAAACACCCAGATTCAAGATGTTGGAATCATTTTTCATATACTTCATGTTCCTTATCCCCAACGTCCAATCAGTCACCAAGTTCTATTCCTCGGTGAGGGCAGGTTAGATTATTTAGATTGTGGCTGGAGAAGTACAGTGTAGAATAATGAAAAGAACATTTGATGTGTAATTGGAAGACATGGGTTCAAATCTTGGTTTTCCTGTCTGTTTGACAGTTCATCTTTTGGATGCACATATGTCAAATGGAGATTATATTGTTTTAATCATTAGGAGATAATAAGCTCAGTTTTATGCATGTTGAGTATGAGGCACTGGGAGGACAACCTAGGATAATTTCCATCAGACGACTGGAAATTGGGCCTTGAGTTCTGGAAAGAGGCCAAGGCTGGAGGCATCAATTTGGGAGTCCATATATAATAAAAATAAACAAATAAATAACTGTCACTTATATAGTGCTTTAGGGTTTGCTTATATTATCTCATTTGATCCTCAAAGTAATCCTGTGAACTAGGTGCTATCATTATCTTCATTTTACAGATGAGTCAACTGAGGCAGAGAGAGGTTAAATGACTTGCCCAGAATTGCTAAAGTAGTAATTGGCAGCTAGGCAGTGCAATGGATAGAATACTGGGCCTCCTGAGTTTGAATTGGGCCTTCTGAGTTCGAATTTGACCTCAGACACTAGCTGTGTGGCCCTGGACAAGTCATAACCCTGTTTGTCTCAGTTTCCTCATCTGTAAAATGAGCGGGAGAAAGAAATGGCAAACCACTCCAGTATCTTTGCCAAGAAAACCCTAAATGGAGTCATGAAGAGTCAGATACCACTCAACAATTTAATTCAGATATTGCTGACTCTAAGCCCATCCCTCTAACTGCAGAATGGACAAATAAAGTCTCTGAGTGAGAAAGACTAGAGAACTAGTGGCAGAATCTAGGAAATGCCTGAATGTAGAGGGTAGCAAAAGGAAGGATCCATGAGAGTTAGGAGAAAAGCCAGAATGGCTAAGGATAAGGAGAGAATATTTTGAAGAGGTTAGTCAAAAGTTCCAAATGCTGGAGCAGCTAGGTGGCACAGTGGATAGAGCACTGGCTCTGATGTCAGGAGAACCTGAGTTCAAATCCGGCCTCAGATATATAACACTCATTAGCTATGTGACTTTGAGCAAGTCACTTAACCCCAATTGCCTCACAAAAAAGAAAAGCTCCAAATGCTGCAAATAGTCATTCCTTAAACATTTATCAAGCATGTATTATGTGCCAAATATTGTGCCAAGCAGTGGAAACATAAAAAGAGGCATGCCTTCAAGGAGCTCACAGTCTAATGGACAGATGTAACAGTGAACAATTCTGTACAAACAAGCTATATATAGAATAAATAAGAAACAAAAGAACTAACAAATGTTGGTTACTCTTTGAAATAGACCTTCAGGATATAATTAATTCATAGCAAAAAATCAGTGCAACAGATGGAAAAAGTGTAGTCTCAGCCACGAAAGTACACCACAAAACCACTCCCACCCGAAAGTGTGAGGAATACCCACAAAGCAGGTGAGTCACAGGGCCTGATTGCGCCACCCATCTCTCCAAGACAGAATACACTCCCTATGAGTTAAGCTGATAGTAACTACATTGTCTCTAGTCCCTCAAAACCTCAGGATTTTTTGTTTGTTTGTAAGGAAGGAGATTAAGGGAGTTACTATAAATTATAAAACAAAATCTGCTACAGCAGATAATTCAAAATTAAACATCTTTGGAACCAAGTGATGTATAGATTTTCTTATTTTTATAGGTCTTATGCATGATAGCCTAAATGTGTTATAACATTAAGAGGTTTTGTAGCCTTAATGAAGTTTCTGTTATCTGTTTATTATACATGTAAATACAATATAATACTAAAAGGAATACTAAAAGTCAATCTTATCCTTAGAGTAGGCAACCAAGAAGACTGTTATTCTCAGAAATATTCCTCCTCCCCACCACTGATCCTGAAACTCCAAAGTTAGAGCTCAATTTCTTTAACTTAAGTACATTATTAAAATGTAAATGCTTCTAGTAGGAACATATTTAAATCTGTTGTAAGTCATCTATACCTCAATATTAATAATTTGTCAGATAATTTTCTTAGTTCAGTTTTTTTGGGGGTTGGGAAAGACAGTAATTGGAGGGAGAGAAATCAAGAGTGCACTGGGTACCTGTGGGAGGTGGGGAAGGAGTGCTACTGAAGAGGGTAAAGGGGACAAAACTATATGGTACGAGTGTATAGGAGGTGTCACTGAAGACAAGTTTATCCTTTAGTATAATTTCCCCTCAGCTAACATTTGATTAATATTGCCTTCCTCAAATATGCGCTATCCTTTACACCTTGTCTTGAAGTGGGGAGATAGTAAGAGAATATAGCAGAAAATCAGTGTAAATTAAGAAGAAGGTATGTTTGAAAGATAGCTTTGTACATGGGACAGAGCAGAATCAGGACACATGGGTTAAAGTCTCACCTCAAATACTTGTCAGCTATATGATCATAGATAAGTCACAATCTCAAAACTTCAATTTTCCCATCTCTAAAATGGGAATAATTATATTTGTACAGTGTTTGCAAAAAAAAAAAAACCAACAAAAAACAAAACTGCTTTGCCAGCTGAAAAGTGTTATATGAATTGTTAGACACCAAAGATCCTGATTTGTTTTTAAATTTAAATTCTGAGTAAAGCTATGCATAACAGAAATTGTTTCTGGAAATTCTTGAGCCGATAAGGGCAATGCCTAGGTGATCATAGACAGAAGTGATTATTTATTAGCAGTGGTGCTATAAAGGAATCCAACCCCAAGCCACATAAGCACACAGGCTTGGCCAGGTTGTATGGGAAGAATAAGCATTTACTGAGAATGTCAGGACTAAGAGAGTCACTGCTGACTGGATATGATTAGTGGAGATGGAGTTACTTTGTTGAAAAAGGCTCAAAAGACAGAGCTGAGATTAGTTTCCTGGTAGTTATTTCACTTATTTGACATGAGAAAGAATGGAGTTATTATTTACAATGACAAGAGTACAATAAGCTGGTAGCTTTGGAGGATGCAAGGATGACATAGTTGTGTTGCCCCATCCTGCATAAAAGTGATGATGGCAAACTCCTTAGGAGGAAGACGCTAAATAAATCCAATATCATGAGACAAGGACCCAAATATGCCAAATTTCTAACCCCAGCCCCCTCACTTTGAAAATTCAATTATTGGGGGAGGGACTAGATTTGATATTTCATATTTACTTAATGTTATTTAAGGGTTTTTCTGGGGCAAGGTAGCAATGAATTATTATTTATGCATGGGTATTTTCTTCTTATAATGAATGCAAATAAATATATAAACATGAAAAGTGATATTAATTTTTCTGCCAAGTGTCTGTCACAGCTACCCATGCAAAATGAACTGGAAAATTATGTCAACTATGCAAATGATTTAGGCTGAGGACAGCTTTTGCCTCTATTATCTATTCTGTATATTTAACTGGACTGATCCTTAGAGTTTCAACTCTTTTCTCACTTTCTGTTCTCTAACAAAAGGCAGGCCTTGGGACTGGGTACAAGCTAGGCAATAGAGTGAAATTACTCTGGATAGTTGAGAATTGACTATAATCTCAAGATAGTCAACTGGCTTGTGCTAGGAGTTTTGTGCTTAGAAGATCCCTTTTCTATCATGATTAACATTCATTGTTTACCTAGCACAGAAACTCAGTCTTTGTTGCTAGGCAGTTGTTTGTTGGTTTCTCATAATATCCTATCGTTAGAATTTTCCTAACGAGATGTCTGGCTAAATGGTTTTTGAACTTTATCATGACTTTGGATAGAGTCACACCCTTTCATGCTGAGTCAACTGCGATAAAGGTAAATCAACAGAACCTGCTGGTGACTAATTTTTCAATGGCCGCGTGGGAAAGAGGAAGAAAGTATATCCAGTTAATTATCTTTTTTTCTAGATTTTTAGTAGCATTTATCTGAAGTCATGGGTAAATTTGCTGACCAGCTCATGTGTTAAATGGTGTAGAAAGAGTAAAAACAATGATTTCTGCAAAAATTTGCTTTGATGATTATGATGTTACCAAACTGGGTTGATGAGTTGGCATTGTTTTGATATAGCACATAATCATAGTTAGATTAAATGATTACCTGCCTCGAACTTCCAATGGTTGGAAGCATCAGCAGTGAATTAGTGTCCCAATTTTTCCACATCCCAGCTAATATTTGTCACTTTCCCCTTCAATCATTTTAGCCAATCTGATAGGTATAAAATGATATCTCAAGGCTGTTTTAATTTGTATTTCTCTAATCAATAATGATTTAGAGCATTTTTTCATATGACTATAAGTTGTTTTGATTATTTCATCAGAAAACTGCCTGTTAATATCCTTTGACCATTTATCAATTGGAGAATGACTTGTATTCTTATAGAGTTGACAGAGCTCTTTATATATTTGAGATATGAGACCTTTATCTAAAAAAATCTGTCTATAAAAACATGTATAATCATCTTTTTTTCCCTATTCTACTAAGTTATGGAAATGCTTGTTTTATTTCTTAAGCTCAGAATAAAATAAATAAAATTGAAAAAATAATTGGAAGCATCAATCCATAGATTATATTTCATAATTCCTCTTAATTTAGTGAGGGTGCAAGAAAGTTTGCCAGCAGTAACACTGTTTGGATGAAGGTCTTTTGTTAATAGGTTTTTAGATACTTAAAATTCATCAAGATACTGGACCACAGACTGAATTTCTCTTTATTTTTATTGCTTTGTCTAATAGAGAAGAAACTCAATGACACTAATTCAATTCTATGCAAAGTTGGCCTTATGCCTAGGGCCACTAGGTATCTACCTAGTGTTATGATTAGTAGGTCTCTGGGAAAACTCCCTCCACAGAATGGTTCACATGTCATACTTTTGTTTGTCCCTGAAATTTTACTACTTAGCTCCATTTTTTCTGGGGGGAGGGGGAATTATAAGGCATTGTCTACCATTGAAATGTTTATCCCTTGAAGAAATTATTAAGGTGTTCAGACCCATTTATAGCTTAGTACTAATTTAGCTTTTCCAATGATTACTTAGCTAAGGGCAGTTTTTGATCAGTGAGACCACAAAGAGAAAGACCATTGGGAATGTGGGAGGAACTTGAATAAGAAAAGGGCATTAGAAGGAGAAGTTAGAAGAGTAAATACAAAGTCATATATATATGTGTGTGTATATATATATGTGTGTGTGTGTGTGTGTGTGTGTGTATATATATGTGTGTGTGTGTGTGTGTGTGTGTGTGTGTGTATATATGTGTATATAGGTAGATAGATAGATAGATAGATAGATAGATAGATAGATAGATAGATAGATAGATAGATATGTATAATAGGGTCAGGCTTGCTTCAGTGGGCTAATTAGCCTTGTACCAAGAAGTACTTTGTTCTGTGGCCACAAACTTCACCTCTACCTTTGGGAAATCATTTTGTAATGGCTGACCATTTATCACAAGGGAAATACAAGAAAGCAAGAATGCTTCAACACAAGCCATCATTACCACTAGTTAATGTCCTGCTGAGGTGGACAAATAGCATCATTTTTTTTTTTGAATGAAGTACAGGACATGTTTTTCAAAACATTTTGCTCAGTCTTTATGTCCTAGATATTTTAAGTCTGCCTGGAAGAAACAACAAAACTTAAAAAAACCCTAAAATTCTCTCAACACATTGTAAAATGAAGGGGGAAATTAATAGCTATCTAGTGTATTTGAACAATGCAGCTAGGTAGGCTAGAAAATTTAAGCACCGCGCCCCATTCTATTTGGAAGCCTTATATCTGCTTTGCCAGGGAAAATGAAATCCAGAATTGTCTTTCATCTAGTGATAGATCCATGGAAATAGTCATATCAAATGATTCAGAAAAAAAGACGCTGCTTTTCCATCAATTGCAATTTTAGCTAAATGATCTCCATCCATCAATCTTTATTTGCATATGTAGACACAGACCAAATATTTTAATTTCAAAAGTCCCTACAAAGAAGCATCTTCATCATCACAGTGAAAGGACAAGGAGAGAAGGGCAACCCTCCAGGGGCACTTTCAGTAGTTAAACCACTTTTATTATTTTGTGTGTTTATTTCAGAAATAATTATATTTTGAGTCAATTTAGTTTTAAAAAAATTCCCAGGGCTTTGAATGGATTTATTATCGTATGAATAGAGACACAAGTTTAGCTTATGTTGGTGCTGGGAGTAAAATAGGAAGTTATAGAAAATGGTTACTGAGAAATCCAGCCATACTGTGTAACCAACAATTTCTTCAGCAAAGATGTAGTGCTTATTGTATCTGTTAACAATGTTTTCTTTGCTCATTATTTCCTAGCATAATACTCAAGGGCAGCCATGACTCCATCCTGACAGGCACATGATGTTTTCACATTCTTGAAGAGTTGCTGGAACAGGAGCAACATGTTTTAACCTGTTTGTCAGTCCAGGTACACTTATGTCAATTCTAAAGTATTCCATATTCCCGGTCCTATGTATATACCTGGCTGAGTGTGATGGATTTATTTATATTATAGTATGATGAGAATAACATTAGAATTGGAGTTAGATTATTTTCTAGGTTTAAGTTCCTGCTCCGACAATTTCTATGTGACCTTGGATAACTATTCTCTGAACTTCAGTATCCTTGTCTGTAAGATATGTATAATACTTCTTTCACTTTTCACAATGTCACTATAGGAATGTACTTTGTAAATTGTGAAGCTCTAAGTAAATATAAATTATTTTTATTATTATTGTCTGCCTTCAAAGAATAGCCAGTTTCTGGGAGGAAAAAATAGTTTCAAAGTACAAATGATTGCTATAGAATGTTTTCATATCCATTCTCAATGAAGTTCTATTCAGATACATTACTGTGACATAACATTGATGCTGGGCTTTCAGAGGCTTTGCCAGAAGAAACAAGTTCTGGGAGGTTCCATGATGCTGGAAAGGCTTTGGGTACAATCTAGAGAACAGACTGAGTCTAATTCCTGAGGACCAGCCTATTTATGAATGGAGGGGCCCATCTCTTTAATTCTAACCTTGTCCTGCTGACGTTTAACTCTTCAGGGAAGAGTTAAAACTGCAGGTGACTCAAATAGTAATGGAAAAATTCATAGCAAGTGCATGTTATTGGTGGGGTCACTCTCCATCATTATTTCACTTGAAAAGTGGAAGAAAAGATGACTATCAAGGGGAGTATGACTAGGAAAGGATATGGGTTGGTCACATAGTAAGAGTGAGATAGAACAGATGAAGAGAATGAGTGCTTCACTGGTAGCTTTAAATTATAATTGTTGTAGTTGTTTGTCCTTTTTGTGATAGTTATACTTGTTATTATTTTTTAAAGAACAAAGCTTCCAACATATTGGATAGTTCCTTAAGGCAATATATAAATATATATACATATATATATATGTATATATATATATATGTATACACACACACACACACACACACACACACACACACACACACACACACACACACACATATATATATATATATATATATATATATATATATATATATATATACAAAGATGAAAAAAACACAGGGCGAGAGATTGTGTTTTGTGAAAGTGGTTGGAGTAATAATAGCAACTACAATGAAATTTTTAGTTCACTGACATTTAAGTGAGTGAACACATAAAAAAAGCACATAAGTGAAGTATTGGGGGTCTTAGGAAGATACTCTTGATCATGACTGGGAGGATTGATTTCTCTGATATCCCTAAAGAAAAGAGGTCTACTTTGGCAGGAATTGTGTTAAATATTAGGATTTCAAATACAAAAAGCTAGACTTTAGGGAGCTTGCATTCTAATAAGAGAAGACAGTACAGAGAGGGAAAGACAACTTTAAGGTTTGCCTTTTTCTCATTTGATACTTACAAGAGCCCTGAGAGGCAACTACTACATCTATTATTGCCTCCATTTAAAAAATTAGATTAAGAATTTGGGTGTTTAAACAGTTGAGTACTCAAAAAGATCTGTCTATGCATCCAAGTATTAATATCCACTTATAATCCTAAATATCATAGCTATTAAATAAATACCATTAAATATATAAAATGTTATGTGTTGCCCATTACATTTTAATTAAAAACACTGTTGTGTTCTTATTTTATTATGAAAGACTAGGAAAAACTGAGAAAAACAGATCTTTAAATCCTTTAAATACCACATTTTTGCTTCTTCTTATTATTATCATTAATGGATACTCGTGTTCTGAAATGCAACAGATACCTGCTCTTCATTGTGTCATGCCAAACTAGTGACACGAACACAAACAGCGTAGATTTCATAGTAACATAATAATAGTAATGATAGTAATAATGATGATGATAGCTAACATTTCTATAATGCTTTAAGTTTTGCAAAGCACTTTGCAAATGTCTCATTTTGTCATTTTCTCTAATAATCCTGGGAGGGAAGTACTATTAATAATAATGATAGCTAACATTTGTATAATGCTTACTCTGTGTCAGGCACTGTGCTAAGTGCATGTAATTATTATCTCATTTGATTCTCATAAGAATCCTGTTAATAGGCACTATTGTCATCCCCATTTTACAGATGAGGAAAATGAGGCAAACAAAAGTTAAGTGACTTACCCTGAGTCACATAGAGTAGACAGAGGCCACAGTCAGAGGTCAGAGTTTAATTTGGATCTTCTGGATTCTATGTCCAGAGCTCTATCAACTGTACCATCTTGTTGCCTTAATGGTTCACAGGAATGGGAATATGAAAATACAATGGTTCCATGAAATATTTTGTTTGTAAGTTAAGATTTTTACAAATCTATTGTTAGAATTTTATACCTACTCTTAGTTTTGCACAGTCATGTGGTTTGACCAGGCTATAGCTTAGGATATAGCTTACATCTGGGGATTCCCTAAAATGGGGAAGTAAAAAGGCACTCGTTGTGCAACATGAATCAGGTATGGGACAGCAAATTTATTACCACACACAAAAGAAATACTAAACACAGAAGATTCACAACACACATTAACAGAATGACAAACACATTTCAGCAACTGCCATTGGAATCTGCTGGGAGGCTGATAATTGAACTTCATCAGAACATAAAGTAATTTCCAAGACTAAGCATTTTACGTTTTACCTTGGTTCTGCGCTGTCCAAACAACTCCTGGTATATGCCTATTGAGAAAACAGTCCGCCCTGGACTAATGCTCTATATCGGGAGCTGTCTTCTCCAAGAGTACTGGAGTAGTTTCTGGGCACTCTGATTGAATGGGACCCAGGACCTCTGGACTTGTTGAATTCACAAGGCAGCCTCTTAACCTGGATGTGTAAACCATGGCACTGTTACTTGTTTGCCCAAGATCAAGACAGGACAAACACACAAAAAGCAGCCCAAAACCAGGCTCAGGCTTGCCTAGACAAGCCATGTTCTTCAGATGCCATGTACCTATGGCAGTAGTTAGCCAATAAGAGGTGCTCTTAGATGTGGCAAGGGGACTTGATTTCCTTCTGGCTCCCTTGTAGGGACTTAGAGGTTTTACCCTTGACCCCTTGGGACTTGGAATCTTGCCCCATCATTATGAAAGCTGAGATATCTTGTTTCTGTGCCATTTCTGTGAGGTCAGTGTTTGTTCACTCACGTAACCTGGGCTTGTTGTTCCTTTGAGAGTCCTATACTGTGCATATTGTGCTGAGATGGGAGAAGAGCTGGTTCTTATCATCCATAAGTTAACCCCATTTGAAATCAGAACACCTAAGTACCCATTACTTTCTCTATTGTTTTGGCCAGATTGTACAAACCAATTTAATCTTCCAAATTAGTTCTGGTTTCTCCAATCCTTCAGTAGTTTATATTGTTCTGTGGACTTTTCATAGTTTCCTTTATTGCTTTTTAAGTTATGGAGCCCAGAATTATCATTGTGTCTTCAACTCATCAAGTAGTTGTTCAGTGCCCAGTGCGGTATGGTGGAAAGAACACTGAATTCACATTCAGTTACTGGGGACCTGAGTTTGAATTCTAAGTTTGACATTTACTGCATGAGACCTTGGTCAAGTCACTAAACCTCACTAAGCTTCAGTTTCCTCTTCTGTAAAATGAGGGAGCTTAGACTAGATGATTACCTTTTATTTTTTAGACAACTGAGGTTAAGTGACTTGCCCTGAGTCACCCAGCTAGTAAGTGTCAAGTGTTTGGACTGAGGGTGGAGTTGAACTCAGGTCGTCCTGACTTCAAGGCTGGTGCTTTATCCATTGTGCCACCTAGCTGCCCCTAGATGATCTCTTCTAGATCTAAGTCTATGATTCTAAATAGCAGGTACTGTGTGAGGAACTAGAGATATAAAAATTAAAAACAACAGCAACCTACAACCCATTCCAAAATGAAATAGCCCTTGTCCTTGAGAAGCTTATCTCCTACTGGGGGCAGTAGGGTTCAGCCTTCAGTCCCCACGTAGAAGAACACTACACCAATGGGGAAAGAAAGCTGGTCACCATGGAGACATGATCTGCATATCTCAGCTGTGTTTATATGCGCCCTGCTCATCTGTACAGCACGGCCAAGGCAGTGAGTTGACAAGCATTTTATTAAACTAGGCACTGGTACTGTACTAAGTGTGAAACTTATTAAGAAAGGCAAAAACAGTTCCCTCTCCCACCCCTCAATGAAATCACATTTTAATGGGGGAGACCAGATTGTCACAACTCCCATGTTCTGTTTAGGTAAGGAATAGCTGCTCTTGGATGCCTACCAAATCCAAGAGGCTAGTCAAAGCCTGTATATTAAAGAGCAAGAGGGTGGTCTCTGGGTTCCAGTATACCATATTTGCTTACATTTGCTCTATTTCACTAATTTTTCATGCACTTCAGGCATCATTGATTGACACAAAAACATTGTCATTTGGTGTTTTCCTCAGTGCATAGAGATTTCCCATTCCCTTCCCCAATCCCAAATAGGAATTTTATTCCCATGGATTCTAACTCACTTCTCCAACTTGCAATGAGATTTCTGGATGCTTGCAAAACAAACAAACAAACAAAAAAAAACCCGAACCTTGCAAATGGAATAAAATAAAATAAACCAAAGGAAAAGAGAACACTCAAGGAGTGTCAAATGTCTTACATTATGCTTGAAATGTCAGCAAACCCAAGTTTGGGAAAAGCAGAGAAAGGAGATCTGGATTTTTCATAAAAAATGGTTCAGCTTCAGATGCCTGAAATTTATTTAAATTATTGTTGTTACTTTCTTCTGAATTTTTTTCTCCCACAGACAGTGTTCCTGCACATATGAATAGGTCATAAATTGGAGAGTTTCCGCTTCACCTTTTGTAGTATGAAGGAGGGAGACATGTCCTTACCTTGCATTTCTTACTTTCTTGGTCATTTCAAGTTGAATCTTCCAGCTCACCAAAAGCAAATAGTAGTTTACCCACATAACTGGGCCAGTACTAATTTTCAAAAATTAGGGTAATAAAACATTGATTTTATTCTTCTTATTCCTTGTGCTTCCAATAAAAATGGCAAATGGGTTGTTTTTGTTCACCCTTCATTCTCGACAATGACATCAGGAGGGTAATGACTTGACTTGCGAATGAATTGGATGTGAGTTGGGCAGAGCTATGCAAATAGGTAACATTTTTTATACTTACCTTATTTGCAAGTCTGAATTAAAAAATGTCTTTCTGTAGCATCGGCTAGACTGTTTTGACAATGATCAGCATTTTTCTTTTTAAAACCATAGGGGTTCTTTGAATGCAATCCACATCCAGTGCAAAAGCATCTGGGTTTGATAGATTTCTCTAGCACAATAGGAGTACTTTCTCTTCTTTTTCTTTCTCTTCCTATTTTTTTCACCTCTATGACACATTCCCAATGGAATGTCAGGGTTTTGCTTAAAGGACAGATTGCAAAAAAAGGAACCACTTTTAATATCCACAGCCAATCATAAGCTCCTGTCTTGACTATCCCCAGTATGGTCTGAGCATGAACAGAGGCTGACCTATCCCTATCCATGTGCCTGTATTTTGCACAAATGTCTCCCAACACTAAGAGATAAGACAAACTACTTTGAACATATGCTGTCATTTTTCTCTCCAAGAAGCTCAAAGTGCTACTGAAGACAGCTTTTGATGCCTGCAACATATTAAGGCATAAGAAAGGGTGACAGTGAAATATTGGGAAAGAGTGAAATGTTGATTTAAAAAAATCAGATTTAGTTTCAGTTCTCTCCACCCCCAGTGGCATACTCTTATTTTCTTGTAGCTCTGAGTTCAACAATCATGATTTGTGGATAATGCTTTGATTTATATCAAATAATTAAGAAAATATTCACAAAACAGAAATTTGGCAAAAATATTTTAATATAACAAAGTTCCATTGTTAAAGGATACACATTTACTACTTAGAATTAATAATACATACAAATAAAAATATTAAATTTTTTTCTTGTTTTCTTTACCTCAAATTTTACTTTGGTGAAAAAAAGTACCAAAATAAGAAACATCTTAGTGTTGAATTTAATTCAACATGGAAACTCAAAGAACAGCACTTTTTCAACCTAAAACATAATTCATCTTAATTTTTCACTTATATAAACATCTTATTTAAACAAAATTCCACTCCCCACAGCAAACAGAAACCTTTCCCCCCAAGTATTCATAAAGCTATGGAATCAGAAAGGACCTATAGATCATCTAGTCCAACCACCTAATTTGCTGATAGAGAAACTGAGGCAAAAGGAGATGTGGTAAGTCATACAGCCAGTGAATGATAGAGTAGGACTATGATCTACATCTTTGGGTTCCTAATCCAGTACTCTTTCCATTATGCTATACAAATTCCTATTGTTTTTTTTTCTGTTTCTTGTTAATGTAATAAAACACATTCTTACTACATAAGAAGTCTGATATTCTAGGATTAGGAAGGAGGTAAAACTACCCCAAAGGTGCATAGATAGACGCTTTGGCCACTGACGAAAAATGGTGCACTTTTATATACATAATGTCAAAGCTGTGTGTTCCCTAGGCCCAGTTTCTTTTTGACAGTCTTCCCAATGGCAGTGCTATGTCAGCTTTCTCTTTACTACTGCTGTTATATCCGTAGTGGCCCTCTTCTGCTTCAAGGTAAACCACTTCTACCTCTTTGATGAAAGAGTAGGGCAGATATGATGCTGGAGAAGACATTCAGTAAATACTTATCGAGTTGCACTGAATGTCTTTCACTTATTCAACATTCAAACATTTATTAAGGGCCACAGGAGAGAGAACTGCAAGGTGTCCATTCACCTGTGTTAATTGTAGAGTTGGTGCTCTCCTACAGAGAACAATTCTGTAATTCCATAATAAGCAGTTCTCAATTTCTGTTACTTTCCATTGAATCTGAAGGAAGTAACAAAATATCTGCTGGACTATGTCTAGAAACTGAGGAGTAAAGCAAATATACATTTTATGAAAAACGAGAAGTTATGGAGCTTTTAGGGTCTCAAATAAGGTAAGAATATGCATAAAAAGGGTGGGCTATGCCAGTCTCTATAATCTAAAGGTTGAATTTCTTGAATGAGTGGGAAGGCTTGAAAAACTAAGAGAACAATATTCAACTTCATGGCAATATGCTCTAACCTTTCAAAGCTCAACTCACCCACCTCTGGCAGGGCACACAATTGCTGCATTTATCATAGCTGTAGAGCTAGTGCTACTAGCATTTAAAAAGTGATCCTTGTTGATGCCTTGCCACATCCATGTGATTTATCAGAAAGTGATCTGGTGATAAGTTTTCCTGAAAGGCTGTTTAGGATGCCAATGAATATGTCTATCATAATCAGGGGCCACCTACTATGAGAATACTCATGTCATCCCCATTATGTGCCAACCACCTAAACAGATGACATCTTTCCACTAACACTTTTTAAAAAATGGAGCCCTTTTCCAAAGACTTATTACCATACTTACCTCTCACTATGAGAAGTACTTGAAGCCATAAATGTCAAATATAGAATGGAACCTTTGGGTTCTTTCAAGGTGATAGAATATATTAGCTATTGCTCACAAATCAACAACAGTTTGCTTACACACTTCTAATATTTCTTAAATATTTCAGCATGTCCTTAGTATACAATTTGCTTATTTTCTGATAAGTATGGGAGATCTAACAAAAGCTCAATGCTTAACAACGGTGGTTTCATATATCTATTTTGCACAAATGTCTCCCAACACCAGAGATGAGACAGACTACATTGAACATATACTATTATTTTTCTCTTCTAGCAGCTCAAAGTGCTTCTGAAGACAGCTTTTGATGCCTACAATATAGTAAGGCATAAAAAAGGGTGACAGTCAAGAAGAAATCCCATTTTTCCTGTCTTGAAAGTTGGGGCTGAACTCTCTTCCAAAAAAACATTGCTTTGGAAATATGAATCTACTAATTTTGTCTTCATCATTTTTTTTTTGTTAGGACCTCTAATTTTGTTAGGTTAAGGAAAGCCTGGTCTAGAAACTCCCTCCACCAACACATATGAGCAACTTGTTTGTAACTTAATGTCTTAGAGAGTAGTACGGGTGACTATGAACTAAACGGACTTATCCATGATCATAGAGCCAGTACATGTCAGAGACAGAACTGGAACCCAGGTATTCCTGACTCTGTGATTGTTCCTCTATGTACTATGCTATGTTGTCCTTATTGGCATTACAAAAAGAGAATGATTCAAAACTTCTTCACACAGTTTTGCTTGGTGAAAATGTTACTAGGTTTCTTTTTGATGTCAGAATCCGCATAATTCGAGTATTGTTTTTATATCAACCACAACAACATATTATTGTCTGAGTTTAAGAATTTGGGTCATAATCCTAGTCATTGGATAAAAACAGCCAATAATGTCTTTGGGCTATGTAATAGGACAAAATGGCCAAGTTTTGTCATTATTCCGTTCCAATTAATTTTGGTTATATCAGGCGAGAACATGGATCCTCTGTGCAGGTCACATTACATGACCCTGCCAACTGAGTAGAACCATGTAAGGTGCCTTGAATGCCAGAAACACTTGAAATGGGGCAAATCACTCTCTCTGTCACTGTCACATTTTCTGTGAGCCGAGGATCAAAGACTACACTGGAAGGCTGAAGGAATGAACTAGAAGCAGTATAAGACTCAGTCACCAAGAAATTGCCCTGGAGCAAAGGATCAGGTATTGGAATTGCAGGCTGCAAGATAGACCCAGAAGCAGAGAGAGTCGAAGTTTCATTGCTATAGAAAGTTGATCCTGTAGCAAGTTGACAGGTAACATTGGTGGTAGGCTGACAGGTAACATTGGTCGTAGGCTGACAGGTAACATTGGTAGTAGACTGACAGCTAACATTGGTGATAGGCTGATAGGTAGCATTGGTCGTAGACTGACAGGTAGCATTGGTGGACATAGCAGATGCTGACAGTGATCCAGGTATTTCAGCTATACTAATGTTTGTTTTCCCAGGTACCTGAGAGAGTTTGGTTTCATCGTCGATACCCATGCTTATATCTGCCAGCTTCTTAAATTTTGGCCCTAAGGAATCCAAGAAGCTGTCATCAAAATCATCTGCAATAAAACTACAACAGCCTACGGGAGAACTAGGAGGTTCTACTCCTTCATCATCATAGATTAAGAGGCAGTCACTTATTCCTTGACTATCATCTTCCTCTGAGCAGGCAAATGCTTTCTAAAAACAGAGAAAAGTAGAGAAAAATGAAGCATTTAAAAAAAATTAATTTGATCACATGATGGTCCTTGTTATGTTCTCCAGGGTCAAGCAAAACAACTATAATCCATCTTATATAAGACAACCCTTCAACCTTTGGAGGACTGGAATGATATTCTTGGTATGCAAATTATATTTCAGACTTCTTTGCACCAACTCTGGTGCTGTGAAACAGATGTGGTTAGTATTTACCTCAGATATGCTACTTGTCTGGTTACCAAGAAAGGTTACCAGGGCATAGATAATTGTCAGTTTGTTGGGGATGGGAAACAGCATGGGAGAAGAGATGGTTTTAGTTTTTAAGCTATTAGAAATACCATTGTCTTCCCAATCTGAAAGATACAAACACTGGATGGGGTGATGTCTAAGATCCCTTCTAGCTCTCTTGATCCCCGTGAACTATATTTTTATGCAGGTACAGAACTAGCCTTCTTATATTTTAGAGCCCAACTTTTTCAGAGACCTTTATATCTTAACAAAAATGTAATGACTAGCCTCTGAGTGCTCACCTATGTCAAGGTAAATTTTCTTTAGTAGAAGGGTCTTAGTAAAAAACAAACAACCCCTCCAAACAATAACAAAAACCCTCTTCCAGATAGTTTTCCATAGAGTACACTTTATGTGAAGCTCTGTGTTCCAACAACCCAATTGTCTGAAAGGAATAGTCCATTTCTTAAGAAATGACTGTGGACTTCTTGCACTTTTAAAAGAGGATTTCCAAGGGGAGCCATAAATTGCTGGACCTTCAAGAAGTACAGAAACCAAAGGCATTATTCTAGTGATCAAAAGGTGTGCTACCTTTCTCTTCTTTCCAGAAGCACTCACGAATGATGTGTTGATGAAATGCAAGCTGTACTTCCAGTTTGAGTGCAAGATGAGTAGCCTAAGAAACATCTCTTTTTGTTCTAATGTATTAGAGAAGATACAATTTTCACGTATAGGAGAGACAATGGCTCTATTAAGGAAGCCAATGAGAGAAATTGATGAGATGGATGCTATTGATACTAATGTCAAGAATCTTGTAATTTGAAGAAAACAGTATAGCAGAGAAAGGAAAAGAGAAGAAAATCTGAATTGCTGAAGTTATATAACAATTATGAAACCCTCCCAGTGAAATGCAAATGTAGACCATCTCTAGTAAAAGCATGTACTAATGAAGATTCACAGATAACAGGTGCTGGGAAATGTGTTACAGAAACCAAGAGGAAGAAAAACATTGTGGTAGTTGGTGACTCCCTATTGAGGGATTAAAAACCAGCCATATGTAGATCTGGCATGGATAATTAACCAATGTATTGTCTTCATGGATTATGTAGTTGACATGTGACTGAGAGGTTTCTAGGACTTATTAAGCCTAATACCAGCTACCCACTGCTGTTATGTGGGAACACTGAAGTCACTAGATTTCACATAGCTTGTGTTTTTTTTTAAAATCTCTTTTTTTACTGTTGGAAGTCAGGTTTTGAAAGAGACAGTATATTAGAAGTAAGTAGGTTTTGTTTTTGTTTTTGTTTTTCTTGTCCATCTGAATTAACAGTGTGACAGGGCAGCCCGAAGATCTAATGCCATCTTAGCTGCCTCAACAGAAACCCCGAGTCCAGCCCTAGGGAGGCTAGGGTTGTTTTGCACTCTGGGATAGTTGGCCCACCTTTGGAGTACTGTGTTCAGTCCTGGCTGCCATATTTTAGAAAAGGCACTCACAAACTAGCAGACATCTTGAGAATGATGACTAGAATAGTGAGAAGCCTCAAGACTATATCATTATGAGGTATGATTCAGTCTACTGAGAATATTCCGTTTGGAAAAGAAAACACTTAGAAAGGATAAGCCAGCTGTATTCAAGTATTTGTAAAGTCACCTTATGAAAGAGAGGATAGACATCTTGTGTAATACTAGAAGGTAGAAGAAGAACCAATGGGTAGAAGTTATAGGATAAAAGAATAAACTTTCTAACAATTATGTTTATTCCTAAATGCAGCATTCTGCTTTGTTAGTGAGCTCTTTTCTTATCACTAGAAGTATTCAAGGAGAAGTTATTGCAGGACTAAGTACCAGAATCACACTTGTACAGTTTTAGACCATTTAGAGATATTAGGACAAGAAATTCGACCAAAAGAGGCTAAATGAGTTTTCAGAGTCACACAGTAAGTTAATGGTAACATCAGGACTAGAACCTAGGTCTCTTGGCTTTCAATCCAGTCCTTTTTCATTGTCAAGGATAGTAGAGAGCATTCTTTCTTGACCTAGCTGATCTCTAAGACTCCTTCTAACTGTATATTTCTATGGCTCTAATTATGAGACTGGGGGTTGATATTGATACAGAGCAAAATTTCCTACCTCATGAAGGCACTGTTTATATTCAGTAGGTGGTTCAGAGCAAGATCATAGGATCACGAATCTAGAGCTAGAAGGGACCTTAGAGATGACTACTATTCCAACCCTCTCATAGTACAGATAAGGAAACTGAGGCTGGTGGATGTGAGATGACTTGCCCAAAGTGACACACGTAGTGTCAGAGATAAGATTTGAACCTAGGTCATCTGACTCCAAAACCAACAAGAAGATTTGAGTTTATTTATAGTCTATACAATCATATATACCTGAACTGACACACCTCTCCAAATATAAGGAAATCAGGCTCTTTAGTTATAGGAATCTATTTAGGGCAGTAATCCTTAGTAAGAGGGCACTGAATTTCATTTATCTCTCTGGTATATTAATGAAAACATTAACAGAGTACAATGATTTTTCTAATGATAGAGCACTAATTAAGCATTTACTATGTGGCAGGTACTTTTTAAGTGCCGGGGATACAAATACAAGCTGGCGAAATAGTATCTGTTCTCAAGGACCTTACTTTTTAAGGGGGGAAGAAAACACATAAAGGAACATGAGAAAGGGTGGGGAGTAGGTTCCTGTGTTTCAGCACACTGTGGCAATGGCAGGAAAGTGGCACGGAGGTCTGGTTTTGGGCAGGATTAGGTGAAAGCTCACCAATCAGAGCTGGGTTTTTCCATGAAACTCTCTTGGTCCACATGGGACTGAACCTGAAACACTGACCTCATTAGGAACCATGCCCCAGCATTATTAACACTTTAGTATCTTAGTTAATTTAGATACAAACACATTTTAAAAACATGTTTTGAGATTTGAGCTTTTGGTAAAGCTCATTACAAAAGCAGATTAGGACCCAAAGAAAAGACTTTCAATGTGATCTCTTATCCCATAGCTACAAAAATTTTGACCCAATTACCTGAGAGAAATAGGTGTCCAGGAAAGTCATATTGATGGCTCCTTCAGGATATTCCTTAATGGTGCCTCCAGTGGAATGTCTTGTCCTCATTGTTCCTGAGTACCCAGCCCCTCCCAGGCCTGTGGTTCCTCCTGACCCTGAAGCTGCTCTAAGTCTGGTCGTTAATTCTATGCCGGAAGTTCCTTCTACGACCGTCTCTGCTGCATAGGCATTTGTGCAAACTTCTAAAAATGAAGGAAAAATTATGTTCAGTGATGTTGATGGATTATCACCCTTTGCTGTTTGACTTTGGTTGCTGGGGTTATTATTCAGGAAGTAAATCCACAGTGGGAGAGAAAATGCAATTCTGTATTAAAAGAGGATAAGCATATTCTATTGCTATTTGTCAGAAGCTGAAGTGGGGCACTAGGAAAAAAACTCTAGAAGAAATTAAAATTAATTGGAAACTATAGCTGAATATTAAAAATTGTTTTAAAAGATAATTTTGGTCTGGACCTGTGAATTTGTTAATCTGGAGAACTCCTGGTATGGTCATTTCTTCCACTGATTCAGATCAATTCCTCATTTCAGGATATTCAAAGACCTTACATTTTAATAGGGGGAAGAAAACACATAAAGAAACATTAGAAAGGTAGGCAGGGAGGAAGGGTAGTAGATACTTGAGTTCCAGCATGGCATGGAAATGGTGGGAATGTGGCATTGATTAACTGCCTACTTGATTAACTCCTTGATTAACTTCAGATCATAGATCTGGTGGTAGAAAGGACATTAGTAGCCATCTGGTTCAACCCCTTCATTTTACAGATGAGGAAGCTGAGATTTAGGATCACAGAGAAATTTGCCTAGGGTCATACAGGCAGGATTTGAACCCCAATCCTCTCATTCCAGAACCAGTGTTCTTTCCACTGTACCATGCTGCCTCATCTATGTACGTAGGACAGTGCTAAGAGCTGGGGATACAAAGACAAAAAATGATACAGTCCTTATTCTCAACAAGCTTATATTTTACCTGAAGTAGGGTGGGGTAACCATATACATAGGATAAGCAAATGCAAAATAACTACAAAATAAATATACTTTTTTTTGGGAGGGGCTCCTAGTTGTATTAATAACTAGGAAATTCAGGAGAGGCCTCATGTAGCGCTTCAGTTGACACTTGAAGTGGGGTAGGAATTCCAAAGCATAAAGATAATGATAGAAAACATTCCAGGCATAGGGGGCACAGCCTGTGCAAATACATGGAGGTGGGAAAAGGAATGCTGTGTCTGGGAAATAGCAAGTAGGTCAATTGGTTGGAATGTGGACTGCATGAAAAGCAGTGATGTGGGACATGTCTTGAAAGGTTGGCTGGAGTCAATCTGAAAGGACTTTAAGTTTCAAATAGAGAATTTATAGTTTATCAAAGAAGCAATAGGGAACGACTGAAGTATCAGGGTTTCTGAGTAGAACAGTCAGACATGTACTGTAGGAATAGTCATTTGGCAACTTTTTGGAGGATGGATTGGTGAAAGGAAAGAGGGGAGATAGGTAGAGGCCATTGCAATAGTCCATGGAAGTCTATAGAAGAGTTAATGACAATCTGAAGTAGAGTGATAGTCCTATAAGTAGGGGAGAGAGGGAAGGGAGAGAAAGAGAGAGAGAGAGAGAGACAGAGAGAGAGAGAGAGAGAGAGAGAGAGAGAGAGAGAGAGAGAGAGAGAGAGAGAGAGAGAGAGAGAGAGAGAGAGAGAGATGAAATAGAGGTAACAGCAGTGGTGTGATAGAGTAAGCTTGATCCAGCTCATGGGAGCTGATTGTTAAATTTTCAATATGAGCATTTACAAGTCAGAAATCAGCAAACGCATCAATATCAGGGCTTGCTTTATTTTTTGTTGGTTATCTAGACTTAAGAAAGTGAAGGGGGAAATGTTAGTAATGCAGTTTAAACTTAAAGTATGCATTAAAAATTTACCAGCACACTGCCGGGTAGAGACAATATTTGGCAACTCATTTAGATATGGGGACAGAAGGAGAGCAAAGAGTCAGGATTTACTCCAAATTTGCAAACTGGGTGACTTGATGGATAGTGGTATCTTTGACAGAAATAGGAAAGTTAAGAAGAGAGGCAGGTTTTACTTGGGGAGTTGGTGAAGATGATGAGTTATATTTTAGACATGTTGAGTTTGAGATACTAATGGAATCCAGGAGGACTTATTTGGTAGTTTGTGGTCTTAGGGAATGGCCTAGTAGGGTGCTGAGAAGTTTGAGTGCCTTGATCATAGTTACACAGCTAGTATGTGTCACAACTGGGTAGATCCAGTCTCCCAGACTGGCTTTCTATCCACTACAACATGCTGCCTCTCATTTTTAGATAACAGTGAGAAATATAATGGGAAAGGGCAATAGAGCACATAGTTGTGTAAACCAACTCACATAATGCAAATTTACTGTCTAGGAAAAAAAATGTGTAAATATTCACTTACCAGAATTTTCCATGAATTCAGTTCCATTGGCTGTTATTGGAGGCACACAAATATTTGTGATTTCCTACAAATCACCATCAGAAAAATGATTATTTTAAAATGAATTGCTATGATTCTATAATTATATATATATACATATATAAATAACATTCTACAAATGATGGAAATACATGGAATATGTTTTTATGGGAGTAATAATTTCTCTTATTTTTTCACTCAAGAACAGAAAACCCTATGAGACCTAGTGACAGCTTCAGGTCTAATGGTGAGAGCCCCAAACCATTTACATTTTGCTCCCCATACTTCCTTCTTCTCTTGCCCTCCTCAAACCAAATCTGGTTTTCTCTTTGACATCTAAGTGAATATTTTACAAAGTAAATACATACCTTATCTTGTGGCTGGGCACCTTCTATTCCCCATTGGTGAATTGTTCCTTCTGACCCATCTGGCACAGGAACAAATCCAGATCCAACCCCACCCAGACCTCCTGCTCCACAGTCACAAAATAGTAGCAGAAGGGGGGCCACTACAAGAAAGGGAAAAAAAATTGGTCATTTGAGTTAATTGAAAATTATAGCTGAACATCCAAAAGAAGCCAGTGAGAGCTATAATAGCGACATTGTGTAGCACTTTGTATGCGTAATCTCATTTGTTCCTAGCTAATAATAACTAATTCACTAAACAAGTAGTTAGCTCATAATAATATATAGTACCTTACATTTTGCTAAACACTTTACAAATATTTTGTTTGATCTTCGTAAGAACCCTACGAGGCAGATACTGTTATTATCCTCATTTTACTGGTGAGAAACTAAGGCAAATTGAGGTTAAATGCCTTACCCAGCTTCAAATGTCTGAGGTATAATTTGAACTCAAGTCTTCCTGACTCCAGGCCCAGCTGTCTGTGTATCACATGACTTAGCTGCCTAGCATTGTCATAGTAAGTATTATGAATCTCATTTTACAGAAAAGGAAACTGAGGCTGAGTGCTTATGTGATTTTTTTCTCCCCAGTGTGTCACAACTAGTGAGTATCTAAAGCAGGATTTGAATCCAGGTTTTCTGGACTCCAAATCCACTGTTCTGTTTGCTATACCATGAGCTAAATAATTTGTGTTGTTGCCTACATGGGTAAACTACATCATTTGCTTTGAGGTGAAAAGATAAAACATTATTGTCAAATGACAAGCCACACCTTCAAATTCTCCTGAGACCATTTCCCCCAGTGAGTACTTATGTTGGAAAATGGTCATGGTTCTTCCTACTGAAATAAGCATTTGATTTTTTCTTTATTGATAGATATGTTTTATGTGCAAGCTAGTTACAACAGTCAGCTCCTGCATGTAGGTAACACTATGGGGAAAAGCATTCTATACAAAAATGTTGCGTTCAGAAGTTTTCAAAATGAGCTCCTCCATTTTGCAAGCTTGGAGATACTCAATTAAATTTCCATGTTAGAACTAGAGTAGAATAATGGAATGTAATACTTACACAGCAACATCAACAGGCCAAGAAGGAGCAGACCAATGCCAGCAGGACCAAGGCGTACTGATGGTGTCCCTGTCTGCCTGTTAGTGTCATCAGGTTTGACACTCGGGGAGGGAACCCTATTAAAACACGCTTGGTTCTCATCACAGTCACAGGCTCGTAATTCCAGAGTCTCTGGTATTTCACAACTTATACCTTCCCTGTCTGTAACTATGAGAGAAAGTGGATGTGTTCCAGAAGATAGTGCTTTCTGGGCTCTCAGATTTGCAGAGGTATCTACAGAGGAAAAAAAAGCAATAAGAGATAATGATTGTTGTTACACATTTAAAATTGTCTTCTTATGATAATATTCAAGGAAGCCAAAGTAGCTGTTCCACTAGTAAAGTCCTCCTCTCCTACCTCATTGGGGTATAGAGCTAACCCTTGATGTACAAGGCTGTACCAGTGACATGCCAAGTATTGTGGGTCCTACAGAGTTAGAAAGGCTTAGCATTCTTGCCCTGTGACAGGCTAGACTAAAAACTGTCTAAACTTAATTCAGAAGGCTCATCCTTCTTGGTTTTGCTCACTTCACTCAGTATCAGTTCATGCAAATGTTTCCAGGTTTTTCTGAAATCTGCCTGCTAGTCATTTCTTCTTTTTCTTCATCTTCTTTTTTTTTTTTGCTCATCATTTCTTATGGAACAATAGTGACCCATTATGTTCGTATACCACAGCTTGTTCAGCCATTCCCCAATGGATGGGCATCTCCTCAATTTCCAATTCTTTGCCACCACAAAAAGAGCTACTGTAAATATTTTTGTATGTGTGGGTGTAAGGCAGGAATATTACTTGACCAGTAGTATGGAAAAAGGGATTGGAAGGAGGAGAGACTAGAGCTGGGAAAAGCAGTTAGGAGGATTATGTAGTAATCCAGGTGAAAAAAAGATAAGGTACGTAGTAAGGCATTCCTGTTAGGAGCCAAAAGCAGGGAATGGGTGAGAGGGATATTGTGAAGGGAGGACTAATTGATAAGACTTGGCAATTGATTAGATATAAGGGGTGGTAGAAGGGATAGAGTAGAAGATGGCTTCATGGTTATGAGCCTAGGTAACCGGGAGGGGGGTGGCATGATCAAGAGAAACAGAAAAGTTAGGGGGAAGGTTCAATTTAGGGAAGAAGTTTTGGACCTATTGGATTTGATATGCCAACATTACAGGTAGGTAGATATATCCAGCACATATCTTGAGATGTAAGGAGAGGTTGGGGTGTGTAGATGGCGCAAGAGGAGCCACATGAGTGGATGACATCACCAGGGAAAGCATAGAGAGAGGCAGTCATAGAGCAGGACATCAACATCAACAAAGAATGAAAGAGATTAGTACGTGTAAGAAATGGTATTACATTCTGGTTGCTTCTGTTATACAGTCTGGAAAAGACACATGGCTAGGTTCGCATAAATCAAATCACCAGATTTTATTTGGCTGGCAATGGGGAGCCAGTGAAGGTTTTTGTCTTTAATTTTTCTTTTTTTAAACTACAGAAGTGATATGATGAGAACATTGCATTAACAAGATAAGCTATCTCCCATTCAGGCAGTGGAATGGTCATATTTGATCTTTAAGGGGTTTCCTGGAAATGGTCTACTAAATGAGCTCTTGCCAATGATCTGGAAATGAGCAAGAAACATGTTTATATTTGTGAATGGACAATTCATTTTCTGTTTATAGTAATTCTTTTTGGGGCAGTAAAGATCTGGAAACCAGATGGTGAGGGAACACTCACCAATTGGCTGAACAAATTACGGTATATGAATTTAATCGAATATTATTTTGCCATAAGAAATAACAAAGGAGACAATTTCAGGGAAACCTGGGAAGACACATGAATTGATAGAGTGAACAGAAGCAGGAGAATAATTGATATGATAATGATAACATTGTAAAGGCAACCTTGAAAAATTTAAGAACTCTCATCAGTGCGATGACCAACCACCATTTGATAACACCACTAATGATCCACACTAACTTCCTCTTGACAGAGTGGTGATGGATTCAAGATTCAGAATGAGATGCACATTTTCAGACAGCCCAACACGGTCATTTGTTTTGTTTGACTATGACTAATTGTTATAAGGGTTGGATTTTTCTTTTCATTTCATTTGGGGTGGAGAGGTGGGAAGGAGAGAAATGAAATGCTTGTTAATGAAAAAAATTAAAAGAAGAAAATTCATCTTACCATTTATTGTTGTAATGCTCCACGTGGCTGGGGTTTCCTGAGGCTGTTCGACTAGGGAAAATGTGAAGGGTCTAGTGTCTGGCTGGTTTGGCAGAGGCCTAGCTGTGACAATAACTGATGCAGATGTACGACAAACTGTTTGCTTGTCAGTGAAAACTGTAGGACAATTTTCATTGAAATCAGGCACTCTAACAGTTATGGTGCCTGTTGATGTCTTCCCTGTGTTATCTGTAACAATAATATTGTGGAGTTAAAGAAAAGTAAAAGGCAGAAAATGCAAAGGCATGTCTACTGACCATGAGAAGTTTTACTAGCAAATACTAAAATTGTAAAATACTTCAACCTTCTAAATCAGACTGATTTTTTATATTCTCCCAGCTGGGCAGCTCATATGACTAAACCATGTTGTATATTATTTTATCATTTTTTTGAAGCAAGGATCATAGGATTATTGATTTAGAGCTGGAAGAGACCTTCATTTTACAGATGAGAAAACTGAGCCCCAGAGAGGTTAAGCCACTTGTTCAAATTCACATAGGTGGTATATATCTTCCTACGCTTGCTTTTAAACCAGGTTCTCTGATTCTAAAGCCACTACTCTTTTCACAGTATCATGCTGCTTTCATGAAGGATGTCTCTGATACGCTTACTGCAAATAGAATACTCTTAAAAAACAGTCACATGTTCACAATAGTGTAGCCTAGGAAAATGGACTCCACCTTTTATTTTTATGACAGTTTTTTTTTCCTCCAAAACCTTGTATCATAGTATTTGAAACAAATGTGAAAAGGAAACATCATTTGTTTATTTAACACACTTTGGGAACCAAAGCCTTTGCTGGTCTGGTTTTCTGAATCTTTCATTTTAAGTAAAGTATATTGCTATTTTGAAAAATAATTAAATTTTTTTTTGCTTACCATCTATTGCCAGAATCTCAGCTGTTAATGTTTTATTGACTATGAACGTTGAATCTCGATCAAGGTTTTTAACAAATTTAATCTGAGCAGTTTTTGAATCAATGACTAAATAACTGCCATCGTTACGTCCCATTGCATATCTGTTTTTGACAGAAAAAAAAAACAACCCTTGAGGATTCTCGCAATTATAAAATGCTACATATTCTCAGTTGAAAACTGTAGTTTCACATTGACTATGTAACATTAACATTTGAGAAAAGTAACAGAAATATGAAGATTCCAGAGAAGCATGGAAAGATTTGAATGGAAACAGAGTAAAGTTAGCAAAGCCAGGAAAATAATAATGTGTAATGACTACAGTGATATAAATGGAAAGAACAAAAAAAAAGAGACCTTATTTGTTATAATAATGATAAACAACAATCTGAACCCTAGAGAAAAGAAAATTGAACTCAAACAAAATAATATTATCAATTATTTGAGAAATATAGTTTCATAATCCTTAAATGTCTACCATGGCCTGACTTCCTGGTTTTCTTCTTTATGTCAATGAATTATAATTGGAATAGTAATCAGCCACATAACTTAAAGGTGGGTTTGTTGAGGGATGTGATGACCTTGCCCACATCCACATTGGAAAAAGTAAAATGATTTTAGAAAGCAATCATTTTGTTTCATGGTGTAATTATAGATATAACATTGGCTTCTAAAAAGAAAAGTTGGTTTTGATGAAACATTTCCAAAATGAAACAATTTAAGTCATTAATTAGTTCTATGCAAGATCTTTTATCAAAGGTTACTGTAATTTTTATGAAGATTGATTACTGCCTCAGTCACCCCTCTTTTCTCTCATTTTGAACCTTTCATAATCTATAGGTTCCCTCTTTACTGCCTTCAATCCCTCATCCTGGGGGGAAAAAATCTTCACTAGATCCTTTCATCTCTTCAAGTTATTTTACTATATTTCCCTTCCCTTTTTAGACAAACAGCTAAAAATAATATTCCTCCACTTGTCTCTACTTCCTCTCCTTTTACTCACTCCTCACCTCTTTACAATCTGGCTTCTGACCTCATCACTCAATTGAAACTGCCCTCTCCAAAGTTGCCCATGATCTCTTAACTGTCAAATCTGAGGGCCTTCTTTCAATCCTACTCCTTCTCCACCTATCTGCTACATTTGATAACCTTGACAATCCTTTTCCTTCTCAGTATACTCTTTTAAGTTCTTTTGACGCTAATCTCTCCTGCTAACATCCTCCTACTTATTTGACCCCTCCTTTGTTGGGTACTCATCTGTATCACCCCAAGACTCTGTCTAGGGCCCTCTTCTCTTCTCTCTATACTCTGCTCTTCTGCCTTTCTCCCTTCTTCCCACCTCTCCATCTCTCTCTCTCTCTCTCTCTCTCTCTCTCTCTCTCTCTCTCTCTCTCTCTCTCTCTCTCTCTCTCCCTCTGTCTCTTTTTCTCTCTTCTCTTCTTTCTCTTGACTCTCATAGTCTCTTGGTTTCTCTGTCTCTCTCTGTTTCTCTTCCCTCCTCCTTTTCTCTCTCTTTCTCCCTCTCCCTCTCCTTCTTTATCTCTGTCTCTCTCTTTGTCTTTACTCTCTGTTTTCTTTCTCTTTCTCTCTGTCTCTGTCTACTCTTTATCTGTTTCTCTTCTCTGTCTATTCTCTCCATCTTTCCTCTCTCTGTCTCCTCTCTGTGTTTCTTTCTCTCTCTACCCTTCTTTTCTCTGTCTCTCTACTCCTTCCTCTGCCTGTCTCTCTTACATCATCAGTTCCCATGGGTTTAGTTATCATCTCTATGAAGATGATTCATACATCTGTCTAGCTCCAGTTTTTTTTCCTGATCTTCAGTCCTGAATCACAAATTGCCTGTCGATCATTTCAAACTGGATGACCAGCAGAAATTTCACCCTTAACACTCCAAAACAGAATTTGCCATCTTTTCTTCCAAACCCACTCTTTCCAGACTTCTCTGTTTTTGTTAAGGGCATCTCCTTTTTCCAGTGTCCTATATTCATAACCTCAGTGTGAGCCTTGACTTCTTACTCTCCTTCATCTCACATATCTGATCAGTTGCCAAATATTGCTGTCTCTACCTCCACAATATCTTTAACACCAGACTTCTCTCTTCTCATACCCAACACATTCAGACCCTCATCATCTTTTGTCTAGACTATTATAAGGTTCTCCTAATTGGTCTTCCTGATGTGAGTCTCTGCTTATTCTAACCCACTATCTACAAAGCTATCAAAGTGATTTTTCTAACCATGTCATTTCCCTCCTCAATTAGCTCAAGGAGTTAACTGTTGACACTAGGAGAAAACCTAAACTCCTCTGTTTAGCTTTTAAAACCTTTCACATCCAGGCCCAACTGATTTCATTAGACATTATTCCACTTCCTGCACTTTGTAATCCAGCCAAAATAGCTCTGTTCTTTACATATGGCACCCCATCTGCTATTTCTTTACCTTTGTTGTTGTTCAGTTATTCAGTTGTGACCCCTTGGACTTGCCCATGGGGTTTCTTAGCAGAGATAGGCTATTTCCTTCTCCAGTGTGTCCCCCATTTTACAGATGAGGAAGTGAGGCAAATAGACATTAAGTGACTTGTCCAGGGTCATGCAGATAGTAAGTGTCTGAGACTGGATTTGAGCTTAGATCTTCATGACTCCAGGTCCAGTACTCTATCCACTGTACTACCTAGCTGTCCTTTTTATGCCTTAGCAGTGACTAAAAGTGACAACTTTTACACTTGTTGAAAGAAAATAATATAATTTCCTACTTATTATTAAGATGTAAGATATGATAGCATATTAGGTTTTATATATACATATTTCCATGCGCTACATTTGTGAAAGATCCTAAAACATACGCCCTTCCAACTTTGCCTCAGAATCTTTCCAGCTCAAACATCACCTTCTAAATGAAACCTGTTCCAATTCCCAACTATTAGTGCCCTGTCCTACTGAATTATGATATTTAACTACCTTGTATTAATTTTGCATATATTATGTATATGTATGTATCTGCATATTTATATGTATGCATATACATAAACTACTTTATATTGATTTTGTATTTATTCTGTATGTGTGTGGGTATATATCTACATATCTTTCTATATATGTACTAACACACGTCTGTCTCAGTGGAAAATAATCTCTTTGAGAATAAGAATTATTTCCTTTTTTGTATTAGCATACTGCCTAGCACATAGTAGGTATAGTAATGTTAATTAAAAATTAATCAATATTGTTGATTAATTGAAAAAAATCTCCCTTTTATTGTCTGTTTTGTCATAAACAAAAGGAAAACATATGGGTCAAAGCACTAAATCCTGTACCACAAAGAAGTAAAATTGATGTTAATATCTTTAAATATCTGTATTGTAAACAATTAAAGGGCTTTTCTAGGTGGTTGAGAGGAGGACTAATATTAGATAATTGTCAGGAAGGGGCAGAGATGTGGGATGAATATTGAATGCAGAATTTATTTGATTCATAAGGAGGATCATAAGGAATACCTGTTCTATCTCTCTATCTACTCCTCTCTTTATTAATGTTACTATCAGCTTATATAGTGCTGCTTTATTTAATTATTTCGTTTCACAGAGAGTCAGAAATTTAGAGCTGGAAGGGACCTTACAGGTCATTTTAGTCCATTCCTGGGACTGGAGTTAAATGAGATTCAGAGATAAGTGGCTTGCTCAAATGTCTTGCCAAAGGTCACAGAGGTTGTAAGTGGCTGATCTGGGACTGATATGAGGGAAGGAAGCAAGTATACTATGTTCAGACTCTGTGCTAAGAGCTTTACCAATATCATCTCATTTGATCCTCACCACAACCCTGGGAGGTAGATGCTAGTATTATCCCATGTATAGTTAAGGAAACTGAGGCAGACAGAGGTTAAGTGGCTTGCTCAGGGCCACACAGCTAGTAAGTGTCTGAGAATTAATTTTAACTCTGGTTTTTCTGACTCTGGACTTCCTTGTTCTATCACCCAGATGCCTAGGCTGAAGCCAGGCTCTCTGACCCTAAATGCAGTGAGCTTTCCGTTGCATCACATTGCTTTTACTATAGCAACCTTGAGAGATAAGTCAAATAAATATCTTTTATCTGCCCTAAAGATAAAAATGCTGAGGTTCAAATAACTAGATGACTGTCCTCAGTCATACTACTAGTAAGTGTCAAAGCTAAGGGACTTGAGCTTAGGTCTTCTGATTCTAAGTTCAGAGGGCTTTAAATTTTTAATTCATGCTATACAATACCATTTCCATCATGACACAAACTCAACAAGGTAGAGTGATTCCACATAACCTTTATAGTAAAATCTAATAACTTCTCCTGACTCTCAATGTTCATTATTTACTATCCCTCTCTCCCCCTCTTTTTCTGCTTCCTGATTCCAGAGGAATATCTGTCTAGACCCTACTCCAGAAGAACTAATCTAGTCTGTTCCCTAAATGACTTGCTTTCACTTTATCACATATGCCCTTTCCTGTTCTAGGAATGTCTTCTCCACTCCTTTCACCAATCTATATCCTCTCATCAACACCTTGAGTAAAGCTCATCTCCTCCAGAAAGCTTCCCTTGATTAATCCTACCCCACTCTGGTCATTCCATGTGCCTTAAGAACTCAGTCTATGACTTTTTTTTTTTGGATTGATAAAGTTTATAGAAAACATGGTTAATTGTTAAAATGGTGCAAACATCTTAAAAGTGTTTTTATTTATTTATTTTTGCATAAAATGTAGGTCTTGTTAATGTTAACCCATTCAAAAACTTTAAAAGCTGATGTGACTTCCTTTTCTGTTGGCCCACATGACCTTCAAGGTCCCTTCAAGTTCTAGAAGATCTATGATCTTATGGTCTTATATGCCTTTTCTGAAAGTTACTTAATTACAAATATTCAATTTGGAATTTGTAGCTAATTTAAAATTTTTAAACGTGTATTTTGGATATAAATTAAATTTGTATTGAAAAAGGTTATTCATTAAGACTGAAGTATTTAAATGTGTTTTCCAAGTTGCCAATGATTATTTAAAATTTTTTTGTCGGCATTAAAAAAAATCACAGTTGAACCTCTATTAATTAGAAGTTTTATCCAGTCAGATAATTGGGTAAATGCTATGCTATGTTTTTATTTATTATATTTCTTACTTTATGAAATACTTTAAAATTATGGGGAAATAAGAACTTCAGACAACTTTTATACTTGTTGAAAGAAAATAATATCATTTCCTACTTATTATTAAGCTATAAGATGTGAGAGTATGTCAGGTTTTATGAATACAATTTCCATGCCCCACATTTGTGAAAGATCCTAAATGCAAAATAGATTATTTTGAAAATCTTGGCCTGCGTTCATCTGTGATATTGCATTAAACTGAGATAGTTTAAAGGAATAACAAACATTAACATGAAAGTTAGTCTTACCTGACAAATGATGCAGGTTTGCTAGTATCTTCATCAATGGCTGGGTATGTTCCAAGAACATAATTGATTAATTTTTTGTAACTTATGCCTTTCTGTACTGTAAAAGTCTTTGAAGTAGGATGGAATGCAATCCCTTCTTTTACATTTATAACCTGAACTGTGATGGGAATTGACTGAATTCTATATTGAGAGATAACTGAGTGGTGAAATGGAGCTTTGTTTTTAACAGTTATAGCAAGTTGCATAGTTTGAAATTGTTCATAGTCCAGAGCCTGAAATGTTTAAAAAAAGAGAAGTGTTAATGATATCTAATCCTTTAAGATAGACAACTTTAAATTTTTGTTTATTTTTATTCTTATCTTTCAGATGCAGGAACTCAGAGATATGAAAAAGAATATGCCTGTGGTCACACACTAAGTGTTAGAAGGCATGACTTGAAACCATGTCTTATGATTCAATGTCCTATGCTATTTCCTCTTGGCAATACAGGTATAGAAAGGGAATCAGACTTCTCTGTAGTCATATGCTATGGATCCATGTCCTTTGCGTATCAACCCAAATGAAGAGATTGTTTCACAGTTCAGAGAGGGGGATTTATTTGTTCCTAAATTCCTCAAACCCAAGTCTAATATATGGTATTTGGAGAATAGGTATCTTCTTAGGCTATGCAAGTATCCTTCCAGTATTCACAGATTCCTTACTGGCTATATATAAATATGGAGAAAGAGAGAGAGAGAGGAATTGCATACACACACACACACATATACATACACACACATATATGCATACACATATACATATACATTACACACACACACAGATATATATATATATATACATGCAATTCCTCTGTCTTGACTTTCAGAATTTCTTAGATGTGATAAGCATGAGATGATCCTCATGGTGGATGGAGGACAAGTGGGCATTTATTCAGCAGCCTAAGGAAAGACCATTTACCATTCCTGGAAAACACTATCAGGTACCCTAGCAATATAGGAATTTGTCTGATTGACTTCGGAGAAGCTGTCTAGCCTTATAAGCCTGAAAATTCTCATCATACCTTCTTATTTTTGCTCATGTTTATGTACAAATGCAAAAAGTAAGGATAATAATTCATATTTACATAGCACCATAAGGTTAACAAAGTGCCTTCCCCAAAGAAAACTAAACTTGAAGTGAAAAAATCTGGATTGTCGTCTAGTTTTATGACTTCCTAGCTAGGCAATCTTGGGTAAGTCAGCCCTACTCTCACCTATAAAATTAGGTGGCTAGGCCAGATTAGGTCACTTCTAGCTCTAGTATTCTATGGTTCTGAGAATACTGTGAATCTGACAATGCAAATTTTATCATCTCCATTTTACAATGAGGAAACTGAAGCTGATAGAAATGAAGTGATTTGTCCCTAGTCACAGAGCTAATAAATGGTTGGAGATAACCTATGATTATATTACCAAAATGGAAAGTGATACCATAATCAAAAGAGAAATATTGGATAAAAGTGGGACAAACTAGAAGTGATATGTCAAGAAGATCCTATGAATTAGTGGGTGGGTGAGTCAAACTGAATGTCTAGTAACCATCTTGAACCCAACATGTACAAAACTGAGTTTATTATCTTTCCTCCCAAACCTTCTCCTCTGCTGAGCTTCCTCATCTGTTGAGGGTACCACCTTTCTCTTAGTCACTGAGGTTCCCCACCTCAGTGACATTGCCAATTCTTCATACACACTTACCCCATTAATATAATCAGTTGCCAAATCTTGTCACTACCCTCTCCCCTTCCTCTTTACTCACAAAAGCACTACAGTAGTGTTCACCTGAATACCTCTTGCTTGAACTAATACAGTAGACTTTGAATTGTTCTCCTTGCTTCAGGTTTGTCCTCTCTCTAATCCATCTTCTACACAGCTGCGAGAGTAATTTTCCTAAAGTACAGGTTTAATCATGTCACCCCATGCTCTCCAAACTTCAATAGTTCCCTATTACCTCTAGAATAACTAAAAACTCCTATTTGGCTTTTAAACTTTGCACAACCTGGCTCCTGCTTATCTTTACAGTCTTCTTATACATTATTCCCCTCCACCACTCTAACATCTGGCCATACCAACCTATTTATTAATCCTTAGAGTATTTGATATTCTACCTCCTGTCTTTGTACCTTTCCACTGGTAGTCCCCTCTCTCTATCCATCCCCCCCCCCGGAGATTCAGTTAGGACATTTTCACTTTCCAAGGATAGTCTTTATTTTTGTGCTTTTAATTCTAGCTATTTCATATAGCTAGAACCCATTTAGAGGACATTTATTGCCTCATCATCCCAATCCATAATGCAAAATTTAACCCATATTTCCCTAATGTTGGACTTGAATACAATTACAGTGGGTGACATTAATATATTGATTTTATTTTAAATTCTTGTGATAATGCACATGTATGCAGATAAATATAGTATACAAATAACTGAACAAGTATATTCACTTGAATTTGTTGGGGAAATGTAGTAGTTTCAATTAAGAGTATAATTTTAATACCACTTGTGAAGGTCATAGCTCTTATGATTGCTAGGAATCTAATTTTAGTATTTTTTCCACAAAATGGAAGGTGGCTTTAAGACCCACATCTAACAAATGATGGCGGTGTGACTCTGGACAAATCATTTAACTTCTCAGTGTCCTCAAGCAACTCTCTTAAGTATAAATTGAAGTTGTTCTGTATTGGAATTTCCCTCACTAGGAACCCCTTACCCCAGCGAAATCAGAGGTCATCTTCAACTAATCCCCCAAGCAACATACCTTAACCACTTTCAGGATTCCTTCATTGGTTTTTGTATCCGTTTCTATTACAAACCAATTTCCTTCATTTCCAGAGGTAAAGGAATATTCTGCAAACCAATTATCTGTGAACTCTTCATCGAGATCTGTTACTTGAAACCGAATGACTTCGGAACTGAGAGTATTTTCTTCAATCTTTATTAAATGCTGAAAAGAGAGTTGCAGAACTTATTAAGGCTAAATTATTAGTCCTTTTCTAAAAGGAATTTATGCTATTTTCTCTTCTTTGAAGTGGAGATGCTCTACTTACAAAGGGGACTTTGGGGCTGCCCGCCATGAGAAAAATATAAGGATCAATGGGAATGCTGCCCTAGAATATATTGGCATTCCCAGACTGCTCAATGCATACCTATGATTACAATGGTGTCAGTTAATTAATTTCAATCAAAAAACATGCATTGAATATAAAATGCTATGTTATTTTTGTAGTTTATTCTTTTTGGTTATTTCAGATTCTTTGTGACCCCATTTGGGTTTTTTTGGGCAAAGATACTGGAATGGTTTGCCATTTTCTTCTTCAGTTCATTTTACAGATGAGGAAACTGAGGCAAACAGGGTAAAGTGATTTACCCAGGGTCACATAGATAGTAAGTATCTTAGACCATATTTGAACTCAGGAAAATGAATCTTCCTGACTTTAGGCATGGCAATCCATGCACAGTGCCAGTGAGCTGCAAAATGGCACTGTTGAAAACAGGACGTTCCAGGCAAGGTTAGCAATCTAAACATGCAGAGAGGAATACAAAGTTATATCTATCTATCTATCTATCTATCTAGGTTTGTCAAAAAGTAAAAAACATACCTGTGATTCTTTAAAAATTGGGAAATTATCATTGACATCTTTAATTGTAATTTGACACCCACATTCAGTTGCCTGTCCAGCTCCATCAAGATCTGCACCACTTACACGCAGGCTATACTTGCTGTATTTCTAAATTTAATAAAGGAAAAAAAAAAGAAAATAATTTATTCAGACTTTTAAAATATCTTATTTTGAACACCCAGAATAAGAATATTTTTGTATAAATCAAGAACTCTTTGAGAGGGAAGAACTATATTGTCAAACACTGAAAAATATCACTGATAATAGGCTGCACTAAGGATTTATATGAACCACATTTGGGGAAAAATGTGTGGATTGTATTCACAATAAAGTGCTTTGAAAAAGCAATGGTAGGTAGTAGACGGCAAGGTGACCTTGGAGTCTGGAAGAACTATGTTCAGGATCAGCTTCTGATACATATTGTCTGTAAAACCATGAACAAATGACTTAGCTTCTCAGGGTCCCCAACAAATCTCCGAGACTATAAATTGCAGAGAGAGCACCAACCTAGTTTCTTAGAGGGAAGCTCTCAGTGGGAGTTTTCTATATCAGTGAAATCACATGTCCAGTAACAATGTTATTGAAAATTACTTTATGTTTCTTATTGACTAAGAGGTTTTAATATTCAGCTTCACCAAGAAATTAGCATTTGGCTATATCTAGTGGTTGTACTATGGAAATTGTCAGTCAGCCATCATAAAAAATACAGCAGAAGTTGCTTTCACTACGTATCTTTGGTAAGTAACTTTCTAATTGCTGCTTCTTGTGGTCTGGGGAGTGACGGTTATGAATTTATGGGATGCTCCATTGAAAGGCTCTAGGCGCCTTTGTTGTCCTGTGGGCTTTGTAGACCACAGTGTAACAGGCAGTCCATGACAAGTTGGTGTTCTTTGAGTAGGAATGGGCAGAAGGTAATGGGCTGCACCCCTGAGGAGAAAGGGAGGAAATTGATTTTTCCACTTCACGTATAATGATTCCCTGTTTTTCTCCATTTCCAGAATCCAATGCAGAGAAAAGAACTAGGGAATTCAAGAGGGAAAAGGAGAGTGATAAAGAAGGTTCATTATTGTAGAAAAGAGGCAGGGAAGGAGTTGAAAGAAGTTAGGCAAAGAAAAAGAAAGTAGTGGTGAGCAGCTTATGGGGAAGACTAGAGGACTGCAGTTTGAAATTCCAGGGAAGGTTTGAAATGGATTCCAAGAAAATCTTTCCTTTTTGTTCAAAGATCTCTCCTCTCCTTTGGTAACCTGAGGATTTGTTCTCAGTCCAATACTTCCTCTCTTATGCTCATACTTTGCTCTGTCTCCACTCAGATATTTAAATTTACACAGCATGTAGGTGACTTGTTTCTCTTTCCTTATGAGGTTGTATTTTGCATAACAAAATCATACCCAAGCTAACTAATTCAGGCTTGTTCTAACTTCTTCCTTTCTCTTTTTTGTGTTTTGGTGAAATGTAAGCCGGGAGAATTCTCTGTTCTGGCTTTATTCAAGTGAAATCTTTTGGCAAGGAAGTCTCCAAAAATGCTTTTACTTTACCTCTCTATCAAGAGTACTGGTCATTGAACGCACTTCTCCAGTGTGTCTATTTAGGAGGAACATGGGTTGCCCCGCAGGCTCTTGAGAGACTATTTTGAAGGCAATTTTAGAATTTAGATGATTTGGTTCATCAGCATCTGTCGCATTTAACACCATCACCAGTGTATCTAGGGAAGAATAAAAATGAATAAAACGAATACTTACAGAGCTATGTTATGTTCACACAAAAGAATCGACAAAATTTCATTCTGTTCCTAATTTACTTTTTAAAATATTTATTGTTTATGTTTTGCAGATATAACAATATATTCAGGAGTTAACTGAGTCAGATTTTAAAAGTTATTAAATGCGTGGGATCTGGATAGCTGAAAAAGCAACATGTAGAAGATTTAGAAATCTTCAAGCAAAGACTAGATGAGCTCTTGTTGAGGATGGCATAAGGGAGATCCTTGTTCAGGGATGGTTTCTGAGGTCCCTTCCAGCTCTGAGATTCTGAGAGTCAGATGAGCTGACTTGTATGAACATTTATAAATAAAGATGTGCATAACAATGATGTAGTGATAGGCTATTGATCTGGAAGTCAGACCTGACTGTGAGTCCTGCCTCTGATACATACCTGATGGATGACTCTGGGAAAGTCATTTAACCTCTCACTGCCTAATTAATTAAGACAACACCTGCCATGTTCACTTGGTAGTCTCCAGGGCTGACTTTTGCACACTACCAAGAATACTGAGGACTATTTTGCTTTGTTAGAAGCACAATTTTATGTCCAATATGTCGTAATACTACTGTGAGTTTGAATATACAAGGTTTTGTCTATGTAAGTTGAAGTATTATTTAGATAATGAAAGCAAGATTTTCTAGTTAATAATAAAAATAATTTTTAAAAAGAAAAATGAGAGAGAGAATTGAGGAATTTCTTGGATGATTCAAGCAATAGTTGCTGTCCTTCATTCTCAAAGAGGACCAGAATGACATCATTATGTTGGAGTCAAGTTACAGTGGGTCCAACTGTGGCTGATCATACCAATAAGAGCTCAGAAGGTTCAACCACATGTCAGGTAGAAATAGTCCATGTGAACATTTGGGGTGGAAATGTCTCTAAATTTGGGATTCAAGCAATAAAAATAACTTCAAAGAAGGACAAAGAAGGATTTCATTAGTCATATTCTCAGGCAGATTTAATTGAAATAACTCATGGGAAAGACTTGGTTTAATCTTTTTTTCCTATGAAAAGCAAAAATTTGTAATTTTCTGGAACTAGGAAGAAATATAACTTTCAGGGTCCTTTGTGATTTAGGGCCAAAGGTGGCTAATCTATGCCTTACCAGAAGGACTGTTACATTGCCAGAATGACTATTACACCTGCTACTTGTAGTCTCAGAGAGTTGTCCTCTCTATTTGGAACTTGAATTCAGGTCTAATTAACTCCAAGGGCAGCTCTATTTCTACATGCTGCTCCCTTTTCTTTAATTTTTTCTTCATATGCTTTTCCTTCTTCCATGAAGCCTTTGATTTCACCAGTGAACAAAGACCTTTCCCTTTCATACCTCATATAGCACATTGTGCCTCATTGTTGCATGTGTCTTTCATTATTGTATTTCACAATTATTTCTGTGTCTTATATAAATTTTGCACATTCCCTAACTCCTAGCACAGTACCCAGAACACTTAATAGATGTTTAATGAATTGAATCAAGGGCGTATTGAAGTAGCCTTGTGGCTATTTTTGATTATTGGTGATTGTAAATATGCTACTAAATCTATGTAGCTGCAAGTGAACCTGTCCTAATCTTTTGTCAAATTTCTACTTCAGGGGACAAGAATGGCTTGAAATCACTTTTATTGGAGCAATTTTAGTCCAGATTCAAACTATGTTCCACATCCAGTGAATTCAATTTGATGCTATAAATGTATTTTTTTTTTTGGCAGGGGGAGGGCAGCATTTGTTGTGCTAGGTGGGTAACAGGAATGTAGCAGAGGTGGTAAATACAAAAGGAATATACCTTTTTGCCCTGCAGGAACTCAGAGCTGGAGGGGTGGAAAGCAGGAAGACATTCAACATCAAGATTAAAATAGGACTATATGACAACTTGTGACTTAGCACCCAATGAGTGGCAGGTTTAAGAAGTGCTGTAGGAGCTCAAAGAAAGGGAAGAAGGCTGTGGGTTTGAATAGTAGGGCTGGTGCTTGGAATAGTCAAGCAATTCTCTTTTCTTTTGTCCAAGCATCCTCTCTACTTCCCAGTTGTCTCCACACATGCCTTCAGCCCCACGATCATTATCCTCATCTCCCAGTGAAACCCTGGATACCACCTTTTGCCTCCTCCCCGCTCACTTCTCCCACTACTCCCAAGCCTTGAAAGGTAAGGTTTTGTCTTACTCTGCCAGGGTCCAGACCTCTACTTCCTTGCCACTTCCCAACCATCTCCACACTATGGTGCTGTATGAACCCCTGCTTTACAGCTAACTCTTATGTGTTATTTTCTTGCATTAGAATGTAAACTCCCTGAGGTCAGGGGCTATCTTGTTTTCCTGTATTTGTATGTCTTTTTAGCATAATGCCCAACACATAGGTTTAAGTGCTGAATAAAAACTCTATCTGTCTGTCTATTTATCTTTTGATCCAATTCCTTCAACAAGCAGCCTAGCTTATCTAGAGGGAGATACACAGCTGTCAGGGGTGACTTAGTTTGATTTGTCTAACACCCATGTTTTTCACTTGCAACTTCTTCAAATAGATATTGACACCAATTTGAATTAGAAAAATGGGATTTCTAGGTGACATCTTGCTTCCTAGAGGGAGTGTGTTTTACTCTACCTTATCCTATAATCTACTCTGTTTTTATTTACAACCGTTATTTCTTGCTCTCTTCATACAACACGGGCCAAGCTAATAATCGTCTTTAAATCCTTCTGCGATTATAGCTTTTCATTCCATGTGACACAGCCTTTAAATTGTCTTGAATTTAGCTGTAGGCTTTGTTAAAAGCAAAAGCCTTTAATTACTCCATTTAACCAACAGCCTTGACTCTTTCTTGCCTTGGAAAACATGTATCCCAGATATGTAAATCTTGCTACAACCCACTCATGCCAATTAGGTCTTGCACAATTTAGTAAAGAGGAAGATTATGCTTTTAAATTCTGTCTGGAAACTTCAGTATGTGTAGGCCAAAGGGGATTATTGTCAGATATGTTCTCTGCTTTCCTACTCTCATTCTTTAGATTAATGTGCAACCTTCTGCCTTACTTGGACATAACCAAGCAGAACTAACTATTGCTAAAATTAGCATTATTTTAATAATGATAACTATTAACATCCTCAACAACAAATTACCCAAACCACTTACTACCTGTGTGATCTTGGGCAAGTCATTTATCCCTGGCAGGCCTCAGTTTCCTCTTCTGCAAAATGATGTGGTTGGACTACATAATTGCTAAAATATCATCTAGCTGTAAATATATATAACTTTCCTTGTTCCCTCTTTGGACTAATGACCTCTATTTATGGCTATCATTGACTCTGTTGTGCTTGCAACCTAATGGTTTAGAGTTTCTGGGGAAATCAATTTTAGTATCATAGTGAGAAGTGGATGAGTATCATCTGTCTGCTGTCAGGTCATAGATCGCTGAATCTCTAGGTCATCTACAAGTCATCTAATCCAACACTTACTTGTCTGAGACTCTACTTGATTTATTATCTTTAAATAATTGAGCCTTCCCTAAACTCTACACCCAAGGGTGTGACAGTAAATGTTTGACAACCAGCTTTCCTAAAAAAGTATACATGCCACACTTTTAAGTTTAATTTATATCATTAACTCTTTTTCTATCACTTTCTTTAGTCTAGACAATCAACAAAAGAATAAATCAAGCCATGACTTGTAGCATTTTCTGATTTCCAAGGTATAAAAGGTCATGCTGAAGATAATAATTGAGTCTCCAGAGCTGTGTGAAGTTCTGCAGCACTCCTTATCGAAGAGCAGATATATCTGCAGTACTCCCTTATCAAAAATATTTGCATGTGTGCCATTATGAGCATTCCTGCCATTATACATGCTTTTATTTTATTTTATAAAGTCCTCTCAAAAAGAGATCCCTCATTGTATCCATCAGCCTTCTATGTTATGCTCTTGGGATCTAATTATCTTAACTCCCCTTAAACAGAGCACTCAGGGCAAGTACCACAAATCATACTGTGGGCAAGGTATGAAGTGTACCCCCAAATGAGTCAAAACCACCATCTGAAATTTCTGACTTTAATTACTCTTAATAAGTAGGTGCTAATGTGTTGTTTCTATGCTGTTGAATACAAGAGCTGTCACCACCCTGTTTTGATATTCCTTGGCAAAGCCCTTTTCACCCTTCCTTGGTTAGTGTCAGTCTGTCAACTAAAATTTATTAAGGACCTACTATGTGCCAGGCACTGTGCTAGGTATCAGTCCCATTTTCTGGCAGGTAGTAGCCCCTGATCCTCTTTATTGGTGGGTTAACTATAAAATGGGCAGGTTTTTTGCTTCCTTCTCACCCACTGTTTTTCAGTAGAGACCAGACACCAAAATTTAGGTTATACTTTCAGCAGGCTGACAGCATATTTCAGGTCACAGAGTTGCCTGGTTAATTAGGTTTTTCTCAAGGGTTCTAGCATGTCCTCTTCAAGCAAACCACTTTGACCAGTCAAACATTTAATATAGTTCCATGATAGACTAAATTGTTTACTTTCTTTGGCAGTACTACCAAATAGCCTGACTCACTATCACTTCTGATCTTGTATCAGGGTAGAATTTTTGGCTCCTGGCCATCAAATTCATTTTTCCTTATGACTTTTAAAAACATACCCATCTCAGGGGGTAAGCCCTGCTAGACACTGTACTAATTTTATCACTTATTAAGGCAATACAGTGGCTTATCATTGCCTTTATAGGTCAGTATTAATTCAAAGCAAATTAGAAAGACACCTAGACTTCCTTGTTTCCTTTTTCTCTCCCTAGTCTCCTTGATCTGAATTTCATACACCTGCCAAGATCAAATATGAAAGCCTCTGTTTGGCTTTCAAATCCCTTCATAATCTTTCTACCTAACTCCTTCCAGGTACAATCCAGTAACTCTGGCCTACTTGTACAAGACACTCCATCTCTTCACTCTGTGTGTTTTCGCCGGTTGTCCTCTATGCCTAGAATTCTCTCCTTTCTTATTTCTGCCTGCTGGCTTCCTTCAAATCCCAGACAAAAATCTGCTTTCTGCAAGAAGCCTTTCTCAGTCCTTTGATAACCCTAATGTCTTCCTTCAGAGATTATTTCTACCTTATCTTTATATATTTTGTTTCTATATAGTGTTTGGATGTTGTCTTCCTCCCCTGTCCCCCCCCCATTAGATGATGAGCTTCTTGAGGGCAGGGACGGTTGCCTTGCTACATATTAGTCACTTAATAAGTGCTTGTTGACTTGACATAGTTCAATAGGTACGCAGATAAATAAATATAAGATCAGTAGAGGAAGGAGAGAGCTCCAAAAATTAGAGGGATCAGGACAGAAATCTTTAGTATAAGGAACTCTTGGTGTGGAAATTACCTTCACTAGTGAGACTGGCAATTTCTCTGCAACTTGGAATATTAGAGTTGCCTAGGGCACTGAGAGGTTCATGATCCCATAGCTGTTGTGTGTTAGAAGCAATACTTGAACCTGGGTCTTCCTGGTTCCAAGCCAGGTCCTTTAGCTACTGCATTACATTGTCTCTTCATGTCTAGAAATACAAATATCTATTTCAAAGGGCATAGATTTTAGATGAGCAGGACTTGAAGAGAAGGCCTTCTACGTCTCAGACAGATATATATAGGACTTATAAGTCTGACTCTGTGTGTGTGTGTGTGTGTGTGTGTGTGTGTGTGTGTGTGTGCGCGTGTCTATTCAGTTGTTTCAGTCAGGTCTACCTGACTTCAGGCCTAGTGATCTATCCACTGCTCCATGTAGCTGCCTATACACACACACACACACACACACACACACACACACACACACACACACACATACACACACACATATATATGTATATGTGTGTATAATATATATGTATATATACATGCACTTATAATATATTATATTACACATATACATATACAACACATCACATGTGCATATACACAGTATATATAGATTTACTATATCACACATGCATATACACAGATGTACACACAGATGTGATATTGTGTGTATATATGCACACAAACATATACACATGGGCATCTAGGTGGTACAGTGGATACAGCACTGGCCCTGAAGTCAGGAAGACCTAAGTTTAAATATATTAACTATATCTTATATGTATATACATACATATACATATAATATAGCATATATACATATAGGTATCACAAGTATATGTTGTATGTGCATATACACACCTGCACACACATACACATATATATGGGCAGCTAGGTGGCACTGGATAGAACACTGGCCCTGAAGTCAGGAAGACCTGAGTTCAAATATATCAACTGTATTATATATGTAAATATGTAAGATGTTATATGTATATATGCATACATGTATAATATCTGCTATGTTATATATACATGTGCATATACAATATATATGCATGGTATATATGGGCAGGTAGGTGGTACAATAGATAGAGCACTGGGACTGTATATACATATATATATGTACACATACATACACACACATATATGTATATATATCCTGCTGATGACATGCAATAATATTATTGATACAGTTCAAAGAGAATGTTACTCATACATCAGAGGTATAACTCTGAAATTCAGGAATGGTGAGCTCTTATGCCAGTTCACCTGCCACTTTGCTATGTGATCCTGGATAAGTTACACTTCATCTGAACCTTCTTCTTCGTAAAATTAGAAAAATGTTTCCTTACTACTTTCATTGGATTACTCTGAGAAATACGATTTGCAGTTTATTGTATCCATCTAGCTCACCACAGCAATGCCTAGTTTGGGCAAGAACTCTAGAATGGTGGGTCCTGTGGAAGACTTACTTGCAGCACTGTTTTCTTCAATTTCACCATAGAATACACTTTGTGAGAATACTGGAGCATTGTCATTGACATCTAAAATTTTGACTGTAAGCACAAGAGGTGTCTCTACATTTCTTCCCATTTCATCCAGAGCCTGGCAGTTGATCTAGAAAAAAAGGAAAATGGCATTCAAATCAGAGGAAATGCCCATGACTCTAAATTGGTAAGTTTATAGATTGACTAATTGTACATTATAATGCAAGCACCAATATCTTTTTCTAAATTGTTAAAAGAAGAGTGGCATCATCAGTCACAGCGCAGAAGGGGAAATTCAGAACTGTATTAGGGCATTACTTACCTGGAACATTGGGGTTTCCTCACGATCAACGATTGCTGTTATATTAATTTCACCAGTTGTGGGGTTAACAACGAAGATACCGTAAGGGGGCTGATCAATTCCCACTCCAGAGATATGATACGTAATTCTCTGGGTTTTTTGAAAATCTGAACTAATCTGCATCAAAATATAGGAAAAAATTATGGGGATCATAATTAAAAACAATTTACAAATTGCTTCTCCTCTCCTTTCCCCGCCTCCAAACACCTCTCACTGGGGACTCTGATTCATCATTCCCTTCTCCATTTGGGGACAGTCTCTCTACCCTTGCTTATTGTCTCCACCTACTTCCTGCCTCATCTATAAAATGCTGAGAAACTTTAGGAACTTCACATGTAAACTGGCAGTGATGATAAGAAGGGATCATTTGTTTTTTCATACATAATACCTTGGCTTTCTAAGGAGGCTTTTGTGTATTGGAGCTAGAGTTACAGTGAGGGGTCTGCTTTTGTCGACAAGTTAAAGACAGGGCAGGGAGATTTTAAAACATGTACAAAGATGAATCCAGATCTTTCAGTTATTTAAAAGCATTTTGTAATGTCTCTGGTTGTAGGTCCAAGGGGTTAGGTGTGAAGAAGGGACAGGAAGCCATACAAAGAGTATTGATTTTAGAATCAGAAGACCTGGGTTCAGATTCTGCCTCTGATGCTTACTCTTTGTGGTACTCTTTGGACCTCCTAAATGAAGGGATTATATTAAATGGCCTTTGAGGTCAAATACAGTCCAGTTAAATACAGTAATATAGTCTTGCTAAAATTTATTAATTCCTGTGTGATAATAGCCAAGTAGAAAAGTGTGATGGCAGGATTAGGCCAGACTATAAAACTCGTTTTATTCTGGCATTTGATGCCCTCTGTAGTCTGGGCCTGTTCCTGGGCCTACCCTACTTACCCAACTCTCTCTTTTACTACTCCCCAACACAAACCTATTCTAACCAGACCAATCTCCTTCCTATCTCCCCCATGTGCCATGCTAATTTTCAACTCCAACTAATCTTTGCTCATATGATCCCCTTAGAACTTTACCTCCACTTACCAAAATTCCACATTCTTCAAGGCTCAGTTTAAGTACTCATCTTCCTAGACTTTTACTGACCATACCAGCTCATTTTGATTCTTCCCTTCCCTGAAACTCCATAGCAATTATTATTCATACCACTAATTTTGGCATTTAGCCACATCCAGCCTTGCAACCTTCCCTAGCAGTTTCATGACCATGTCTTCATTCCCCAGCTGAATTATGATGACAGAGATAAGAGGCCCTGTCTTCTTCTGTTGGGCTCCCCTCCTATACCAAGCCAAGACTGAACATTTAGGAGGTAATCAATAAACACATTTTTTTTGTTATTTTAAATGATCAATAAACGTACTACTTCCTGTTATTTCCAATTAAATCTAATCTTTTTGGTACTCATACTTCTATTTCATGTACAACTTACAGTAGCAATCGGATTCCTCTTTGAATTGTCTTCTCTTTCTCGACAAGGTCTTGCAAATTTGACCCATTCACGTTTATACCTTCTGAGGGGCTTCTGCAATGCTGTGCCATCTTCTTCATTTTGTTCTTTCACCTTATTCAAAAAACCCACCAGGAAATTAAAAAGGTTCTATGCTAACATATATGTCCTTACACTAAGCTAGGGAAATCAGAAAACTCCTCGAGACCAAAGCCCAAATTTTTGTTGACCTTGTCAGCAAAAGGAGTACTTAAATATTTTTGACAAGGTTGTAAGCTCCTTGAGATTAGAGACTCTCATACTTTTTTGTACACCTCAGAATATCTAAGAATTCTGAGTACGCAGTTGTTTAATATATTTGTTTAGGAAGATGATGATTAAAAGGAAGAATACATTTGACAAATTACCGTATGACATGTATAGAAATCTGGTTTGCAAATATTGTTTGGAAATTAGGCAGAAATCTAAAAAAAACATTTACTTGCATAAACTTTTCAACTTTAATGTTACATGTTTTTTTTTCTGTATTTTTTGTGTTTCATTTGTTTTAATCTGTATTTCAGTCAAAATAATTTATTCATACATTACCTCTACCCAGAATTCACTGCTGACCTCCACTACCACCTGTAAGCATTAAGAGAAAGTTAGAACAAAGTCGGGTTCTTGGAATTAAGAAGAAAATGATAATTCCTATTATGATTATATATATTTTTATATCTATATATACATATGTTTTTATACCTATCCTGCACACACACAGAGTTAAGGGGTATTTTGGGTCTAGACCTCTGATTTCATCAATATAAGGGACTTCTGGTGTGGAAACTCCCTTCACTCTCACAGCTCAGCAACCTGTAACTTACAGCTTTAGGGTAGTATCTAGGGGACATTGCGAGGTTAACTGATTTGTTCATGGTCACACATTCAGTATGTATCAACAGGTGGAACTTGAATCCAAGGTCATTATCCTTTGCACTATGATGCCTTTCCAGATCTATAAGTACAGATGTCTATTTCACAGGGCTTGGGTTTTGATGAGCAAGACTTGAAGAGAAGTGACTGCCAGGAAATGAGACATGTCCTCAGGAACAAGTTCTCCCTGTTCTTTACTCTGACACGTATAATTTTACTAATAAAGGAGTAATCTAATTGACTTCGCAAAAGCATGCCCAGCAGTCTGTTTCTGGAGCTTTCCAAATTTCTTATCTCCTAAAATAAAAATGGAGACCTGAAGCTGTCGAAGCCAAAGGAGAGTGTGATTATGATGAGTTTCATTAAAGTAAATGCCAAAAGGAATTGTTAAAATTCAAAGCCCCTTTCACTTCATAGTAAAAGACCAGCTTAAAGATTATGTTGACCATTTCTCATTGAAAATTAATGGTAATCAGGGTGGAGAGATATATTTTATTGGAGATTGGTGGGTGAGGAGAATGTAGTTAGTTAAGGTCAGGGCAAGATAAAAGGTGATTATAGCCTTTCAAATTCACAACATGTAGTTTTTCATGTATTTGCTAATCTGTTTTCCATACTACTCATCCATACCATTTGAACCAAAATATTGTAACAAGTGGTTGATGAATGCCCATTGCCCAGATTATGAGGCATACTTGCTTATGAATCCTACTGGCTTCTAAGTGGCCCAGTGGATAGAGCACTGGACATGGAGTCAGGAAGACCTGAGACTGGATCTTGCCTCAGGCTCTGAGATCTGTGACCCTGTGGAAGTCACTTAGCCTCTATTTGTCTCATCTTGTCTCAGTTTCCTCATTTGCAAAATGGGAATAATTATAGCACTTACCTCCCAGGGGTGTGAGGGTAAAATGAGATATTTGTGAAGTGCTTTGTAAACCTTGAAGTGCAATATAACTGCTAGCTATGTTTATTATGACATGCAGTTGGGTGAGCAATTTACTGAATTAGTCTGCCTACACATGCGCAAATCTTAGGTGGGCAAAGATGGACAATAAGTTGGACCAAGAATTGCATTGGAGGAAGGCAGTTAACTAGGTTGCACTTGGGAAAATTTGATGCGCTTTCAGTCTTCCTTAACATAACTCACCCTTTAAAAATACTAATATGAAAATATGAGATAATATTTGGCATATAGTAGGTGCTATATAAATGCTCATTCCTTCCCCTTTGCCTTCCCTACAATTCTCCTGATGATACAGTATGGCTTTAAATAATGAAGCAACACAATATCTGACGAAGAATAATGGTGGGTGACCCAAAAGCAATGGAGAGGCACGTGATAGGCACTAACAGGCTGCAACATATTACTGGTAATGACCTACTCAAGAAATAGAATAAAAGATATGATTGTTTTAGAGCTAGAGGGAAGCTAGGAGATTATTCAGTCAAACCCTTTCATTTTTCTAATGAGGAAACTGAGGCCCAGAGAGACTAATTGACTTGCCCAAGGTCACAGAGGCAGGAAATAGTAGAAGCTGATTTAAATTCAGATTCTCTTTCTACTACACCACACTACCTCTCATAACATCAAAGAAATGTTAGATTAAAAAAAAAATGGAAGGACTAGGCATGCATCAAGAGTAAGGGATGACTAGTAGATAGACCAATTGCTGCATTAAATGTTAAAAAAAAATTTTTTTAAAAGACTCAGAAAAAGGCCTCCAGTGTGTTGAGTAGATTTTCTTGGGGGATTTGTGGTAGGTGGGGCATGAACAAAACAAATTACTTGGGATTGGAACATTACTAGTGTAGCAAGGACCCACATCACGGAATCATAGATTTAAAGCTCAAAGGGACCCTAAAATGACCAAGTCATGCCCTATCATTTTACAGATAAAGAAACTGAGGCACAGAGAGGTTAAATGATGTGCTTAGGTTTATACCTCTAGTATTGTCAGAGATAAGGCCATGCATACTCACAGTATAGTGTAAATAGTTTTTATTAAAATGAACAAAATGCATTTAAAAGACTTAAGACCCTGAAGTTATTAGCCTTTAGAAAAAAAACAACAAGAAAAAAACCCTAGAGAATAATGAATCACAAAACTTCTGGTTCCTTTTTCCCTTGAATGAACCTTTCTCAGATCTCTCCCCATGTTGTATTTCATCTCATTCCTCTCTCTTCTCTCTTCCTCCCATCAAAAGTCTACCCATACTTCACAGGCCAGCTTAAGTCTCACTGCTTCCAGGAATCTCGGCCTGATATACTCCTCACTGATCATCCCATTCACAGAACATTTCTAGTCTGCCCCATGCCTTTAACACTGACACAGGTATTTGATATTGTTTGCCATTAATACAAGTATGTGAATCTGTCCTCTGATCCTGATACCTTCAAGGCCAAGCACTAGGCCTTTTACTATTCCATATTCACCACAGAACTTAGAAGAGTTCTAAGCATTTTAATAGGTACTCAGTCAATACCATTGGTTAAATGATCATCTGAGCTAAAGAGAAATAGTTTAAAATTTTGGGGAAAATTTATGCATAGAAATATGTAGCAATAGTGGGGAAAAGAAGGCCAAGATGAGAAAAATTTTAGATTTTTAAAATCTGGCTAAAAGTTTGTTTGCTCTAGAACAATATAGATTGATTGCTACACAATTAATTAACTCTTAAAAGTTTGTTAGCCAGATATAGCCCAGGATAGAACCAAGAAACAAAGAACACCATACCTTGGAATGGTACCATTCCAAAGTATTCTAAGGCCCCTAGTTATGATAAAGACATTAAGCTGAAGCTCATATTTAAAGGACGTTTGTTTAAGTCACTCTGAATAAAAATTAGAAAATGTGGTTATAACAGGTCTGGTCATGCTTATGTCTCACCTCTGTTCTGCTTTATTAAGCAACCACCTTGTAATCTCTCCTCCTATTAAGTCCTTGGGAAAAAAGCCCAGGGTAATACAATTCTTTTTACAGGAAGAAGTGGAAGAGTCATGATTCACAAACTATGAGACATGCTTATACTGATGCCACACAGAGGACCAAATTTTTTCCTATAGGTACACAAAATACAATTCCTATTGAGGCCTCTTCAAGTCCTTTGTGGCAGTAGGTGGTCTATTAATTCTTAAAAAAAAAACATAAAAATTCCCTCACACCCAAATTCCTGTATTACTGTGAAGTGTTCAAAGGAAAGACAAAAAGTGGAAAATAGAATAACAGTTTCACATAATGTGTTTGTAATGATTGGAAGGCCTTGAAATCTTGAGGGGGGAGGGGGTGGGTTATTTGATTCACCTTCAACCCCCTTGATTTAATGAGCAAAGCCTCTTGGATCAGACGCCTGTATTTCCTCTCAGCTTGGAGTAGGTAGGTCTGATTCTTAAGAGACTAATCAGCTAGCATGCCCAAGACCAGAACTAAGATTAAAAGGATAGCAGCCCCAGGATCCTAAGGACCTTACCCATTACAAGGATGTTAAATAGAAACTCATATTTAAAAGAAAGTTGTTTAAATCACCAAGAACGGTAACAAATGTGATCATTCTAGTCTCAGTGTCTGGTAGCATCCCTAGTGAATCCTGAATGCTACTATGACTAGAAAGAAAGGACCAAGAGCTAAAATGATCATGGCAACACTCACACATAAAGGCATTTCACAGTCTGAAGGACAACAACATTGATGATAACCACCACAACCACCACTACCACCATCGTGTATAGGGAGAACAATGATTTTGTTGCTACCAGGAATATAAGACCCAACATCCCTGCCCTTCTAGTTCACTGAAGCGCTTGGAGGGGATGATTGGAATGGACCATTAATGGCATCATGGGAGTAGAAAGTAGTTGGAAGGATTTTTTTTTCATTCTGAATCAGATAAGGCACTGTTCTCACAGAGCATCACCTCAGAAGCAAAGGATTTTTAAAATATGAATTTAACCTAAGTTTGAGTGCTTCTCCTTGGCTGTGGTTATGCTGTTTAAATTACAATATAGTAAGATGGTCCTGTCTATGTGCTCAAAAGAGCTGAAAATCCTTCTCTGATATGATTAGAAAAATCTATATAGCAACAACAGTTTAGCATCTGTAGGAGATGGCAGAAAAGGTGGGAGAAATAGGGACCTGCAGAGAGCTGCCTAGATGTGGAGGATGAGTGGATGACAACTGAGATCCCCTTTTGTAAGACCTTCCCTTTTAACGACAAAAGGCTTAAGCAAAACCATTTGACACTGTGAGCCTATATAACATTCTGCATTCATAGATTAGTACTTCTCCCTCCTACTTGGATAACTGATAATTCTAGAACTAATACACGCTGGGGGCAGCTAAGTGGCACAGTGTATAGAGTGCTTGGACTGGTGTCAAGAGGATCTGAGTTCAAATCCAACCTTAGACACTTACTAGTTGTGTGACCCTGGACAAGTTCCTTAACCCTATTTGTCCTAGTTTCCTCATCTGTAAAATGAGCTGGAGAAAGAATGACAAACCACTCCAGTATCTTTGCTAAGAAAACTCCAAATGGAATCACAAAGAGTCAGACACAATGGAACAGCAACAAAGAAGAATGAAAACTATTCCAACATCCTACGTTAGGTCTATCCTGATTCCTTCAGCTGTCAGTACCTCCACTTTCCAATACTATTCATATTTACCTTGTATATATTTTGTGCAGCTAGGTGGTACAATGGAAAGAGTGCTGGGCCTGATGTCAGGAAGACTCATTTTCCTGAGTTCAAATGTGGCTTAGACACTTACTAACTATGTGACCCTGGGCAAGGCACTTAACCCTGTCTGCCTCAGTTCCTAATTTGTAAAATGAGCTGGAGAAGAAAATGGCAAACCACTACAGTATGTCTGCCAAGAATACCCCAAATGAGGTTGCGAGGATCGAACACAACTGAACAACAACGATGAGAGCAACACATTTTCTGTTTACTTCAGTTATCTTCTCCCAATAGAATATAAGTTCTTTGAGGGCCAGCACGTTTCCTTTTTGTCTTTGTACACACAGCATCTAGAACAGTGCTTAACAGTAACCACTTGATGAATGAATGCACCATCTTCATGTATGTCCCTTTATCATCTGTGTGCACTCTCTATCTGTAGTATCTATATATATATATACATACACATATACATATATATGTATATGTGTATATATATACACGTATATATATGTGTATATATATATACACACACATATGTATATATGTGTATATGTCTATATATATACACACACACACATATAGACAGATAGATAGATAGATAGATAGATAGATAGATAGATAGATAGATAGATAGATATAGATATTCTCTCTTCTGTGGAAGAGTGTATGCTAGGAGTATGTTTCAGTATATATATAAATTTTTTTTCTCCCTCCTGTGGAAGAGTGTATGCTACTTGTATGTTTTCCTTCTCGTTTATTTTATCATGCTGTTTAAATGTCTTTTGCTTTGATACAATGTGTCCTTTAGGTGATCCAGTAAAAGGAACATTGATAGGGTCTGTGGATTTGAGCAGATAGATGCTTACCTAAATCATGCCTTGAACCTGGGATAGGTCTCATAAGCCCCATGATTAAGGAAGGCATTGTCTATCTATGTTCATATAAATGGAAACTATTAGAAGTAATACAATCTTGCCTATACTTTGGCCTAAATAAAGAAGGATTGTATGGAATCTCTGCATGGCTTTAGAGTTTTGTCTTTTTGTGTAATTGTAAAAAAAAAATTCCCCTTAAATTCTCAGCAAGAAAAATAGAGCTCTCTCTCCCTTCTTACTTCCTTTTCTTTCTTTCTTCTTCCCTCCTGCTCTTCCTCTTTTGAAAAAAAAGGCTCTGCCACTTACTACCTCTGTGACTAGCAAATCACTCAATATTTCTAGTCCTCAGTTTCCCCAGCTACAAAATTAAGAGGTTGGACCATACATATTCTTCAAGTTCTCTTCTAGCTCTGAATCCTATAATTCTGTGATTATAAACCTAGGACATTTGAAGCCAAACCTGGGTTATAGTGTTAAATTTAACCTTAACCATCTATTTAAATGTGGGCAAGCTATGAGTCACTTGGCTTCTTTGTATCTCAGTTTCTTTATCTCTTAATGAGAGGGTTGGAATAAAAACTCTTTAAGGTAGAGTGTAATGGTGGGTTGGATCTGGATTTGAATACCGTCTCTGGTATTTATTAACCATATGACCTTGGGCAAGTTATTTGACTTATCTGGGCCTCATCTGGCGATGAAGGCATTGTACTAGATAAATGGCATGCAAATGTTTTGATTAAACATCCTGTCAGCTAAAATTGTTAAGCAAATAAGTGCATATCTACTTATTTATAAATTATATATATGCATATATATACACACAAGTATAACTGTATTGAAAATTACGTATAAATCTTACATAAGAAATAGAAGTAAAAAGAGGATGAGTGGAAGATGAAATAATATTTGATCCTAGCGTTAATAGGGAGCCACTGGAGATCATTGAGGTGGGTGGGGAGAGATGTGGTCTGACTTGAGCTTTAGGAGATGTGGCTGGTGTGTGAAGGAAGGATTAGAGAGGGGAGAGAGACCAGGTAAGGAAACCAATTAGGGAGGTATTGGGGTAGTTCCATTGAGAGGTGATGAAAGCCTGGACTAGGTGATGGGGCTGTTTGAATAGAGAGAAAGGGACAGACCCAAGAAATGTGAAAACTGATTAGATTTGTGGGGTGAAGGAGATTGAGGAGTTTGAGATTACCGCTAAGCTATGAACCTGGAAGGAAAGTGGTTTCCTCACTCGAGTCGAGGAAGTTTGAAAAGAAGGAAAGTTTGGAGGAAAAGAACTGTCATAACTTATCCATGACTGCTAATCCAGCATGATTCATTCGGCCTCGCCTGAAACATGAGGAGAAATGGGGAATGGAAGGAACATCTTACCAGCCACTGCCCTGGAGTCCAAAGCCTTCCCCAAGTGGTGCCTGACACAGTCAAGGAATGAACAGGATGTGGGTGTGGTGGGGGGAGGGGCTCACTACAGAATTTTCCCAGGCGTGGGCAGCTGCTACTGTGGGTATCTGGGTTGTGATTAGGTTATAACAACCTTGCAGGACTACGTGTAGCTCAGAATGGGGAAAAGATGGAAACCTTTGAGGGACGGGGGCAGATTTGGAATGTTAGGAGATTAGTTCAGGTATGATTGTGTAGGAGACAAGCTCTATAAATAGGCTTTCCAGGGGAGAATGGGATGCAGCCTATCCTCCTTTCCTCTAATTGGCTGATCACACACACTCCTTGGGGGTCAGACCATGGCCCCCAAGAGGTCATAGTTTCCACTTTGGAGACCCCTGGATTTTGAGATCCCTTAGAAATCTATGATGTGTTTCAGCTTCAGAATTCTGTACACCTATGAGTTTTTCCCCAGGTTTTTAAGCCTAGGCATATTTGCTATTGGAATTTTTAAAAAATAAGCTTTTGATATCTTTTGTTTTTACATTGTTTTAAAATTTCCTCCTGTATCCCTCCCTCTCTCTCCACTCTGTAAGAGCCATACCTTATATCAATGAATTATTTTTAAAAGAGGAAGAAAAAAATAGCAAAATTCATTAATTCACCAAAAAATATGATGCAAATATGTGCAAAGTTACACATCTGTAGGCCCTCCTCTTTCTACCTTTCTGCAGACCTTTGCAAAAGAGTGGGAGGGAGGTGTCTTCTCATGCCTTCATTAGAATAAGTTTTACCAAAACGTTGAAAACATTAAATCAGAGTTTTGGCATATAAAACTATTTCAGATCATGGATTTTGAGCTAGAAAGACCTTAGAAATCATCTGCTTCACTTTACAGATGAGGACGTTGAATTCTAGAAATGTGAAGTGATTTGGCCAAGGTTACACACGTCCTACAGGGCCAAGCAGGATTTTGACAGGGTCCTCTTTCTAATTCCAAACACAGTCCTCTTCACCTTGTGCTTGAAACTCTGAACTTAACGTGCATAGAATATAGAATAATCTAATCTTCTAAGTAAAACAAAAGAAATTTAAATTCCCTAAAAATTGATATTTTTAGATCAAGTATTTTGCAAAAATATGTTTTATGTTTTTCTATTATAAAACATATAATTGGGGATGAGAGACTTGTCTATATAACATAAGCATTTTCTAAAAATATAGGTTATTTTCCCCCTAAATGTTTATTTTTGAAAATGTACATTTCCAGTGTACATGGAAATATATTTGAACAAAAAAACAAGCCCCCTTAACAAATGGAATGATTTTCTCTAATATCAGGAAGATTTCCCCTCTCTCCTGCCCCCAATCAGTCTACCTGTATGGTGTATCCAAAATGGGAATATATGGAATAATTCTGGGAGGGGGATTCTATGGCTTGACCCCCAAGGCATATGTAATCAATCAATAGGAGGCAGCTAACTGGGGGCCTATTTTATATACAACTGTACCATCTCCTTAAACAAGACCCTGTTTTACACCTCTTACCTCTGGTTTTTCAGAACTATGTATGCTGTGGATGGATTCCACGGGGTGGTTATAACCTAGTTGACTCAGACACTTGCACTAGCAATGGCAGGAAAAATTTCTTGTTGTATCCTCCCCCCAACATCTCCACATCCTACCCTCCCATCCATATCCTTGTGGCTACTGTGCACTCCTTATTGTGGGCTCCATGCTCTGGAGGAGTACCTGGTAAGACCCCAAACACTTTTTTTTTCTGTGGGAGAAAGTAGCACCAGATGAACAGTTATAGACAGGTTGTGATTGCATTTTCTTTTGCCCAAACTCACAGCTCTCTTCCAAACTAGAAAATGACATTTCAGTACCATTTTTTCTAGTCACTCAGATTTACAACCCTGGCATTATCCTCAAATCTTCATTTTCCCTCACCAAACATATCTAATCAATTGTCATATCTTATCATTTCTACCTCCACAACATCTCTCAGAATCCTATATATCTCTCTTTTCACATAGCCACCAGCCCATTTCAGTCCCTTATCATCTCTCATTTGAACTATTGCAAGGGCTTCCTAATTAGTTTCCCTGCCTCCAGTCTTTCCCTTTTCCAATGCATATTCCACACACCTACAAAATGATATTCCCTACTAACTATATCACTCCTCTAATTCAATAAACTCCAGTGGCTCTTCATTCACTCGAGGATCAAATATTTCATCGTGACCTTTCTAAATTTCTGTGCTTTGTGTAAGTTTCACAATATATAACAATCATTAGAGCAGCAACATGCGTATAATTTATAAATTAGTAATGTATGTATTGGGGATCTATGCTTAAACATTTTTTAATCCTAGGGTGTGGGATCTAAAATTTTTGGAGATGCCACGCTGTAGAGCTGAAAGTTGAAATGCTGAATAGGACTTAAAATTTGATACCATGGCAAATTTCCACACCCACGTTGACTTAAATTAACACCTTTTATGTTTCCGCTATCTCACTATCATTAACTTCACAATTGCCTTTTTTTAAAAAAAGTCTTTGTTGTTCCTGGAAAATTGGGATCATCCTAGGCTCAATTTGTTGTCAAGATAACACAATATTTAGGGTCATTGAAAACAATCAGAACATTAAAGGAGCTAACCATTTTTATCATCATCATCATTATTTCTATTCATTATAATCAAGACAATATTCACGATAATATTTTGTATAGCACCTTATGCTTTTGAAAATAACTTTTGAAAATGCTTAATTTCATTTTCTTTGCTTATCTGCCCTTTGAGGTAGGTAAGGCAGATATAATCTCTGCTTGACAGACAAAGAAACTGGGCCCAAAGGAAGTAGAATGGCTTGTTTAAGATCATAAAATGGGCACCAAACCAGGATCAGAGTCAAGGCCTGTAAACTCCAACTTGAATCACTCAAACCTGTATTGATCTCCTTTCTCTTTGATCTCCCACTGAACTTACAGGTTTTTTTTTTAACCACACAATTTAGTGCTTATTCTCTGTTATTTAATTACTTTTTTTTAAGTGCTGGTCTTGTCTCCCTAACCAGACTATTTTTTTTTAGGCAATTGGGGTTAAGTGACTTGCCCAGGGTCACACAGCTAGTAAGTGTCAAGTATTTGGTCTGAAGCTGGATTTGAACTCAGGTCCTCCTGACTTCAGGGCCAGTGTTCTATTCACTGCGCCACCTAGCTGCCCCTAGACTATTTTTCTTAAGGGCAACTTATATTTCTTATATCTCAAGCCACTTTGCACAGAAGATAGTCAATAAGCCCCTTTACACAATTGAAAAATCATAGAATCTTAGAGCTAGAAGGAAATCAAACTTTGGGCTCAATGAAACAATTCTCTTTACAGTGTTTCTGATAAATGATCTCCTGGCGTCTGCTTAAACACCTTTGATGATAGGGGATTGTTTAGATAGACCATGCAGGGAGGGGAAACCAGTGGCCTCGAGGCCACATGTGGCCCCTCTAGGTCCTCAAGTGTGGCCCTTTCACTGAATCCAAACTTCACAGAACAAATCCTTTTAATGAAAGGATTTGTTCTGTAAAACTTGGACTTAGTCAAAAGACCACCCCTGCAGGTTCCCCACCCCTGTACCATGACATTTCAGGACAGCCTAATTGTTATAAATTTCTTCCTTAAATTGGGCAGAATTTTGCATCCTTATAACTTTCAGTCTCAGTTCTTGTTTCGTCCTCTGAAGCTGTACATGTGTAAGTCATATGTCCATAAAATTTTTGACCAATTCTTTTTTCCTCATGTTCAGATTTATCCTCTCTTGTTGACTTTCTTTTTTTAATTTTTATTTTAAAATTGTCTTTGAAGTAAGTTTTTATTGATCCCATCAACTTTCAACTGGGATGTACTCAATTAAAAACCACAAACCTGCATTATGCAAGTTCTTACTTGGTATATTTTGATCATTTCTTTAATGAATTGTTTTTGATCCTTAACCTGTGATGCCATTGGTGTAGGAAACTGCCTGAGTGGACTCTTCCTCCACTAATGCAGGTCAGCAACTCATTTTGTGGTCCTGAGAGATTAAGTGACTTGTGGGGACATCTCACATCTTGTCTATGTCGGTAGCAGGATGTGACTACAAGACTTCTGGGCTCTGTCAGCCCTCTATTCACTATATTGTGCTACCTCTCAATGGATGTTGCTCTGTGATATTTTATGTTAAGTGGATATAACTTTTGTTCTGCACCCCGCATAGTGATAATTACAGTCTTCTTTAGCACCTGAAAATGTCTTTTTCTTCCAATGGATTTTAGTAATATGCCCTACTGACCTCTCCTGAGAAACTCAAAGTCTTTCCCATTCATTACTAGACTGACCAGCTCTCTTTTCCTCATCTATGACACTCCATTTCCTGTCTTCCTCTGGCTATTCCCCAGGCTTGGAATGTACTCTCTCTTTACTTTAGCCTTGTGAATATAGCCTAGGTGGTGCAGTAGATAGAGCACTGGGCCAAGACCTGAGCTCAAATTTAGCCTGAGACAGTAGTGGTGCGACCCTGGGCAAGTCACTTAACCTCAGTTTCCTCTGTAAAATAGGGATAATAATAGCACCGATTGCCTAGGGTTATTATGGGAATCAAATGAGAGAATAGTTATAAAGTGCTTTGCTGAGTGTCTGGCACACGGTAGGAGCTAGGTGGTAGAGTAGATAGAGTGTTGGGCCTAGAGCCAGGAAGATCCATCTTCTTGAGTTCAGATCTAGTCTCAGGCACTTACTAACTGTGTGACCTAAGGCAATTCATTCAACCTGGTTTGCCTCAGTTTCCTCATATGTAAAATGAGCTGGAAGAGGAAATGGCAAATTACTCTACTGTCTTTGTTATAGAAAACCCCAGATGGGGTCATGAAGAATTGGACATGACTGAAAAAAGTGGCTAAACTGAAAGTACTATGTGAAAGTACTAATTATTATTGTTAAATCCCTCTAATCCATTAAGAGGCAGTATAAGCGTCATCTTCATTTATCCCTAATCTGCCAGTGCCCTCCCTCCCAAACTACCTTGTGTTTAACCACTTTGCATGTATTTGTATATGTTCACTTTATGCTGCATATTTCATATTGTCTCCCCCCATTAGGATGTAAGTTTACTGAGTATAGGGATTATTTTATTCTTTGCACCTCATGTCCGGTTCCTAGCTCAGTGCCTGACACATAGTAGACACTTAATAAATGCTTGCTTATTGATTGAGGTTGCACAACAGACCTTTGAATGTGCCCCAGCATAAACTTGGGGATGCTAAAGATCTCTCTAGTATGTACTCCAATAAATTGTGGCTGTGTTGGGCATTCCTCCCAGCCTGTTGTGTGTATTGCTGTGAGGACATGCAATCCCCCAGCACTCTAGGCTCTCAGAACTTCTGAGGATTCTGGCCTATATTATGGCATGCCCTGGACCATAGTTGCTTTTGGAGCATATCTAAGGTCTGGTCCTAATCTAGAGACTTGGCCACGTCAGGGTTGTGGGAGCAGTTTCAGAGCTGTCTAAGAATTCTCGTCAGGGCAGGAAGGCCCTGGAACCATTCCATATCCCAGAGAATTCCTCTGGGATTTGGGGGCTAACTGTAGGCCACAATGGGAAATGTAGGACTTCTGAGCTTGCTTTTAGTTCATAAACAAATCTCCACAATGGTCTTGTCTTTTGTCCAGCTACTGTCTAAGACTACCCAGGGAGTAGAGGAATCAGTTAGAGAGAGCTTGCAAAAAGCCCAAAACAGCATAATATGGTGGAAAGATTGCTGGAGGCCTAGCTTCAGATCTCAGTTCTGACATTAACTAGCTGTGTGACTGTGGGCAAGATACTCTAAGCCTCAATTTCCTTATCTATCAAATGGGGTAACAAACCTTGAATACCTCCCTGGCAGGATTGTTAAATAGAGCATGCTTTATGAGTCTTAAAATGCTATGAATATTTATCTCTCTGAGATGATTATTGACACGGGCACTTTGGTTATGTGGCAAATTACAGTTTGGTCAGTTCTTGACCCTTTGGAGGTGTCAGGAAAGACCATTAAACTGTTCTAGTTCTTTCTATAATTTTCTTGATAAGTAAATAAATGTGAGATAACAATAATGGAATTGTAATGGGAATCTTGGGGTTGGAAAGCCAAACTTAGACCCAAATATAGCCTTTACTTGAACACTTACAATGATTGAGAATTCACTATTTCAAAAGGCACCCGCTTCCATCTATCAGAAGCTCTTATAACCGGAAAGTTCTTTCTGTTTTTGAATCAGAATTTGTCACTAACTGTTGGTCTAATTATTTCAATTTCCTAGCTACAAAAGAGTCGGTTTTTTGGTGTCCAGAGTGATGTAGCATGGCATGGGAGAAGAGCCCTCGGTCTGGAGACAAAAGACTTGGGTTCTAGTCTGGGCCACTCTACCTGCTGCTACTCATTTGACTTTAAGCAAGTTATTTGATCACCTTGGCCTCCGTTTCCACATCTGTGAAGTGAGGGAGTTAAATTAGAGGACTTCTGGTATCTCTTCCAACTAGAAATCTATGAAGCTAGTCAGTGGAAAAGCTAGATTGTCTGGTTGTTGATTTACATTCATGATTTATTTTACTGTGATGATAATAATAAAAACAACAGCCAACATTTATGTAACACATTGAGGTTTAAAAGCACTTTATTAATATCCTGAGGCTAAGTGATTTTTTTTTCCTAAAGAAAGACAATGATTAATTAATAATATACACAGATAAGCAATATCCCAGGGCAGCTAGGTGGTGCAGTGGATATAACACTGGCTTGGAATTAGGAAGACTCATCTTCATGAGCTCATATCTGGCCTCAGACACTTACTAGCTGTGTGACCCTTAACCCTGTTCGCCTCAGTTCCTCACTTATAAACTGAGTTAGAGAAAAAAATGGCAAATCATTCCAGTATCTTTACCCAAATGGGGCCACACAGAGTCAGATATGACTGAAACGACTTTACAACAACATATGATGTCCAAGCTAGTATTTTTTCAGTCTAGAGTTGGAATAGAGATCAGTTTTTCATGTGTATATATATAATATATATATAAATATATATATATATATATATATACACACACACATATATATACACACATATACATATACATACATATACACATATATATACTATATACACATACACATACACATACATATATACATATACATATATACATATATACACACACACATATATATATGTGTATATATATATATATATATAATATATATATATAATATATTTGTTGTTGTTTAGTCATTTCAGTCACATTTGACTCTTCATGACCCTATGACATCTAGCTATCCATATGATGTGTGTGTGTGTGTGTGTGTGTGTGTGTATATATATATATATACACATATATATGTATATATGTATATGTATATACACACATATGTATATGTATATTTTGTATATTATCATCCTACATTTATATTCAGAGGTGTGCTGGCAAATATTTAACAGTGGACTCCAATAAAATATATGCTTCCTGTACTTTTGAGTTTAATCTTCTTTATTAACATTTTCTCCATCACTCTCTTAAGTCTGGACAATCAACAAAACAATGAATCAAGCCCTAATTTGCAGTGTTTGCCAATTGCTGAGGTACAACTGGTCACAATGAAAATTTAACGGTTGGCTTTTGAGAGACAATATGAGCTAGCTCCAGCACACTCCTATTTATCTCTCTATATAATTTATAGCTATTTTATTCAGGATGTTCCGAAAGTCTTAGTTCAGTTTGAAGCTTTAATAGCTTAGTGAAGTTTAAGACTTTTGGGATATGCTGCATATCTCTATCTAAACTTCCTATGTCTATATTTGGGTGTCTGCAGACAAAGAAACACATTTGTATGTAACAAGTAAAATATAAAATACCAACTACCTTCAGAAAAATGAGTCAAAACTCCTTGGCTCCTGTGACCTAAGTCCTTTTCTGTAGGAAAATGGTTTGTGTTGGTACAATATGTCTTCTTAGTAAAGACTTATCATGTTTTATAAAAACACTATTGCTAAAATGGCTGCTTTACCAATCTATCCAATTGCAAGGGAAGGGAAAGCAGTGAGCATTTAGATAGCACCTACTATGTGCCAGGTACTGTGCTAAGCACTTTTTACAAATATTATCTCATTTTATATTCATAAAAAAGCCTGGAAAGTAGGTCCTATTATTATTCCCTTTTTACAGTTGAGGAAACAAAGGCAGACAGAAGTTAAATTACTTGCCCACAGTCATACATTTAATGTCTGAGGCTGAATTTGAACTCAGGTCTTCCTGACTTTAGATCTATTGCTTCTTGAGCCACTAGTGTATTTCGAATTTCAATAAAACGAAATATTGATTTAAAGATAATTCCAACTGCAACTTTGAATATCTTAAGAAACTGCTCAAAGGTCAGACATATACGATATCTAGTCCTAAGTAACTGTGAGAATTAGAATTGGCTTCATTTTGTTTGCTCAGTTGTAGGTGATATCCTAGAAAGAACCCATACCCTACGCTGGAGATTGGATGAGCTGATATCTAAATTCCTTTTAATTGCTACGATTCTTCTATGAGTTGTTATGTTTAGACGGTGAAGTTATAACCGTGAAGAAGTCAGCTTGTTGGGTTTTAAATTTTTTTTGGTAGTCTGGCATTAGGATTTAAAAAAAATTCCTCTATAGAAAACACTGAAATAATGTTCACTGAACTGAAGAAATACTTGATGGTGATTTTTTAGAATAGACATTTCTTTCTCGTTAATTTTTTAAAAATGTGAATTATAACATCCAAATGAAACACAAGCTTTAAAAGTGCAATTTAAACTTTTTTATCGGCACATTTATATTTTTATAGATTCTCCTTAATATCTACAAGAACCTAACATTTCCATGTAACCATCCTGTACAAAAAAGAAGTAATTAAGATGTAAGGAGCAAGTTGTAATTAGTGGGGGACAAGGAACACTTACCATTAAAATGACCAGAGCTCCCGCAGTTCTTAAAGCAAGCCAGCCCATGGCTTCTGATTTCTCCCGCAAACAAATCCCAGTGAGCGGCTGTTTTGGTCCTAGTCTACTGAACTTTTTGAAATGGAAACTTGGAGAAGCTGGATCTCAGCGGTGTGTCTGCTCCGTTCTCTTGGAGTGTACACATGCAGCTGTTATGTGATTCTCCACCCTAAAACCTTGGGTTGGTCTCACCTGAAAGACTTGCATCATTTTTGCTTCCAGGTAAAACCTTAGACACACCTCATTTCTTGTGAATTGAATCCTTTGATGGAAGCTGAAAAGAAATTTCACAGGGCTGTAGACAAAGTGTAATAGGAAGATGCCAGATGAATAATAAATTCATCACGTGGAAATGAAAAAGCCACCCTTGATCACAATGAGAAAGAAGATGCCAAGTTTTTCCTTTTGGTTAGACTTTTAAAATTAAAAAAAAAAGACTATGTTTCTATTTAAAATGTGGACATACATACAGTATAAGAACATGTAGGGGCAAAAAGTTATACAAGATAAAAGTTTCTGGAAAAAAAGTTTAAAAAATATTCAAGGAACCAGAAGAATATATCAGCTTAAATGGTTGGGATGAGCTCAGGTCTTGGAGTCAGGAGATCTGAGTGAATCCTATTATGGCATTTACTAATTCAGTGACGACCCCTCTGAGTCAGAGTTTTCTTATCTACAAAATAGAGAAAACAGTATCTGTAGTTACATACCTCTGGGGATTATTGGGAAAACCAAATGAGATAATATATGTAAAGATCTTTGCAAATTTTAAAGCTCTATATCTATAAACTAGTATCATTATTGTATAATTGAATGGTCATGTTTCAGATTTTTTACATTGATTTTATTACATTAGTAAATTATCAGACATAAAATTGAAATAGAAACTCATGTTCTACCTTGGAAACTTTGGCATTATAAATGAATTAACCAAGTAATTGATGCCTGCAGTTTTTCTAGCTACAAAGAAGCTATTTAATCACAAACTCTTAGGACTGGAAGGGTTTCTCTAGTCTACCATTTGACCTAAATCTCCTTTGCTACTTGCCTTTTTTTCCTTTTCAGGCTGTACACATCTTCCTCTTTTCAGCTCTGGTGCTCAGAACAGGAGACAATACTTTTGGGAGAAGGATCTGGTCTGAGTTGATTCTAACAGGAGAATTAGCTCATCCCTTCCTTTGGAAGCTGCCAGCTCAGACTAGAAATTTCACAAAAACAGGCTTGAGGTTTTTTGCAGGTTTTTCCAGCAGCACAACTGCATTTTTCAGTGATATTCTCATCTAGGATCAGGAAGTGATTGGCTATGTAGCTTTTCATTTTAATCTTTCCTTTTTTCTTTTCTCATTCCTTTCCCCCCCCTTTTCTTTTTTTAAACTAACATGCAAAGATGGAAGGCTAGGGCAAAGTTTCTTTATTTTTAAACAAAATCTTAAAGCTGCCTTTTGGCTGTGTACGAAGGAAGATACAGGTGGCAGGATGATATGGGCAGGTGAAGGATATCACGGGATCTTTCAATTATCAGTATCATGGAGAATTTAGAAACAGAAAGCTCTTCCCAGAGGACTTGCTGCAGCCAGCCGTTTGAGTTCTGGGCTAAATTTACGAGACTCATGTTTATATGTCTAAGCACGTGGGAACTATTTTCCCTCTCTGGGAATGGGTGGGGCCCAAGGTTTTGCAAAGTACGGTTTGGATCTGGTGGGAGAAAAAGGATGATTCTGGAAAGTTCTAGTATCTTGTATCTTCTTTCTTTTCTTTCTCTCTCTGCGCCAGCCCTCCCCCCCACACTCTCTCGTCTCAACCTCCCCTATTACGTATCTCTCTAATGTGTGCTAGAGCCTATGTGCTTTGTTGCTGTTTTCCATTATTACCAATATAATATCTTTCTTTCAACAACAGCTCATAATCTCCCCCTTTCTCTGAGCCTCAGTTTACTTATCTATAAAATGAAGTGGTTTGGCTAGCTGGGCTCTAAGGTCTTTTCTAGTTCTAGGTCACTGATGCAATGATTCTGCCAGGCAGTGGTAATTGGAAACGTCTTTCTAGTTTTATAGATTTTGCATGTAATGGTACTCTTTGCAATGCTGGACTGCTTTTCGTTTCTTTTAGTAATATAAACTGTTTCCTTTGCCCCTTTCTGGATGAAGTGAGGCCTGGTGGCGGTTAGTCCTCTCTGTGTCATTCTGAGCTGCTTTGGCTAAATGGGGGAGGGAAGTTCTGGAGTCTATTCGGGGGCTAAGATTGCATTGCTCTGATCACTTCAATTCTTTTCCCAAAAATCTTTAAGAGCACCAATTGCCAACTAAATTAATTTGAAACACTTTAGCTTGACATTCAAAAGCCCTCCATCATATGGTTTCCATTCACATTTCCAGTCTTCAATTCCACGACCCCATTAAATGTTCCTATATGCATCCTCTACTCTAGTCAAGCACTAATGCTGGTTAATCTCCAAATATGAATTATGTTTTTCTATCTCTTCAGTTTTGCTTATGCTACTCATTTTACTTAGAATACTTCCTGTGCCCCATACTTTCCCCAGGTCTACTTCTTCTTTTTTTTTTTTTGGCTAGGCAATGGGGTTAAGTGACTTTCCCAGGGTCACACAGCTAGTAAGTGTTATGCGTCTGAGGCTGGATTTGAACTCAGGTCCTCCTGAATCCAGGGCTGGTGCTCTATCCACTGTGCCTCCTAGCTGACCCTCCCAGGTCTACTTCTTAAAGTACATCCCTAATCATGGTACTCTCTTTTTTTTTCAAGCTCTGCCTGTCAAAATCCTACCCATACTTCAAGGGGCAGCTCAAATACCATTTCTTTTATGGAACCTTTCCTGATTTTCCTGGGCTAATTGTGGTTTCCCCTTCTTCTGACATTCCAGAGTATTTATTTATATTTCCCTTGTGGTACTTTCATACTTCACCTTATATTACAATGAACATTCTTTCTGTAGTGATTGCCATTTATTCAATAAATCAGTCAGTCGACTAATACTCCATCATTTGTACAAAAGAAACCCTGGGTTCTCAGCGGCTGTCAGAGTAACACAAGCTCTAACAAACCTGACCAAATTGGTCAAGTTACAGATGGTGACGTTTGTTTTCTGAGGATCACTCAAGTGTATATCATGTTATAGTCAGTTTAAGGTAAGTAAATAGAAGATGGTCATAGATTTATATTTTAGCATGTCATCTAGTCCAACTCCCTCGTTTTATAATGAGTCACTTGAGGTGTAAGAAGGCATTTGCATGCTAAGTCGAGTTCCTAGCATAATGCCTGGTATATAGTAGGTGCTTGATAAATGTATGTTAATTGACTGTCTATAGACCATAGTGGAAGGGTGAGATTTAGAGCAGCCCAGCCCATTTTTGCTCTAATGCTTTCACATATCTCAGTCAAAGCCCAAAGCCATCATCTTGGGAAGCATTTCCCCGTGGAGATGAGCCTGGCATAAGCACCTGTAGGTATCACAGACACTGAAGACCTGGAAAATAAAATTCTTGTCACCGAAGTTCTTGGCACTCTCAAATGGTTCCACATCAGAAACGGATATCATTTTATCCATAGAAATGACATCTGCTTTACCATTGCACTTTAAGGGCCATGGGACTTTTCTGTCTGATTTTTTTCCAGCTGAAACCTTTCATATGTATTAGAGTATGAGTTTCTTGAGAACTGAGACTGTCTTATTCTCTTAGCAAAGTGCTTCGCACATAGCACATTCGCACATAGCAAGCACTTAATAAATGATTCATTCATTCATTCAATGAATCAATCAAAAGACTTTGGATTAAATGCAGAAAAGGCCTTTGAACTGGGAGGAAATAACACAAGAATCCTGGTGGATAAGCCAGAGAAGTTTGGCCCCACACTGGGGATCATCAAATTATCAAAGGAAGTTGAGAACAGATGGAATTCTAGAAATTGTAGTTGGTGTGGAATTCTAGCTGAATCCCTTGAGAAAGATATGCCTGAAGAGAGGAGCAGCCATGGGTAGGTCTCCTTTCTCTCTCCTAGATCCATTTTGACCAGAGGAGTACAAACTCTAGCTCTGAAGGGTCCAGAGGATGTTGGCCTGCCCATATTCCCATTGATGTCCTATGCAGTGCCCCTGCATCAGTTCATGGCAGTGTCTGTGTTATTGAGAGATAAGGAGAGACTGGATTCAGGGTTCTACAAGGAGGACAGAAAAGAGAAAATCTTGAGCATCTCACAAAAGGGAGAAAAGGATTTCTAGCATCCAGGAGCCATCGGTTACAGTCTCTAAACTTGATACCATTTTTCTCTGGACTCTTTATGTACCTGGGGAAGTGTATATCATAGACTTTTTTAGGGGGGATGTTTTGTACCAGCTATATTTTTTGTACTACCTTAGAAAAGATCTCTAAAAGCTGCTTAGCATTACTAAATGATTTTCAACTGATAACCTTGGGACAAAACACACCAGTTGGGGCTCAAGCTAACAGCATTAGAGAAAATCTGCTATGATTTCTCATAGGTACCCTCAGAAACCTGAGCCTAGTTCTGGGACCCCAGCTTGATAATGAGAGTAGAAGCTGGGATGAGGAACCTCAGAGCTTATATGGGTATAGATATAGAGCTACAGAAGACCTTAGAAGTTATCTAGCCCAATTCTCTCATTTTATAGATGAGGAAACTGAGGCCCAAAGAAGTTAAGTGATTTGTCCAAGGTCACACAGGTAGTAAGGGCAGAGTCAAGATTCAAACCCAGATCCTCTGATTCCAAACCCTGCATTCTTTCTACTATTGCCTCAAGACATGCACAGAAATTGGATGCTGAGAAAAGGAATGAAGGGATTACTATCCATACTGGGGAAAGGAATATATGTACCAATGAGATGACAGGTCTTGAACAAGAGGCAAATGCTGTACAATATGTCAATTTTGGTAATAATTTTAGGAATTGAAAGTCACAGTTTCACCCCTTCCTGGAAAGTGGAACAGATTAATTAGCCTGCTCATTTATACAAATGAACATGTAAGTGTCTTTCAGGTTTTCCCTTGGTATTTTTGGGTGATCATTATCCATATTGGTCTTCTAGTAATAAAGTATCTAAAATGGAAATTATTGTGTTGCTATTATCATTTTGACTTGAAATATTCTGATTATATTTCTTATAGGAGAGGCCTTACCAGCTTTGGGCATTCCCCTGCTTTGGATTGCTCATGTAGATCTACTTTAGTACCTTAGTTTAATAAAAGAGCATGAAAAAGGTTATGCATACTCCCTGAGGAGGTGAACTTGGTTTGCAAGAGTCATAATCTGTCACTGACATTTGCTGTCTCATTCAGGCTATGGGAAATCACACCTATATTCTATTAGCATAATTTCCTGAAGGCATCTAAAAATATTGGCAAGAAGGACTGCATAGCATTTCTCATTTGTTTAGGAAGAAATTTAATTAGTGACCTTAATTATATGATTTCCACTTAGGAAGTACTTGGCCTAATTTCATTTGTTTCTGTGATTCCTGCTTTAGTTTCTTTAAAGGATCTTACGTGTACAATTGTTATTGGGTGTATTCTCTCCTAGCTTGGGACCTAAACTTTATGTATGAGTGAACTGAGATGAAACATAGCCTATCCTATTTTGCTTATGTGTTAAATGATAGTCACCATTTTTTGTGACAGCATTTTTTCATACTACGTGGAATAAGTGGTTGCTTACTTGCTATGATTTTAATGGCTTTGACCAAAGCTTCTCAGCCAATGTATTGTGTTCTTCTCATTGATGGCTTGAAATGTCACCATTAGTAATTCCTGCTTTTGTGTTATAAATTAAGAGCATATTGTGTTATAAGTTAGTGTAGGTATTTTTGTTGTCTACCAGAGATATTATTTTAAACTGCTAATATTCCTGGAAGAGGTAACACATTAGGTCCTAAGGTTTTTAGATCGAATGGGGAATTAACATGGCACTGTTTCCCAGAGCGAGATGAGATCACTGAAAGGAAGAAAAACCTTACAGAATTGGGAGGCCAGAACTCCTAAGAAAAACTTTACCTACTTTACCATTTTGCCTAGTACTGTCTGGCCCAGCCTTATGCACCATTTATCTGAGTTTCACTTCAAGCTAGAGAGTCAGCATGGATATTGGAGAGATTGTAGGATTTGGAGTCAGAGTAAATGGTATAAAAACCTGACTTTGCTACTAATTACCTTGGGCAAGTCTCTCTGGGCCTTTAAATCTGACCAAGTGAGATCAAATGATATATTTAAAGAGCTTTGTAGGCAGGTAGGTGAGAGACTGGATAACAGTGTTGGACTTGAACTGAGGAAAACCCGAGTTCAAATCTACTCTCAAAGACATCAGCTGTGTGACTCTAGGCAAGTCACTTAACCTCTCAGCCTCTGTTTCCTCCCCTGTAAATGAGAATAATAATTGCACTGATTACCTGAGGTTGTGTTGAAGATGACACGTTATTTGTAAATCTTAAAGCACTATGTAAATGCTGTTATATCATTATTATTGCTACTACTAATTATTATTATTATATCTTAAGACATTGTAAAACTGCTAAGATAAGATGAGATGAAAATGTGTAATTTGGAGTCTGAAGAGCTGGGCTCTGGCTCTGTTACTTCCTTGCTGTGTGACCTTGGGCAGATTCTTTTACTTTTTCAGGACTACTCACTTATATGAGGTACTTGGATTAGATGATCTCTAACTATAGCATTTAATGATTCTAGGATTCAAATGATTTCATTATGGGTATTTATTTAATCTTTCTTTGGCTATCTTTCATAAATCACATGCAAGTTTTCTCTTATTTAAATGGGAAAATGATGCCTTTTGTTTGTCTAGCAATCATATTATAAGAGAATTATTTTTGGTGGTACCTTTGAAGGAGAATGGTTTCTTGGATGATTGTTTCTCTTTCCACTCCACCCATACATAGGGTGTAATAAGAGGTGGAGACCTCTACCTGCTTTTCAAAACCGCAAGATATGAGGTGTGGCTGTTTGATGGACATAACTGCAGTGCAGAGTAAAACAGAGATCTGTATGGTGATTCCCAGGCTAGATCTTCTTTCTAAAAAACCAACCAAACAATAAAAAACCAGAAAGTTAAGAGAACTTTTGAGGCCTGTCATGGTTCTTAGCAAATATTTTGGTTCCCAAACACAAGCTCTATCAGCAGGAAATACCCAAAGATAAACAATCAATTAATCTTTATTTCTCTTGTCTGCACCATTTTTGACTTCTCTACAAAAAACAAACCAAGTTTTGCTGTTGTTCTACTGGCTCCAAAGACATTGTAGTCCAGACTGGATAGTGTCCAATTCTAAATCTATAATCTGTGGATCCATGACCCCAAACATCTTTATGCTTGGTTAGAAAACTTATTTGTATTTTGATGATTTAAAAAGCTTTTAACTGGGAAAACCTGCTAAGCCTGCACACAGACTTTACAAACTTTGTTGGTATTAGGGCTATCTCCAGTAGTTTCAAAATTCTTTGCAAATGTCAATTAGAAAGAAAGGCCTTCTGGTATAGTTGTTTCTACAGGGCAGAAGGACATTGTTTATTTCAGCTGCATTTCTTTGGTGTTCAAATAAGGCCCAGTGAAACACTTTTCTTTCACTTCAAAAACAGAGACATGTTTTCTGCAGCTTAGGGCATGTTTAATTGGCTTACTTTTGTATAAACACCATTTATTCCCTTCATTGACATATAGTAGTAGATTAGAAGCCATTGCAGGTCTAAATTGTTAATAAATCCAAATCTTCAATCAAAGTGTTATTTGGCCAATAAGGATTCTGGCTCCATTGCTTCATGTCATTAGCTGTTTTCTTTCTTTGAGCATTAGTCCAATTTCATTTTTCTTTAAAGAGACTTTAGGATTACTGTGGGTTCTTGGGAAAGGTAGCCTTTCTCATCACGTCAACCTCTGCATCCTGGATTTGTGGTCCCTTGGTTTAAGGCTGTCCAGGCAGTGCTAACATGTTCAGACTTTTCCTGGAAGGATCCACCCAAAGAGAAACAAAAGGGCATGGAAAGCTAGAGCCTGTCTTCCTAGCACAACAGGTCTACTGAGTCGACCGGACCCTCACTTTGCTCTGTTAGTCACAAAAACTAATTTAACTTGTGAGTGTTACACAGTTTCAGTGACACCATGTTTTAGGACTGATCCTTAGGTGTGATAGGGTGTGATAGGACAGGATGGATACCTGCTCAGACAATCTGTCATGCCTTTGTGATTCATTTCACTTGAGTGTCATGGTCTTAGGATCCAGTAATACTTTGGAATAGTCAAACTTTATTTTAAGCATTGGAATCTGTTGAGATTTAAATAATGATCTCTGAATATTTTTATTTCTACTCTCCTGTTACCTGGATTGGAATAATGGAAAGAAAACCAAGACCTTTATCCGAGTCAAAAAGTTTAATGGAATAGGAGCAAGTAAAGATTCCTGTGACATTCCATGGGGGACCTCACTCTTAAGTTGACATAGAATTTCTCTTTGAGTAGGTCATTTTACCATTTCAGAGTCTACCTAGCCTGTATTGCTCTATCTTGTCCATAAAAATAGAAATAAAACTTAAAAAAGAAAAATAATTGGGTCAAGAGCAGTAGTTCTTAATTTGCAGTCCATGAATAGATTTTACATGAACTTGTCCATGAACTTTTTTTTTAATTTTGGTTAATTGTATTTCAATATTGGTTTCCTTTGTAATCCTATCTATTTTATTTTATGCATTTAAAAACACCATTCTGAGAATAGGTCCATAGACTTCACCAGACTACTAAATGGGCCATGATACAAAAAAAAGTTTAAAATCCCTGGTTTAGAATCTGGGGTCCATCTCTGACACTAGTTAGTTGTGTCAGTTTCTTTATCTGTAAAATGGGGATAATAATACCTATGTTATCTAGCTCACAGGATTTTTATGAGGATCAAATGAAATAGTGTATTTACAGCATTTTGTAAAGCTGAGAGTCCTATATAAGCGTCAGTTGTTATTCAATAGTTTAGATTCAAACAAAAATTCAACAAATATTCATTAAATGTCTCATATGTAGAAAGTACTTATCCCAGGGATAAGATGATGTTATCCTTTGCCATCAGGGAGAGAAGAAGAAGAAGGAGGAGCAGGAGGAGGAGTCATGCGTTTTGCCCTGAATGGAGTAGAGTAGTTTATTAGAACCATGTGATTCTATTGCATGAATGATTCTGGAAAAATTTGATTATTGGCACTTATTTCTTACTAGGAGCTAGTGTAGACATAGACTTAGAGTTTAAACAAATAGTATCTCAAACAAAGAAAACATGACTAAAATTATTTTAAATTAGAAGTGAAACAGTTTGTACCATTGGTTTAGAAATATTTAGTGTATTACAGAGATAAGGAAGTTGGACATCCTCCCGACCCCCCAGTGACATTCCAGTAATAGGAGTTATCAAAGAATCAGGGATTCATAGACACTTAGTTTAGGAAGTCACCTGCTCCAACACTTATTTGAATCCTGTCTATGAATGGATCAATGAATGAGGGAATGAGTGAAGAATTTTTTTTTTGAGGCATTTGGGGTTAAGTGACTTGCCCAGGGTCACACAGCTAGTAAGTGTCAAGTGTTTGGTCTGAGGCCAATGAATGAAGAATTTAAGTGCTTATTATGTGCCAGGCACTATGCTCTGAAAAGTGATCATATAGCTTCTACTTAAAGACCTCTGATGATAGATAATCTACTATAGCATGAGACAAACTAAGCTACTTTTGAATGGTTCTAGTTTGGGGTAAGTTTTCTCCTCAATTCAGTCAAAAATCTTCTTTATTAGACTTTAGTTCTGCCCCAAGGGACCAAGAAGAAAAAAAAATAATCCCTTTTACACAGAATGGTCCTTCTGATACTGGAAGACAACTGTAATAAATCCATGTGAGTGTCCTCTTCTCTAGACTAAATACTCTAGTTCCTTTAACTGATCCTTATTTGGAATGGCTTTGAATCCTCTACCATTCTATATTCCTTCTTCTGGAATGATCTAGCTTATCAGTATGGACTCTAGAATTGGCTCCTGTGTTCAGATATGGTCTGCCCAGGGCAGGCATAGTGAGACTATAACCTCCATTCTTGACATCATACTTCTATTAATACTGCTTACAATTATGTATATTTTTTTGTCTGCGACATCACACTTTGATTCATATCAATCTTGCAGGCCCAAGAAGTCACCTAGGCCATTTTTATGTGAACTGTTTTCTGGCTATGTCTTCTCTTTCTTCTTTGTAGAGTTGAGTTTTGGAACTCAAATTTATTACTCTGTATTTATCCTAATATATTTTATTTTCTCAAATACCTAATTGTGAGGTAGGGTCTTGAAGGTTGTGCAAGCAGAGGGCATTTCTAGCTCGTTCTGCCAAGCTGGAAAGGCTTTAAGTATATAGGCAGGGGTGTGTTAGTAAATGTTTAACAAATGGTTTTCTAGAAATATCTAGTTATCTGTCTGTCTGTCTGTCTGTCTGTCTTCCCAGATACATACATATATACACACAAATATCTCTATCTCTGTCTTCTCTCTCTCTTCCCAGATACATTCATATATACATATATATACACATATGTATACACTTCTAAGTTTAATATGCATTATTAACATTTTCTCTATCACTTTCTTAAGTCCAAATAATTAACAAAACAATAAACCAAGGCCTGATTTGTAGCTTTCGTCCCTTTGTTATGTGTAAAATACTCACTCACACTGAATACATCTGATGATGGAAGATATGTGTATTGTTTGAAGACTAGCCTAGCCAAGCTATATTATCCCCAGCTTGTTTGCAGATTGTTTTTAAAAGCCTCCCGTTCTTTTTGAGCTGATTTCCCCTTTAGTGTTAGGATCTTACCTATGAACTATTTGAATTCTTTAAAATGTACTCTCTGAAACTTAGTATATACCTTTGGATATTGAATTAGTTTTGGGGCTTTTGGGGCTTTGGTGACAAATAAGTGATGATCTAGCCCTCCCATTCACTTTTCTTACCATTTAATGCCAAATGCTCTCTAAATGTGCGATTTTGTAATAATTCACTATAGCAGTGATGTGAGCAGGGTTGTTGTGAAAATTAAAAGAGATAATATTTGTAAAGTGCTTGGCATATCGTAGGCACTTAACAAATACTTCTTACCTTCCTTCCTATACCAATGAAATCACAAGTCTAGTTGCAGTCACACAGAGATGGAGACAGGTTCTTATGTCTTTGGCTGAATTCAGCACGGCATTTTCCCAGGGACCTAGGTGCTCAGTCCTGGGTATACATGGCCAATATTGACAATTAAAGCTCTTTGGAAGTTTGGATAATGGGCCCCAGGCTGAGGGTATGCAGGGTTAGCAAATGGCAAAACAAATACACTACTGAATTGGCCCACAGACCGAATTTTTGACAACTCAATTCTGAGCCAGTTTTCTGATTTTAATCACGGGTGGGGAACCTGTGGCCTTGAGGCCACGTGGCCCTCTAGGTCCTCAAGTGTGGCCCTTTGACTGAATCCAAACTTCATAGAACAAATCCTTTCATTAAGGGGATTTGTTTATTATTTATTTATTATTTATTGAGGGGATTTGTTCTGTGTGGTTTGGATTTAGTCAAAGGGTCACACTTGAGGACCTAGAGGGCTACATGTGGTCTTGAGGCCACAAATTCCCCACCCTTGCAATCATGCAATATGGGTCCAGCAAACAGGTTAACATTTTCTCAGGGCTTTTATTCAGTACCTCCTAGATGGGGTTGTATGCAGCTATGAGTTAGTCAGCAATTAAATACTAGAGGTAAGACAGGCCACTAGGAAAGGTACTACCTCCTCTGGACCCTCAAAGAGATTTTTTTTTTTTTAGGATAGGCAATGGGGTTAAGTGACTTGCCCAGAGTCACACAGCTAGTGAGTGTTATGTGTCTGAGGCTGGATTTGAACTCAGGTCCTCCTGAATCCAAGGCCGGTACTCTATCCACTGTGCCACCTAGCTGCCCCCCTCAAGGAGATTTTTTTGAAAGCACTATTTTGTCTTCATTTTCATGTGCCCATACAGAAACAAATGAGAATTTCCCACCTGGCTGCAATCCTTTGGACTTCGCCATCATGTCCCTCATTTAAAGTCTCTTCCTCATCCCTCACACCACCCTCATCTCTTGGCTTCTTTTGTGTGTTGCCTTCTCTTATTGGACTGTAAGTTCCTTGTGGGCAGGGACTGTCTTTTCTTTTTTGTATTTGTCTACCCAGAGCTTAAGGCAGTGCCGGACACAGAGTAGGCACTTAAGAAATCTTTATTAATTTGCTGACCACTGAAGTTAATTCAGAAACTCACCATGCTGATAGACCTAGGCAAGGGACTTCAGTGAAATATGGTGGCAGCTAGGTGGTGCAGTGGATGGAACATCAGCCCTGGAGTCAGGAGGACCTGAGTTCAAATTTGCTCTCAGACACTTAGTAGCTGTGTGACCCTGGGCAAGTCACAACCCCAATTGCCTAAAAAAAATAGAAATACACTAACAGACAAATGATAGGGAGGTTCTCTACAGTGGAAAGGTTGTATTGCGTGCCTATCAAAGCAGCTTAAAAGAACAAAATGCCTTTTTCCTGCTTCCGCTGTATGAAAGCTTTCATTCTTGACCAGATGGGGCGCACTCAGCCTCTTTCTCTCTCTTTCTCTTTCTTTCTTTCTTACTTTTTGTAAGGTTGCTTCTTTTTATCCTTCTTCCTCTCCCCAAAACTATAGGCGTTCAGGGCTGTTCACTTCCAAGTATCTCTCTAAGTTAAAAGCAGAGACTTGTCTTAAGCAGAAAAGCTACTCGAGGAAGACTATTGTATTGACTGAGGCACAAGGCAGAATTGTCTAGTCTAAGAAGCCCAGTTTCTATGGACTCCAGCAAACGGAGCTGAAAACCCTTTCTTTGCTGTATGAGGACAGATTCCTTTCCTACCTGTTGTGCTGATTTTAGAAGAAGGAAGCTTATTTTTATTTTCCATCCATGTCATAAAACTGCACATCATTTTACTTTCAAAGGTGACCTACACTAAAAAGTAGAAGCAAATGATGAAGCTATAAGAAAGTACAATCTATATGATCATAAAATTTAGTGTTTCTGAATTTTGCTGATAAAGGTGACCATGCAATTATCTAGTAAAAACCTTTTTACCCTTACATACATAAGGGCAATAGCAGTACAGAAAGGGAGGAAAAATAAGAATGATCTTTCCCTCATTTCCACACTCCCCCTCCATGTTTTAAAGAACTCTAACTTTCTCTAGGGCCTCTAGGTGTTTCAGTGCTTAGAGCTCCAGGCCTAGAGTCAGAAAGATATGAGTTCAAATTTGGCTTCAGACACTTGCTAGCTGTGTGACCCTCAGCAAGTCACTTAATTCCTATTTGCTTCAGTTCCTCATCTGTAAAATGGGGGCATATGGAGAAAGAAATAGCAAACAACTCCAGTATATATGTCAAGAAAACCTAATGGACAAAGTCCCTAGGGTCATGTAGAGTTGGACACTATTTAACAACAGCCAACTACTTGAATAAGTATAGTTTCTTCCCTTGCCCCACCCTGACAGGTTTGGGAAATAGGTTTTTCCAAAAGACTCAGTTCTCGTAGGGCCAGGTGTAGGCAACGTTCCTCTTCAACTGGAGCAAAAAGCAAGAAACTTCAGTGTGGTCCAGCCTTGGGGATGGTGTCATTGTTTAAAAATGCCTCCTGCTGGGACCTGCTGTTCACAGATAGTAAATAATGGGGAAAGGCTCAGGGTCAGGCCTTTCACAAATCCCAGTTCAGCACATTGTCCAGCACTCCCCAGAGCCACGTGATGTTGAGTGTAGTCCTTAGGAGAAGTCTTTTGGAAGAACTGCCTGTTTAAAGATGGATGAAATGGGTCTGTTAACTACTAAAAGTCAGTGGGGGTAGGAAGGCAAGGCTCTTGAGCCATAGCTTTAGAAATGCAGATCCACGGAGTACCTTGGACCTCAGGATAGTGGTTCCTGGGGACCCAACCTCTATGTGTGAGTGGGATGTTCCAGAAGGGATGCTACATGTGTAACAGAGTCGCTTCCCACAAAGGTACCATATAGGATATGGATACAGATTTTAATTTCCTTTAACATGGAAAATGTGCAAGACACAAAAGACTCACAGGAACAAATAAAGGAAATGTGAGACATTTAAATAACTCAGTAGATAAAATAACTTAGTTTCCCCTGGAAGGTAAAGTTCCTCTGTGGGACTTCTGAACAAATATTTCCTGTTCACCTGGAGCCAAACCATCTGAGCAACTCACAGCAATATGAAGTAGGCTTGGAAAAGTTCAGATATTTTGCCTTGCCGTGGCATGACATGGTTCTCCAGCTGGAGAAGGAAGATTATTTTGCTTTGCCATGGTATAGCAAGGTTCTCCAGCTCGAGAAGGAAGATCCAAATTGCATTCTACTGAGAAAATCTCTCTCTGGAAGGTCAGTTTCTGATTCTTGTACAATGTAACTTTTGGAATTGTGAAACTCAAACTTAAGATTATCCATGAGCTCACTCCCAAAGCTGAAAAACACACATTCTCAGGATTTAGCAGGGGAGAGAAATGTCTGGAAGGCATATATCTTATCCAAGCCATCTGAGCAGTCAAGCAGTTTATATGGATTCTATGTGTCAGATGCGGGAGAAGGGGAGGCAGCAGAGAGAGAAGTCAGTGGAGGTGGGGGGCAGCAGTAATGAATGTAATGGATTGTGACAGTCAGAATTTATCTGGTCCTGACAGAGATAGATGAAGTGCTTGACACTGGCTCCTTTCTCTGATGATTAGTGAATGTGAACAATTTCTATTGCTTATAATCTGCATTCCTTATTTGTTTGCTTTCTTTTAAACGAAATTCTCTCTTCCTGTTCTTTACTCTAATTTGGAAGTCCGAGGAAGAGAAAGTAAGCAAGAAGAAAAAAAAAAGTAGGGATGGGAAAGGGGAAGACGCATTTCACAGCTCACTCTTATAGACTTCAGGGAGGGCAGCTCCTCTTACTAGAGTCAGGCAATCAATTGTTAGAAAGTATCTGGGTCATGGGGACCCATCAGAGGAATTCCCTGGGTGCCCTCAACAAAGAGGTTGGGGCTATTTTTAGCTCCATAAGTAATGTTTTCTTTCACATAGGCCCTGCTGATCAGAGTGATTGGGGAAACTCATCAAATTGATTAGAAGCTCTCCTGATACCACCCATCACATACTTCTCTCTGGCGTGAACATATATTTGAAGAGAATAGCTCAGGTGCCAAAATAAATAGAACAGCACATTAATTGTGGCTAGATAATTTACATTTTGTTTTCACTATTCTATTCCATTGCTTGGTAGTCTAGACAGCATTTAGAAGAACTCAATATGAAAACTGGGGGCAGCTAGTTGGTACAGTGGACAGAATGCTGGGCCTGGAGTCGGGAAGACATGAATTCAAATCTGGCCTCAGATATTTACCAGCTGTGTGATCCTGGGCTAGTCACTTAACCCTGTTTGCCTCAGTTTCCTCATCTGTAAAGTGAACTGGAGAAGGAAGTGGCAAACCAGTCCACCATCTTTGCCAAGAAAATCCCAAATGGGGTCACAAAGAGTCCAACAAGACTCAACAACAACATGTTGATAGATTTGTCAGTTTTCCAAAAAGGCTTTATGTTTGTGTGGTACTTGACAGCCTACACAGGGCTTTCTTTGATACCACTGTCCACTGAAGTGGAGGAGTAAGAGCCTTTTGTTTTCATACTCCAGTCTTTTTCTAAAGTATGCTCGGGGTGCACTACAATCAACTCTAATCAGTTTGGGAGAGCCCATTGTTAAATTTCAGTGTGAGTATTTACACCTTAGAATCTACTTTCCTTGGCAGGTACCTGTGGGCGAGGTCTGATAAGGGAGAGTCATGATAATATCTGACATTGATGCAAAGTTTGCAAAATATTTTACATGCCTTATTTTTTTTTAAACTTCCTCATTTGAAAAATGGGGATGGCATCAATTGTTTCATCTCTTAAACCTATTAATATCTCAAATCTGCTGATATAAATTTTGCTAGTGGCAGTGCTGTGAGTGGAGCCAAGGGGTATTGATGGGTGGAAGTAACATCAACAGGGGCAAGATCACTGGCTCCAGAATCAATGGGTTCAAATCTTGCCTCTGGTGTTTACCACATGGGAGACTTTGAGCAAGTCACTTTATTGTTCTAGGTCTCAGTTTCCTTATCTGTGAAATAAGGGGGTTGGTCTATGAGGTTTCTTTCAGCCCTAGATTTATGATACAGATTAAATTCTACTGGGATCAAAATTACTTGGATCTACTAGGATCAAGATATTTTTACTTTATTCAGCCAATGTTTAAAGGAACAGACTTATGGGCAGATTTGATCACATATTCCATTTTACAGGGATAAGTAAATACCTGATAATATTAAAAGTGCAATATAAAATCTAAAGAAGTAAATATTACATACATACAATTCAATTATAAAATAAATCCCAAAGACAAATTATGATACATTGAATATAAATGAATAGACACAATTACTTCTCATATATAATCTTTCCATGAGCTCACTCTGACTACTGCCTAATTCCTATTACATGTTTAAATATTTATATCCCCACTTCATCTGATGAAGTCCCCATGCTAGCAACTTCTTCATTAAGTCAGCATACCTTGGATTGATTTTTAATTTAAATAACATACTATCATTAACTGGATCCTATGCCCTTAGGGCTTTCACTATCTGGAAATTGCAGTATATTTTGTAGGCTTTTTGAGTCAGACTCTAGCAGATTAGCTGATATTTCTCAATCTTTCCAGCCCTGGCTGTTTGGAAGGTACAGTACTTATTTTCAAAGGGAATGGTAATATCTATGATAGTGGCATTGCAGTCCTTATCGTCCAAGATTACTAAATCTGGTCTTAAGGCCTCTTCCACTCCTGGAACTGTTAAATTTACCCAAATCTCAGTTGTTTCCTGGCACTTTCATAGCTTTAATGAGTCTATTTAAAATAGCATCATGCCATTCGGTAATTAAACTCCATTTAGTTGAGGACCACAGTGGCAAAAATGAGTGGGAGTGTTTCATCTGATGCCCTACACCAGTGACAATGCTTGTCTCTGTGAATCAATCATCAGTCCACAAATTGGGTAACAGACACTTTCCTCACTTAAAAATAAGCTTTTTCGAGGCCATAGTTATTGAGGTGATAGAATATACTTTAACTGGATGGGGTTTACTGATTAGCTGCTGTTGAAAATAGTATCTTATTTGAACGTATTTCTAATTCCTCTTCTCTTCTTCAAGGGCCAACAGATGTCATTCAACCATAGTACCAAGACATCATTTTTTTTCACTCTTTACTCAGTTGAGGTTTTAGCTGACAATTGTTGGGAGGTTACTCATAGCTGGCACCAGAGAGTGGAAAATACTGTGCCCTTATATCCAAATTTGCCTTTCATTGAGCCATTTAAATAAATGGCAGGGTCTTCTGGTTTAGGGTATTATTTAATTCTGTTCTTCATGATATTTATTATGTATCTATTTTTCTTTGCCAAAAAACCAGTTTACATTTGTCCCCAAGGTCTGTCTGTAGTCATTTTGGTTATGGCATCTTTAACAGAATTTGGGGTGTGGAACCCTATGGGGATTCCAAGGTAAGAACAGCTGTTTTCTTCAGGCATTACTGAGATGCCCTGATTTTGTATTCAGAATTTTATGAGGAATATTGTATGAAGTCATCAATCAATAAGGACACACATTTGGTCCTATTAAAATGCTATGACAACTTCACTTGCATTGTCCAGCATTTTAATCAGGTGTCAGTGACAATGGTCAAATTATTCACATATGATAGGACAATAATTTTTCTATTGTACAAATTATACCATAATCTTGTTCTCATCAGGGCACATATTATCAGTTCCAGTTTTAAGTTAAAAATTAAAGAACTATATGAAGGAAAATGCTGTTTGAATCCAGAAAGGAATATTGCTGTGGTGTAGGAAATGATGAGCTGGTTGGTTTAGAAAAACATGGAAAGACTTGGACTTAAGAAGGAAGATGCTACCTACCTTCAGAGAAACAGATAATAGGAGGAAATAAGCATAATATGGTCTTACATATATGTGTATGAGTGTATATGTGTATGTTTATAGATATTAATGTATATGTATATATCTATATCCACACTTAACTATAGCCTTCTTTAGGGTGGAGGGAGGAGGGAGAGGAAAAATAAAAGTAAAAAGTGAACAGCAAAGAACAAAAGAAAACAAACATGGAAGCAAAGAAAAGTTGGACAGCTTTGATAACAAAGTATAGTATTTATTATATAGGTTTTCTTAAAATAGGAATTTATTGTTTTATATTGAATCCTCTCTTATGGTCTGCTGTGTATATCGCAATGGTTTTTTTTCTTTCTCATTTTGCATTTAAGTGTAAAATTTAAAAAATTACCAAAAAAATTTATAGGACTAAGAGAATAGCCCTTATTTCCCCATTGTTGTTCAATCCTGTCTGACTCTTCCTGATCCTATATGGGGTTTTCTTGGCAAAGATACTGGAGTGGTTTGCCACTTCCTTCTCCAGTTCATTTTACAGATGAGGAAACTGAAGCAAACAGGGTTAAGTGACTTGTCCAGGGTCACACAGCTGATGTCTGAAGCCAAATTTGAACTCAGGAAGAAGAGTCTTCCTGATTCCAGGCCTGGCACTCTATCCACAGTACCACCTAGCTGCCCAATTCCTCCCTCATGCCTGAATATTAATGTCTAGTGTCAGGTGTTTTCTGGTGTGGTCTTATAGTCCCAGTAGAATCTTTTTGTAACACCAATCACTTCTTTGTGTAAACTGACCCATTTTAGTGCTAGCTGTATTGTCTTGTCTGGCACTGAGCCAAATGCCTTGGTTAGATTGAGCCAGGCCACCTCAAACATTTTCCTTTTATGTTTGACTTTATTCAATAAGTACTATAATAAGAAGTTATGCCTGCTGCCCACATCAGTAGGCATGAAGCCCTTTTGATTCCTGCTGATGCATCCATTTTTCATACTCCAATCGATGGGTCTTTTAGACAGGAAGGAAGCATAGACCTTACCTATGGTATTATTCAGGGAAATAGGTCTCCAGTTGGAGGGCAGATTCTTATTACCTTTTTTTTTTTTGTAAATTAAAATAGCTGCAGATGTCTGCTACTCCTTTGGGATATAACTCTACTGATGTGATATATTAAAAACAGTGCTTAAAATATCTCCCTCTGGAATGATCTTCTTACAGATTAAATATTTAATGCCCTCTAGTCCTCAGGCTATATTTATATAGCATTTTAATTGGTCTCATGCCTTGACTGGAGTAAATGGATCACAAAATGTGTTCCTCCAGTCAGCAAGAGTGTCATGATTTCGTATTAATGTGTGTATGACAGCACAAACTAAATCCATCCTTTTCCAGGTATATATTTCAGCCTTCCACCCTGCCTGGAACCTAGTCATTCCCTCTGGAAAAAAAGTGAAAATACTACAGGGGGAAGATGACTGGTTCTTGGACCAAAGCTATCCTAATAGATAGAGAAGGAAAGGAGGTCAGACAATAACAATACTAACTAACATTTACAGCACTTATGATGTGCTAGGCAATCAGTCAATTTATTAAGCACCTACCATGTGCCAAGCACTGTGCTAAGCACTTTACAATTGCAATATTTACAATTATAAGTTGGTCCTCACAACAGCCTTGGGAGGTAGGTGCTATTACTATCCCCATTTTATAGATGAGGAAACTGAGGCAAACAGAGGGTAAGTGACTTACGCAGCATCACACAGCCAGTAAGTGTCTAATGCTGGATCTGAACTCAGGTCTTCCTAACTCCAGATCTAGCACTCAGGTTATCCACTGAACCACTGCCTCAACGCTAGAGATCCTATAAAGATTTTTTTGATAAATTGGGTGATAAAGGAAAGTTAAAAAAAAAATTAAGTTCTATCCTTACTTTAAAAAACAAAACCGTTCCCAACCTCAAAGCCCTTCATTATCTGTTTATTTCTTTTCTTAATTTTTCTTTTTTTTTCCCCATTGTTTTTAGTTTTGATAAGAATTTCCAGTTGACAAAGTCATCAACATTTTCCCCTTTCATTTGCTTCCTTAATAATGAGGAAATCTGAGAGTTCACTCTCAGATTTAATTTCTCAACTCATTACTCCTGTGAAGGAAGCAGCATGTTTTCCTTTTACCTTTGGGTCTTGAAAGAATGCTGCACAGTTAAGTGCTCTTGTTAACTGTGCATGCTGTTAACTGACACACCCTTGTTTCCATACAAAGAATGAGGTTTTTGTTCCACCAAAACAGCCTTTTTATATTTTCATTGGTTTATGAACACTTAAAGAAGAAATCCTTATCTTTTTTTTTTATTTTTTGCAACATCTTTAAAAGGCCCAATGTCAATTAGTAAGAAATTAAGATTTTCTGTGGTCTCAGCCTCCTTCTCTCCTTCGAATTGTTTGTCTCAAGGGAGACAGAAGAAAGAGGAAGGAGGGAGTTTTGGGGAGGAGTTCAGAACTCTGCTGCCTCTCCACTCTATCGTCTGCTTTGGGGCCCAGTTATGGTGCTGGAGAGATAGAGGGTGAGAGACAATCTCCTCCTTTGTGGAGGAAGATTTAGAGAGACCAGAATTAATGGTAGGTAGACAGTTTTACTGCCCCTGATTCCCCCATAGGGCCTCTGCCTCTCTTAGGTCTTAACTCTTCTTCCCCCTCTAATCTTTTATTCCAACCATGTCAAAGTGGTAGTAACTATAAAGATAAGAGAGAGAAGAAGGTAGTAGAAGTTTCTTCCCCAGCTAGTTCAGAATGCACCCAAGTGGGTGACTTTTCCCTTCTCTAGCTAATTTGTTATTTTTCATAAATTAAATTTTGGCAGTGTGGACTAAAGTGCTGAAATTAGTCAAGAAGACCTAGATTCAGGTCCTGCTTCTGACTTGTTCTAGTTGTGTGATTATAGGATAAAGACATTTAATTGATCTGGGCCTCAGTTTCCTCATCTTTAAAATGGGGTTACTATTTTCTGTAATAATTCCCTCACAAGGTACTTAAGGAGCTCAAATTTAAAAATAGTATGTAAAGTGCTTTGTAAACTTTAAAGCACTAGATGAAGACCAATTAACCAAAAAAGTAACTGGCGTCAAGATATAAAAAGTACTCAATTTAGAACAGAATTTCCCAACTCTGCTACTGAGTTCTTTTAGGGTTCTTTGTATTAATTTACATTGGGTAGTACATTTCTTACAGGACGGTGGGAACATCTCTGGTCTTTGTAGCACAACATTTTAAATATGCTAGGGAAGTGGGCTTGCCTGAACAGTAACAGCCTTTCTCAAAATGTTAAGGTGGATTAATTAGCTCATGAGGTCATTTGTTTAGGAGAATTTGCCTGCAGTTTGTTATGAAAGTGCTTAGTCTAAAGGTATTACACATGTTTAGGGGTGTGAGATCGTTCAAGGAATGTTGTATGTCCTTTTAATGTGGTACTTTAGTTACTGGACTATTCAAAATAACAGCTAACATTTAAGTAGTGCCTGCTACGTGCTGGGCACTGTACGAAGTGCTTTAGAAATATTTTCTCATTAGGTCCTCATATCAACTCTTGGAGGTAGGTGCTGTAACTGAGGCAGACAGACGTTAAATGATTTGTCCAAGATCTTGTGGCTGGTAAGTGTCTGAGGTCTGATTTGTACTTAGGTCTTCCTGATTCCAGGCCCAACATTTTGTCCACTGTGCCACATAGCTGGAGTAGCTTCTGTTTTGACAAAGTAGAGGTCCAGAGTAGATTTTACATGGTTAAATGGATGAGTCCTTCTTGGCTGATGGCTGGCACACTCCTCAGCTGATAGATGGTCTTTCCATTCTATTTCATTCATCTTATTAGAGAAGCAGTGTGGTTTAGTGAAAAAAAAAAACAATGAATTTGGGTTGAAGACTTGAGTTCAAATTATGCTTCTGCTACTTATCCCCTGATTGACCTTTGGCAAATTCTAGTATGTTTGGGGGTATCATTTTCTTTATCTCTAATGAAGTAGAGAGGGGAGGAAGCAGATAAGTAAGACCTGATTTTTGCGCAATTAGCTTATAATGTCATTCCAGAGATTCCAGTTGGGCATTGATTGTCAGACCTTCATTGAACTAACATGGATGGGGCTTCATCTGGGTTCAGATTGTCAGCTGTTGAGTTTATATTTGCCTGAAACTCATGCACCCCATTTTCCATTCCATGTGTATATTAACTATGTGTATATATTACATGTAATATATAATCAATGGTCAGTGAACAGGATCTGAACATAGGTAGGTAGGCCTCTGTTTCCCTTAAACCATTACCTGGATATACTTTGTAGTCACCAGCAGTCACCTGCTAATTGAACGTCTGATATTGATTTTGGGGACCATGCTTATTTAAATAATCCTTTATGATTAGCAACATTAGGTACCCAGTTTTTATTTTTTCTAGCCCTGTGGTTTTAATTTGCAGTACTGTCAAACTTAAGTAGAAACAGATCATTGCCAGCTATGTATTGACTTTGCAAACGACAAATTAGTATTATCTAGGTTGTATTGTATTTTCATTTCTTTTGTTAAACATTTCCCAATATCACTTTAGTCTGGTTTAGTTGTGCTATAGAGTCCCATGGCCTATGAGTTTGACAAGTGTGGGGGAAGATCAGGCTGAGGACAACTCCCTTTCCAGGAGTGGGGAACCTATGCCTCTGGTTCCTCAAGTGCTGCCTTTGAGTTTGGATTCAGTCATGAATCCAAGGCCACATGTGGCCTCGAGACCATAGGTTCCTACCCCTGCCCTTTACCATTGCAAATTGACATTTTTTCTAACAACTTAATGTGTTGGAGAGTTGCCTAGAAGTACTGAAAAGTTAAGTGACTTGCCCAAAGTCTAAGACAGAATTTAAATCCAGGTCTTCCTCAGTTCCAGGTTAGGTCTCTATTTTTCCTAGTAAGTGCTTCTTTTTTTCCCCCAGTTACATGTAAAAACAATTTTTAACATTCATTTTTAAAAATTTCGAGTCCCAAATTCTTTCCCTCCCTTCTTCTCATTTCCCTTTATTGAGAAGGCAAGCAATTTGATATAGGTTATACATGTGCAGGTCATGCAAAATATGTTTCCATATTAGTCATGTTGTGAAAGAAAACACAGGCCAGGAAAAAAAATAACCAAGAAAAATAAAGTAAAAAAAAAGTATACTTTGATCTGTATTCAGACTCCAGCACTTTTCGTGATGAGTCCTTTGGAATTGTCTTGGATTATTGCATTACTGAGAATAGCTAAGTCAGTCACAGCTGATCAGTTTTGACTTTGTTGTCATATTCTGAGTTTGTGTTTTGATTTTTTTTATGTCCCCGTAGTAACTTTCTATGGTTAGGTCCTTTCTTATCGTTGCTGTTTGTTCATTTTTCCAGCCTATTTCTTGACTTTTAACTTTATGGTAAAGTTGGGCTCTGCTCCTGAGGTGGAGGGGGCACATCCCATGCTTCAGGTTGTTGGTGCTGCTGTTTTCAGGGCTTGTTCTGGGGGACTGCAAGTTTTCAGTTCTTCCAAGGTGGTATGACCTAAGGAGAGGTGTGGTACTGCTCTTCTGACTTCTGCTTTGCTCTGTGAGCACTCTTTTCTGACCTGAAACTGTGACCAGTGTCCCAGCTCCCCTGGGGCTGAACTCTCTAGTGAGCTAGTGCTCCTCCTCGCCCTGGGACTGAGACAACGTAATAGAGGCCTGCACCCAGTGCCAGCAAAGGGTTCCCTGTAATCTCCTTCTGACCAGTTGTCTGACCCCTTTATCATCTGTGGACCGAGAGCTCAGGAAGCTGCCTTTGCTTATTCAGTCACCCACTAGGCCTGCTGCCGGCTTGCTGGGCAGGGCCTATACTGGCTCAGCCTGTGCTAGACTCAGCTCCATTCCCACTCTAGTGAGACAGACCTTTCCTGCTGACTTTTTAATGTGTCTTGGGCTGGAAAATTGTTTCATCCTGTCCTTTTGTTCATTCTGCCACTCCAGAATTCAATTTGAGGTTTTATTTTAAAGTTATTTGGAAGAGAATTTGGGAGAGTTCAGGAGAGTCCCTGCCTTTACTCTACCATCTTGTCTCTGCCTCCATAAGTACTTAATATGATGACCTGCTCTGTGAGTGTGTATTAACTAGGTAAAGATCTAAATTTAGGTGAGATCTCTAAGAATATATTTGTGAAAGATGATATGGAATCTACCTCAATTGCAATGTATTTCAAAAAAAAAATCTAGAATCTATTACCTTTTTTTTTTTTTTTGGCTAGGCAATGGGGTTAAAGTGACTTGCCCAGGGTCACTCAGCTAGTAAGTGTTATATATCTGAGGCCGGATTTGAACTCAGGTCTTCCTGAATCCATGGGCCAGTGCTCTATCCCCTGCACCACCTAGCTGCCCCCAATCTATTACTTTGAAATGAGACATTAACATTCTTGTTACTACCCCTCTGGATACATGATATTCTCAATAATACCTAAGGTTATATTGTTAACACCATATTAGAAAGCATAATATTGGGCTGAGTATTCTGGAAAGTGTCCTGGATGTTCTTGTTATCTTGTTCCTTCAGACCACTTAACAGGGAAAATTTGTGAAGCTCCTGATGACTTCCTGTTATAGTTACCCACTTTTGGGTACAGCTAGCACAACAGACCATTCAGACTTGCTATTGATGTGAAATAATTAAAATCTGATGCGGCGATACGGTGTGGTGGTTTATTTTCCCTGTGACTGTGATACAGATTGTAATGCATACATGTAAGAGAAATCTGGGTCATTAACTGCCCAATTTAGGATTGGAAAGTCAGGAGTCAGGAGTTCTGGGTTCTAATGCAAGCTTTGCTACTAACACCCTACTCCAGATCTCCTCCGATGGAAATATTCAGTATGATTTCTTTTAGAAATTACCATAGTACGTTAATAGGAAGGTAACATAAACTTCAGTTAAGGAAGCCATAATGGCCCTAAGTACTCAAAAGGACTTTTAAGTAGTTGCAGTCATATTAAATTCTGACCAAGCCAAGAGTTAAAAACAGAGGTCCTATGAAGAGGAATATGTTCGAGGTGATCTGGTTGTATCATGTGCATAAGTGCTTTTGTAAAAGTAAGAGTTCTTTTGCAGCTAATGACATAAAATTTAGTAAAGTTATACCTCTTAATGGAAAAATTTTAATAATGGACTAATGCTAGTTTGTTAGATAAAAGAAAAAGATGATAGTAACAAGTGCATACTGAAGTTCTAGAATGTAGCCCCTCCAATTTTTAACAGCCCCTATGCATTTGAGATGACGAAATCCTCCTAGCTGGGTGATTAAATCACTTTAGAATTGTTCCATTTTTAATATCTATCTTTAGCAACTCATGTCAATTAAAAGATCTCTATTACAGATGGGCACTTAGGTGGTGCAGTGGGTAGAGTACTGAGCCTGGAATCAGTAAGACTCATCTTCCTGAGTTCAAATCCAGCCTCAGACACTTACTAGCTGTGCGACCCTGGGCAAGTCACTTAACCCTGTTTGCCTCAGTTCATCTGTAAAATGAGCTGGAGAAGGAAATGGCAAACCACTCCAGTACCTCTGTCAAGAAAACCCCAAATGGGGTCACAAAGAGTTGGGCATGACTGGAATGACTGAACAACAGCACAATTATAGATTCTTATGCTAAAGAAGGTTAAGATTCTGCATGTCACTGTCATTCCCCTGACCCCCTTACCTTAGAACAATCACTTTGACCTTTCAGAGCCTTAGTTTCTTCATGTATTAAATGGGCATTATAGGATCATAGATCTAGAGCTTTCTAGACCAAGTCACCCTGTCTTGGCTACTGTTCTTCCCTATAAGTGTTATCTCTCACTGTCAAAATAGAATGTTCTTGAGGGCAAGTTTTGTCTCACACATTTCTATCACTGGTGCTTAGGACAGTACCTGGAACAAATACTTTTAAAATTCATCCTAGGAAGTGGTCTCACAGGCCACCTAGGCCAAACACAGCATTTTACAGATGTGATAAAATGCCAGTTTTGCCTCCTTCATAGTTTAATGAAATCCAGTGAAATAATAGGTGTAAAAGTGCTAATAGTGCTAAACAAGTCTAAAGCTCTGTTATTAATTGGGAGGCCTTAGGGGGAATTCAGAGTCTGCCTACAGCCATGGTGTTTAGTTAAGTTGAATTTTTAATCTATAAATTGCCTTTTCTTAAATATTTCCCTCGTCGAGTGGGTTATAGCTCACTGATTCCAAAGGACCTACATCGTTCCCTAAACATTTTTGGTGTTCCCTATTAAAGGTACACTTGGCTCCTCTTATACTTAAAAGAACAAAACCACACTAATCACATAGGTGCTCAGATATACTTTTGGTTTCTCAACCTGTACTAACTTCTTTCCCAAGATACATTTAGTTCCTCTTTGTTAGTGAACATTTGACATCTCTGAAATCCTCACTACACCCAATGCTGGCAATCGCTTGTAGGTTCAACTACACATTTCTTAATTTAATTTCCATGAGTAATTAAGTTAGATTACTTCCAAAGTCGAGAGGTAATCTTTCGAATTAATAGCACACGGTGAGGAAAGCTTTCACATCTGTTCCCATCTATTGCAGAAAGCAGCTCTGCCCTCTGCTGGAAGGTAATATGATTTGGTCTTCCCGGCCCTTTTAGTTGGCACTATAAAAATCACTATTTTTCAAAAGACCAAGGAGGTATTTTTTTTTTAAAGGATTGTTGAGCTATAGGAGGGCAGCTAAGTGGTGCCGTGGGTAGAGTATTGGATCTGGAGTAAGGGAGATTCATCTTTCTGAGTTCAAATCTAGTCTCACACACTTGCTAGCTGGGCAAGTCACTACACCTTGTTTACCTCTGTTTCCTCATAGTAAAATGATCTGGAGAGGGAAATGGCCAACCACTGCAGTATCCTTGCTAAGAAAACCCCAAATGGGGTCACAAAGAGTCAGACATGACTGAAAAAAGACCGAACAAAAAATGAGCTACAAGAAGATGGTATTTAATCAATATTAGCATCTCATTCTAGTTTATACCAATAAATTATCTAATTTTTCCTTTGCTTTTAGAACCCAGCATTTCCAGGAAAACTCTTAGGACATTTAATAGCTTACTAGTCACATGTGTTCATGTTCGAGTTCAAAGTTGGATTTCTGCTTGAAAGTTGTCCCCACCAGACTTTCCCACTGGGCAAGTATCACAAATGAAATAAGCTTTGTAATATAAAAACTGCCATGACTGTGAAATAATTAAGCCCAGATGACTTGATTTGACTTCCCTTTTCTTCCCTTTCCATGGGTGAAGGAACCCTCAAGAATGAGGTCAGAGGGAAGCTGAAATGTGTTGTAGTCTTCAGGATGAAGCCTATACCAGGAAATAGATGTTAATCAACTTCCCCATAAATCTGCTATCACTCTTGTAACTTTCCCGATCAAATCACCCAGCCCTAGCTTCTGTCTAACCCTATTAAAATGTATGCTTCTTGAGGGTAAGTACTGATTCACTCATGTATTTATATTACCAGTGTTTAGGATGGTGCCTACCACAAAGTGATATTTTTCATCTGTTCTAAGATTGTTTCTAGACATCTTCTGTCATCATTTTAATCTCAAACATAGATTTGTCTTCTTATCTCCCATTTCTTTTACCTAAGTAATTCTTCTGTCTCCTCAACTTCTTTGATTATTTTCAATGTTTTTGTTCCTCCATACATTCTAGATATTAATCAAATTATTATTGTATTTCTTTATATTCCTAATGTTCTCTTTTAAAGGATTAGAGAATCATCAGGTTTAGAGCCAGAAAGGACCTTAGAAATCATCTAGTTCAACCTCCTTATTAACTGACATGTTATCTTCTATTTTCCCAACTCTTCAATTTTCTTTTTCAATGAAATTAGAGTTTTAATTTTAATAAGGAACTGACAATTTTAAAGTGTTGAAATAAGTGATTATTATTCTCTTGTATTTAATAACTAATTATTGTATTGGGACCAAGGATTTTTCCCCTTTTATACTTCCTTATCCATAAATCAACTAGTATGGGAAATTTTGGGCAAAAACCCAACCAGGCTGAGAGAATCGGTGAATTCCTGTTCATTGTGTGTGGTCAGAGGGATCTGGGGTAGAAGTAGATTCCCTCTTTGATATGTATATTGACAAGTGTCTTTGACCAAGATTTGGGTGAGCTAAGTCACTTACCTCAAGACCTGTCATTGAAATATAGCCCAGCCCCTCATTGTAATATTCATTCTCTTATTAATTGTAAACCAATCAGAGTTGATTGCTACCCTCAGGAACACAAGAACATAAAAACTGTGAGCCTACCACCTTGAGGGGTCTTTGGTCTAACAAAGACAGACAAATGACCATAATTTTATTAATAAACATGATGGCATTATTAATAAAATAATTAAATTACCCAGAAACTATATCTCTTGAACTTTTTAAATGCCACGATGCTCAGGACTCATCTTTCACTCATTTTATACTTGCCTAGGATAGAGTAGAGGTTAGGGACCCTAGCTGGA